>NW_004524631.1:8536269-8551646 GCF_000260255.1 Octodon degus
GCAGGATTACACCTCAGGCGTGTATGCCAGGCCTGAGCTGTGCCAGACCTGACTAGGACTGGGCTCAGCTGCTTCTTTTAACAAGTTAATGACTCCAATTGAAGTACAAATGCCTCCTGTTCAGTTCTGAGATACTGAAATGGTATCCCCCCAGGATTTGAACCTATTTCTATGCTATTCATATAAATCAATATATAAAACTAATGGGTTTAAATAGTATTCCCATTTTTGTGAAAAGTTGAAATTACTAATGAATTCCAATCAGATTTTTAGAAGAACAAAAACAGCAATAGTATTTTCTGAGTCACAATCACTATCGAAATGAAGAAGAGTGAAAAAATCAGAACCAATGTTACTTAAAATAGGACTGTCCAACAAAAATATTCTGTAAGTCATAGGGGATCTGAATTTGGTGTTTGAGGTTAGTTAAGTTATGGTTTACATAAATAAAGGCATGAGATAGGTCTGTGTTTTAATAAATAAAGCAGTGATCAATGAATTCTCAGAAATAGCTTTTGATGGGTAAGCTGTCAAATCCACCCTCTTTGCCTTCTTTATAATGTCAGTGAATATTACTTTTGTATCAAGGATATGTTTTCATGAGATTTCCCAATACACCAATCATCTTTTTCCAAGTGGCACTCTCTTGTTGGCTTCTAAATAAGAGAATCTAAGGTTCTGCCACATTTGTCAAACAGACTGTGGAGATGGGCTTCTGTTGTGTGACTGCCTCTCTTCTTCCATTATGTGACACTTGAGAAATCCTTCTGCCTTTCTCAGTGTCACCAATTTATTTCTAGTCCTTAGAAGTAAAGATTGAGTGATTGATTTTACATATTTTAGGGCATACTGTTTACATGCTTGTGGGGAGTTGGCACACGGACATAAGATACCCTAATTCTTTCTTTCATCCCCTTCCCATCCCTCCTTGCCCCTTTATCCATACCTTAAGCCCCTTCCTTTTCTTCTCTACATCTTAGCAGTACATAATGTTTATATTTATTTGGGGTGGAACTAGTACATTCACATAACATATCTTAATTCTCTCTTAATCCCTTTACTGTCTCCTTCCTCTTCTTTTCATCTTTTGATCCTCTTGCCCTTTGAAAAAGCTCTCTCTCTCTCTCTCTCTCTCTCTCTCTCTCTCTCTCTCTCTCCTATCATCTATCTTATAGCTTACTTTGTATTTGTATTTACACTTCAGGTCTCCCATGTAAGAGAAACCAAGTGATTCTTAGCGTGTGTGTCTGGTCTATTTCACTCAACATTATGGTTTCAAGGTGAATCCACTTTCATGCCCATGGCTCCAATGATCTTTCTTTATGGCAGAGTAATACTCTGTTGAGCATAAATACCACACTATCTCTGTCAGTTCATCTGTTGATAGCTATTATGAACTGTTCTGCTGTAAATATGAGTGTGCATGCATCGCTGTCATGTGATGTTTTTTAATAGACATAAATGATATCTAGAAGGGGAATAGTGGGGTCAAGAAAAATTTCTAGTTTTAATTTTTTGGAGAAATATCTATATTGATTTTCACATTATGCATTTTAAATCATGTTTTCATCATTCACACTGGAGAAGTTGCCACTTGGAAACCAAATATACCACTCTCTGTACAAAGACATACAGGTCTATAACCTACACCTATAGTCTAGGATCAAAGTCCAGACATGGCCCACTAATGTCTCATCTCTGATTCTGAAGGCCTGTCCTTTACTACAGATTAAAACAAAATAAAGGTGAGCATACAAGAAAATTTTGGGCTTCAACTCCTGTCTGTCTAATCTCATTTGACTCACTCTGCCTTGATTTTGGTCCATGAAATCTCTGTCCTTATAATTAAAATTTTCTAGTCCTGATACTCTTCATCATTTCTCTGTTGTTCAGCTTGACTACTTTTCTCTAAGCCTCTTTCTTTCCCTCTATCTTCAGCCCTGCAACACAGTCTCTTTTATTTGGGAGCACCAAGCTTGGACACAATACTTTCATAATTCCCCCCATCTTCTCTAGTTTGCTCTGTGCACTGAAATATTTTCTAAATAACATCTATGATCTCTGACTCATAGTCACAAGAATATATGCAGGGCCAGCAAGATAGCTCAGTGGACTAAGTGCCTGCTTAGGCAAGCCCAGGGACTGGGCTCAATCCCCAGCATAGCATGCTGCACTGGCCCTGCCCCTGTGCAGGCTGAGCCAGCCACTGAGTCTGGGCATGGTGGCACAGGTCTGTAATCCCAGTGCTGGGGAGGCTGAAAACAGGAGGATCACTATGAGTCTGAGCTGCATAATTAGACTGTATACCAAATAAATTAAAAAAAAAATTCATGCAACTTACCCTCTAAAGGATCAAGCATATCCATCTTCAGATTGTAGTTAAAATGTCTTCACCAACTTTGTTTTTTATCTCATTTCTGTCACAATTAGTGTCATCTAAATTATCTAAGCATTATCCACAAAAAAGAAATTCCCTTGAAATTCTGTAATAGCAGTAATAAAAAGAAATGAATATCACACGAGTCACCTATAAATGCCACATATCTAAAGTAGACATTCAACTGGCCACATTATAAAATTAAAAAAGAAATATTTCAGTTAATTTTAGATCTCCCCACATTTCTAAAATATTATTGGGGCTGGGGAGATAGCTCAGTAGAATAAGTACCTGCCTGGCAAGTGCAAGGTCCTGAGTTCAATCCCCAGTACTGCAAAAATAATAATAATAATAATAATAAAATAAGATATTATCGTTTAAACATGAAACTCATATTAATATTATTAAAGAGATTTGTTAAATTTGTTGTTCTCCTGTCTTTAAAAACTGGTGTATATTTTGTTCATATAGCAAATTTTGACTCATGTTATCTCCATTTCAAATAATGGCAGTTTGTTGTTTATGGATGTCATAAGGGAAAGGATAATACGAGTCTATCACATTTGTTAATTTGTTTGACATTTGGCACATGCTGGTTTGGAAAGGTAGTTACTTTGGGTACATAGATGACTACTCTCGGTACTTAGCTGCTAGGATACAGCAATAGCCAGTACCAGAACAGAAGTACTCGGTGCTGGGGCACAAATTGTCTGGTAGCAAACAAGCATCAAGTAGAGGCCAATAAAATATTGTGCACTCTAATAAGAGTAAGAATTGAGATAAGCACAGCGCTCTCTCTACCTCCCCGCATCTCCTACACCTGCCTCTACTAAGTTCCACCCAAGAAAGAGAGCTACTAGCAAAATGATTTTTAAAACTATTAATAATTACAATTGAAAAGTTCTTGCCCCAGTATGAATCATTGTCATGGTGGTCTAAAGTGACTGAAGAATTACTTCTTCTGTCTTCTCTCTCCAGCCTGAAACCAACTTCCACTTCCTCTTCCTACCTGTGGAGGGAAGCCCAGTCAGCCCTTAAAGCGTTACTGCACCGACCCCTCAAGCTCTGCCTCTGACCAGAGTCCTCATAAACCCCCAGCTACCTTTGTCAGGGCAGACGATCCCAGTGCTACACATAGTCCTCTCCTTTCCATGTCCAGAGTGAAGGCTTTCTTCCCCCTTTTTGTGTGTTTCTTAGTCTGCACAAAAAACTTAGCAATACTAGTGTATGCGCTACATTATAACATGGTATGTACTAAAAACAAGAAGGATGCCAGAGATCTCCACACTGAGGGAAGCTCACGTATCATAGAAATGGAATTTAAAACAAAAGCTGAATGGAATGTAAGACACAAGAATGACAAAGACATTGGGGAGAATACAATGTTCTAGGCAAAAAGGAGAGCTTGGTCAAAGGCCTTGAGATAAGAAGAAATCAAGAAAGAATTCTGAGAAGTCCCTAAAGCCTAAGTCTGAACGGAAGCATGTTCTTGATATGTTATGCAGGCTTCATCTAAACCTTGAAGGAAATCAAGATCAGTAAAATTTAAATCCGATATCCTGACTTTTGTTTGTTGCCTGAACTTTGATTGATGTAAAATAAATAAATAAAGATAAAAACCTATCTCCATTTCTCTCTCTCTCTCTACATAGATAGAGCGGGAGCCAATATCAAAGAGATTTTCCCATATGTTTCTCTGTCAGGAGTTTTAGTTTCAGATATTATGTTTAGGTCTTTAATCTTTTGTGAATTGATTTTTACTTATGGTGTAAGAAAAGTGTTTGGTCATAATAATTTGCACGTGCATAGCCAGTCCTTCTGACACATTCATTGAGGAGACTTCTCCTCAGTGTCCTTTTGGTGGCCTTTCAGGGCAGTCAGTGGTGCATACCTGTATTTATTTCTTGGCTCTCCCTTTCACTGTTTCACAGGCATGTTCTGCTAATGCCATACTATTGTCACTATCAATAAGACTATGCCTTTGTATTACGTTGTTGGGTTGGAGCAAGGTTTCACTAGGTAGTTCACACTGCATTCAAACTCAAGATCCTCCTGCCTCAGACTTTAGAGTAACAGGATCACAAGGTATGTACCACAGCAATATTACTGAAAATAAGAAACATGTCTCCAACTTGGTTTATCTTTCTTTAGATCACATTGAATAATCAGGGGTTTTGTGATTCCATATCAGATTTAAAATTGCTTTTTCTAGGGCTGGCCAGATAGCTCAGCAGATTAAAGTGCCTGCTTAGGCAGATGCAGTGGCTGGGGTTTGATCCCCCGCATGCCATCCCGGCCCTGCCCCCAAGGAGCACTGAGACAGCGATTGAGCCTGGGCATGGTGGTGCACACTTGTAATCTCCACACTTGGGAGGCTAAAAATAGGAGAATCACTGAGTCTGATCTGTGTAGTGAGATCCTGCACTAAATACATTTAAAAAAGAGTTTGCTTTTTCTATTACTTGAGATGTTCTTTTGCAATTTTGATACAGATTGCATTGAATCTACACACTGCTTTGATAGTGTGGGCATTAGTTCTTCAATCTAAGACTATAGGATATCTCTTCTATCATTTGAATATGCTTCAACTTTTTTCCATTGGTGTTCTGTACTTTGTTATGTACAAATCTTTCACTTCCTTGATTCAAATTTATTCCTAAATATGTTGCTGTTTTATTGCTATTGTAAGTAGGATTCTCCCAGACAGATCTAAAAGGTAAAGAATGTATCTTTCAATGCTGACTTTGATCCTGCCATTTTACTGAGTTAATTTATTCTAACAAATATTTGGTAGAGTTTTATAGTTTTTCACAGATAGGATTATGACACCTGTAAGCAGGGATAATTTTATGACTGTCTTTTAAATTTGGATCCTCTTTATTTCTTTCTCTTGTCTGATTGCTCTTGATTGTACTTCCAGTACTTTGTTGGATACAAGTGGTAGCATATTGTTTCCTGCCTTTCACCATCCTAGAAGGAAAACTTCCAGTTTTTGCCATTGCTGATGCTAGGCTGTCCGCTTTTCATGCATGGACTTTATTAGGTTGAGGATGTCACCCTCTATACTATTGTGTTCAGAGTTTTATTGCAAAAATGTTAAACTGCATCAACCAAAAAAGCTTCTAAAGAACAAAGAGAAACGAACACAATGAAAAGTCAGCCTAATGTCCAAAAGGAAATACTTGCATACAATAAATAGGTAGCACAGGGCATCAATACCCAAAATATTTAAGGAACTCAACAAAATTCAATAATAGGAAAACAAATTAGCCAATTCTTAAAAATTGGCAAAATGCCTGAAACAAAATTTGCTAAGGAAGTTATAAAAATGACCCACATGTGTATAAAAAGGTATTCAGCATTACTAATCACCAAAGAAATACAGATTAAAATCACAATGAGCTATCACCTTATACCAGTTAGGATGGCTATTATCAAAAAGTCCAAAAGGATAAATATTGGTGATGGTCTACTGAAAAGGACCTTAAATGCTGTTGTTAACTGATGTAGTACTACTGTTGTAGGCAGCTGAATTAGATAGAGATATTCTAGGCAGTCAGACAGGGCCAGGCCCTTAAGGAGACAAGATGCAAGACAAGATGACTTTGCAACTTGGAAGAGATAGACACTCCCTTATGGGCCACACCTCAAGACAAAAGAGGAAACAAACACAGCTACATACTTCCCTAGGGATGGGCATCAGGGATTAGTATTCTAAATAGGTATCAATCACTTTGAAAGAGCCCAAATGAGTCATGAACTTGTCCCAGGTACCTTTCAGTTTGGGAGTTTTGTTTTACCCCTACATCATCCACCTGAAATCATTTTTCCCCTGTATCACTATAAAGTCAGTGTGGAGCTTTCTCAAAAACAAAAATAGAACTGTCATAGGACCAACAATCCCTCTGCTGGCATATATGTAAAGGAAATGAAATCAACACATAGTAGACATTATCTTCTCTCTTATATTTATTACAGCAACATTCATAATAACCAAGTAGTGGAAGTAACATAAGTATTTAATGAGTGGATAAAAAGTGTGTGTGTGTGTGTGTGTGTGTGTGTGTGTGTGTGACACAAAGAGAAAGTGAAGGTGTAGGGTACAAATATCATTAAGCCTAAAAAAGGAGATAGTTCTATTTATAACATGGATAACCCTGGAGGACACTAAGGTAAGTAAAATGAGCCAGACAGGTAAAATTTATGTGATTTCATTTATAGATGGAGTCTAAAAGTAAGTCAAATACATAGAAAGAGAATAGAATGGCAGTTATCAGGAATGCGGAGTGAGGAGCAGGGGGAAGACGGGTCTCCACACGGTACCAAATTAGGTGGGGGAAATAGTTCAAGAGGTCCACTGTACAGCATTATAATACTGTTAACTGTGTGTTTGAAAGTTTGCTAAGAAGTTAACATCAGGTGTTCTCATGACTTCAAAATAAATAAATGGAAATAAAAGTCAACAATGAAAGGTAATAGACATATTAATTGGATTTCCTGGAATATCATTTATTATACTGCACACATGTAGATCAAAAGCACCATATTATACAATTCAAACTTGTACCCCCAAAATGTAATTAAGCAAAGTGTAATGGTACATGCCCATCATCCTGCCTACTCAGGAGATTGATGCAAGAGTATCTCAAGTTCAAGTCCAATCTGGGCAACTTAGTCTCAACCTCAAAATTAAAATAAAAAATAAAAATGTCTTGGATATACTCAGTAGTAGAGTACTGTTGGGTTTGATCCACAGTGGTGTAAAAACAAAAACAAAAATTCAAGTTAAAGTTAAAAAGAACTGAAAAAAAAAAAAATAAGCAATGAAGACATACTTGTTCCTTGCCGGGAACTTGGGCATATGGCCACATTATAATGTTAGGGATAAAGGTTTAACAAAGCATTTGGGACCCACCTTAATGACTTTTTTTTTCCCTCCAGGTTTTACACTCTTCTCAATCCCACAGTCCCTGGGACACAGACAGAAGTGAAAGCTTCTACACCCCCCACCCATAGAGTCTGAAGGATTGGAGAACCCAGTCCACCTAGATTCATATTTGAGAAGTCAGATACATTATTGTATCATCATGAACCATGAACCACTCCACAATTAATTATTCTGCTATCCAGCATTGAAGAAAAAAGGACACTACTCCTGTATCCCTGAAATCCACCCACTCAATATGAACTGGAAGCTGAGGAACAGACAAAAAGACCAAGACGTTCTCCCCAATCCTACGTTTTCCAAACTTCTGTGTAATTAAATGTGACAGAAAAGGTTATGATAACACTCCCCCAGCTATTTGTTTTTAATATACATTAACTACACTCTATATATCAATAAAAAACCCCTCTAGTGGCTCCACTGGTGTGACCCCAGTAGAAAAGAGTTTCTGTTTGTGAGTTCCTGCTTCGTATTATGCACACTTTGGGATTTTTGTTTTGTTTCTTCACAGTTTAAGTGCTGGTTGCTGCCCTGTTACTTATCCAGCGTTGCATAACTGTAATTGAGTATGGCTGTGTCTACAAGGAAGAAGGGCCGCAAGATTGTACAGCAAACATTGTGTCAGCACGGCTCCGGGCTTGGGAGCCGTTATTTCTGGCTGATTTAAGATTAACACGCATATTAGAAGCTTGAATCATTATGAAATCAGTCTCCATTAAAGCACGCTATTTATCAAGCTGAATCAATAGGATGCGGTAAGTTAGTACTGGCTTCCCATCATAAGAAATCAATGAAATATTTTGAAATGATATATTTAGTTTCTTATTCAGTTATATTGTAAGCTTATTCAATGATTGCATAATCACTCAATTAGCTTATTATTCTGGTTCCAAAACTCCTGGGATACTCTCCAACACATTCTTCTCCTCCATCGAGACAGTTTATTATTAATACATTACATAACCTGAGGGCCTAAGTGATTATTTATATTATTTTTTCTCAATTAAATTTAAATTTTATAAAATTAAATTTAAAAAAAATTCCCTATAATGGTAATAAAGCAGCATCATACATAAATCTAATACAGTCACCAATAACAATGCTGACAAGGATGACCTATTGAACAATACCCCAAAGCTTTTTCTAACTCTTCTTTTCCAACAGAACTTTTCTTTAACTTGACAAAGAACATTCTCAGGTTTTCTTGCTGGGGGTAACCATGTGTTCTAACAGCAAAAGGGTTGAAATTCTTAGAGAAGTTTCCAGGAGAGCTAATTTTTCTCAAAGATTAAAAGGGAAAGGAAGAGGAAAGCCAAAGAGGGGGAAAAAAAAAAATCTTTCCACTTCTTCTTGCCAGGAGCTCAAAAGTGGTGGCTGACTGTGTTCCAACCATTCTGCAAAGCTGAGGCAAAATTTCTCTACAGAGGAGGTAGAACAGGAAACAGGAATGATCTGTGTCCTCCAGTCTTTGCAAGCAGCTATAAACCAGTTCATAACTTCTGTCCCTGTGACTTCTAATTTTCTCAGAGTAAGTCCTTTCATGATTCAGCATGTGATCAGACCATCTGACATGTGACTGAGAGAAATTCAATTGACAAAATACCTGCTCTATCAATCCAGTGAGGTGGTCACACAAGCCTGAGGAGAACTGCGCGGTTATAACTACAACCCGTGGCTCGATAGTGCCTAACTCCATGTGCGTTTGGGGAGACAAAACTTAATGAAATAGGGATTCTGCCTTTCAGAAACTTATGACCTAATACTTCTGCCATCAGTGTTTCATAAGTGATGTTCAAAAGGACAATACTGAAATAAAAAAATGTGATTTCTAATCACTTCAGCACACAGACATTTTATATTTTCATGGTGTACTATGGCATTTGAAAGGCTCTGAGAAGTCAGGTTTGATGGTACATGCCTACCATTCCAAGACTCTGAAGGCTGAAACATGAGTAACACAAGCTGCAGCCCAGACTTACTAATTTAGGAATTCAATAAATTACTGAGAACCTATCGTAAAGAAAATAAAAAATGTTAGGAAGTAGATCAATGCAAAGGTCCTGGTTTCAAACCTTAGTACTGACAAATGCTTTAGCAAGAAGGCTACTTAACTTTCTATGACCTATTTTTTAATTGTTCAGTAATATTTCCCCCATCTTGAAGTACCTATCAATGTTCAAAGAAGCATTTTTGAATAAATGTTATACTAAGTATTTAATACTGTTATAATTTCAGTGTCTGTAGAAGTCATTCAGCCATATTTTAGTTATTCACATGTCAGAATTTTGAAAATACACTATTGTGTTTCCACAAAGATATCCTTGTCCTGGATTCTTGTCTAGGTGGCCTTATTTGCATATAGAATGTTTTCATATATAATTGAAATATAAATTCAGATGAAGTATGACAGGTTAGCATGAGCTCTAAATCCAATCACCCATGTCTTTATAAGAACAAAGGGCACTCAGGGACACAAAGCAGAAGGTCACACGCTGTAGAAGGCTGGGCATGTGGCTAAGTTGTAGAGTGTTTTCCTAACATGTAGAGGCCCTGGCATGGACTCCCAGAACAAAGAAGAAAAAGGGAAACAGACAAAGAGGCAGAAATTAGAGAGGGATAGCTGCCAGACAAGGAATGCAGGAATTCCAGAGCAAACCCTAGGACAGACCCTGCCTCCTGACACACAAGAACCAACCAGGCTGACAGCTGAGAACATCATATCCTATATGATATGATGTGATATATGTGGGCCCATGTTTATAGCAGAACAATTTGTGATAGCCAAGTCTTGGAAACAACCAAAATGCCTATCACCTGAGAATTGGATGAAAAAGATGTGGTGTTTTTATGAATGGAGCATTACTCAGCTTTAAAGACAAATAAACTCGAAGCCTTCTTAGGTAAGTGGATGCAACTTGAGGCTATACTTACAAGTCAATTAAAACAGACCCACATATGTAAATATCATATTGTCTCCCAGTACAAGAACTCAAAAGAAGAAATAAAAACTGAAAGGTGTGACAGGCATGGTTAAATGGAAAGAAATAAAACTTAAGGATTAAACAGTGAAGAGAAAGAAAGGAGAACAGTTAGGTAATAAGATAGGGGCAAAACCATACATATATATTTACAAGATGGATAAGGCAATTGTCCTAAGAATTTCCATCAGGTTTTTGAAAATAGCAGTTCATGGATAGAAATCTCACCTTAACTAACTCTTTATGCTGGATTCTGTGAAATAAGAAGTACACTGAGGGCAACAATATGTAACACTAAAACCATGCTCGAATTACCTGTCATTTTGGTCTTTGAAATGTGTATCATTTCCAATGTCATATGAATTAGTACTATGCTATCTTTAAAGTAATTTTTAAAGAAAGGTAATAAAAGAAAACGAGAGAGAACAAAAAGTTAAGTTTTCTTGAAAGCATGTGGTAACATTCAATTATATCTCCCCTCTTGTGTAACTATATCTGTTAATCTGAGTAACAGATTTGATGATAAAAATAGATAATACATCAGTCACTGTTAATCAGCTATTCTTGTTTTGAAAAATCTGTAATATACGTATTGTTATATGTTACCCTGCTTCTGTCTTTGCTTTTGTTTTTCTTGCTCTTGTTTTTATTCTTCAAAATAAAAGAAGATTATGAAAGAAAATAAAAAGTTCAAATTGGGTATCTTTTGTCAGTTAAAGATTCAAAGGAGAACAATTATAGTTCTAAACTTTGCCAGCAATAATTCAAAATAAACTAACTAACCAGAGAAGGAAATTTGTTTCCTTGACTCTGAGGGAATCAGGAGAACAAGCCTTCTTTGTTTAATTAGCAGAACTATTGTGAGGACAATACAGTGCCTAAATATTATTTATCTGAGTTATAGTTATATCTACTTTCCATCACTTGACAATTATATTCTTGACAAGTTTTCCTAAAATCATCCATCCCTCTAAGACTGTCCTACTATCACATACTGAGCTCCAGATCCATCTTTTCAACACCCCAGTGATAGGGAGGCTGACTGGTCCAGGCGAAACTGAAATGTGCTAAGGTGGTTCGAATACAGTATAGATGTGATTGAATAGTAGTAAACAATTTGAGAGTAAGTATGTTGTACTCAGTGATTACAACAGTACGCAGTAGACTATGGACCTTTGTAAAAGCATTAGCAATAATATCAGTATCTACAAACAAGTAGAAACATGTCTATACACATCAGATAGACAGACAGACAGACAGATAGACAGTTTTGAGAAAGACATAAGAGATCACATAACTTGTTCTCATTTTTACAGGTGAATAAACAAAGACAGGGAAGACAAGATCACTTCTTAAGTTGCGTGTGTGTGTGTGTGTGTGTGTGTGTGTGTGCGTGTGTGTGTGTGTGCAGGGTCTCACTATGCAGCTCAGACTCATAGTAATCCTACTGATTTCTGCCTCCCTAGTGCTGGGATTACAGGCATGCACCATCACGCCCAGACTCCATCACCAGCTCAACATGCCTGGAGGAATCAAACCCTGGCCCCTGTGCTTACCTAAGCAAGTGCTTAGTCTGCTGAGCTATCCTGCCAGCCCTCAAGATCGCTTCTTAAGACCTCAGTGTGTAGAGCTGTGTAGAGTCAGACAGGCCAGAACCCAGTCTACCTGTAGATAGAAGAAGAGCTGGGCCCTGTGCGAGCTGGCAAAGGAAGAACTGGACCTGGAAAGATTTTGCTCCTGGAGCAAACCCTTCTCTCTCCTTTCCTGCCTCCTGGGGTCCCGCTGCTCATCACCCTGCATACGGTGGCCATTAAGGCTCCCTCCTCAGAAGCTCAAGGGAACCATGTTTTCTTGTTTCGCAAAAATCCATCACATCAAGTACTAGTAATCTGCTCATCTGTGTACACCCAACAAGTATAAAGACATGTGCCTTTTATTTACAGTACTTGATTGCTTGCTGAGAATCTAGTTTTCATTACACTTTCATTAGTTTTTGCCTTCTTGAACATTTACAATTCAGCACCACTCATTAAGAAATTAACTAAAAATATACATAAAGCAAGTAAGTGTTGCTTTAAATGTAACCGCGAAGGCTTCTTTCCTACCTCTGACCTATTACCTTTCCTTGAAAAGTAAGTGGGTTTTGAACCCAGAATCATCAGTATAATAAAACAGAGACACAGGCAGAGTTCTGATGTTTTCTGTGGCCTCTTGGCCTGAGGAGCGACTTGCCTTACTTTTTCTCCTGAGGCTTGGGCTTTGAAGACAACAAAGTAGTTCTGGAGTTTCTCTCTCTTCCCCAGAGTCATTATTATCTGAAGAGCAAAGAAAATAATGCAGAGTGCTGTTTCACAGCACCCTGCTCATTCCTTTATGCTTGTTTCATCTTGTGAGACTGGTTTCAGGGTTTCAGGCTATGAGGAAAGTAGGCTTTTGCATGGGGAACTTCAGCAAAGAGTCATTTATTAAGGCTAACACAGAGGAGTATAGAGGACCTGAAAGAAGTAAAGGAAAGGAAGGAGCCCTGTAGGCATGCTCTCAACAATGAAGCCACTCTTCCCTTAAAAGCCACCCCTAAGAGACAGAGTTCTCTTTCCCTTTGCCTCTCTGTCAAACTTCGCACCCTAGGCTCCTGTTACCCAGAGCCCCAGTTTCAGCTTAGACGCCTTACTTCTCCTCGGGCCAGTCCAACAGGTGAGTAGAATCAGAAATTCACATGAGATGTTCTTTACTAAGCTCCTGTCAGGCCCAAATGCACTAAGGAGATTATGACATTTGAATTAGGGTTATCTTTTGAAGCTTGCAATACAAATTCAATGAAAAAAGGCTTAATTGCTCATTTTGTTGTGTGCAGGACGTCAATTATCAAAGAGAGATAATTTATAGGAGGTTTTTCTTTCTTAGATATCAAACAATCACTCTTTTTACACCTTAAAAAACCTAGCACATATTACATAAAAATCCTACTAAATTGCATATAAAATACCCTTAACTATACTTGACTATGTCATGCAGTGTGCTGTGTTTTTATTTGTGTCCATCTTATCTCACTAGTTTGAAAATAATTGAGTTCATTATTAAGCCAATAAAATATAACAATACTTTGCTAATGTCTGAAGTGTCAAAGTGAATTCTAATCTTTCAGATTGAGCATTTCTTTTTCTCCAGAGTGAACTGGGACCAGAGAGCTGGAAGGTAGAAGTCACTCCCCTGACTCTGGGCAACTGGTTCTCAGATACTTGACAGCAGGAAGGTCAAATGGAGCTACTGCATGGACAGGGTCTCAGGAGTCCTGAGAAAAGATTCATTTGGCTCCTTCAGAGCAAGGCTTGGTGTGTGACTGCTGCTGTCCCCAGAACTGCAGCAGGGCTGCTGTGTACCTCTGGGTGATGTCTGCTTCTTTCCTTCGCTTGTGCTGCACCCCATGACACTTTCTGTCTACAACTTGGTGAAAAAAATTTCCTTAATTTCCTTTGCAAGTGTATCTCACAGGGCATAATCCAAGCTGGGTGCCAAGAAGAACTGGACAAAGGATTAAAGAATAAAACAACCTATTCCCTAAAAATAACTGAGTAACATAATTCAAAGAACATGCTACACTTTCAAGTCTCTGCGTATTTCAAATAAATGTAATAATCCCTAAAAATCATAATTGAGTAAAAATCATAATTCAAAATCAAGAATAGAAATGTTTGCTGTGTACTTTGGAGGCAAAAGTTTAATCTGTGAAGCTATGATTACTATCCAGAATCTCCATTAGACAGACACTAATTTTTTTTCTTTTTTTAGAGCTCCTACTCATTTTATTTTTTTTCAGATACTAATTTAAATCCCTGCACCATGTTGGGTGCAGTTGGCTAGAGATACATTTTTTGACAGAGATTGACAAAACTGCTTAAGAAAACATTATAAATAAAAAGGGATTTACAGATGTTATAATTCATACTGTTAAACTCTCATTTTTCAAGTTCTAACTTTCCATACTAGCTTCAATTTTCAATTTTTAACAGTTCATGCATTTTATATTTTTGCTTTTTTAAAAAATTCCATCATGCCTCCCTCTTTTCTTCCTAAAAAATGAAGCTTATATTTTTTTTTTAGTGTTTCTTCCAGCTTACCCACTGTTGAGTCACAGTTTGCATTCCTTACTTAATTTGTAATCCTAACTCTAAAACTTATACTGCCAACTATTGATACTCTCCTCTTTTCCTTGAAAAACCTGTGCACCATTCTTAGGCCATTGTTAGAAATCTCAGCTTCTCTTTGAATCATCTGTGATTTCCCCAAACAAGATAATTAGTCTTTTATCCAAATTTCTTTGGCACATTTCAGGTGGCCTCTGTCATATCTTGTGCTGTGTTTTTATTTGTATCCATCTTATCTCATTAGTTTGGAAATAATTGAGTTAATAATACAAGTTACCTGCCCATATGAATACTGCTTGTAAATGGTTAACACCACGCTTTTCATATAGAAATGCAATATAATAGAATGATGTTGCACATTTGTAAGTCCAATATCTTTCAGTGTTTGTGTAATAGATGTTTGGGGAAAATAAAATGATGCTACAGCATCTAGGACAGATTCAATGTACAGGGATTCACAGCAAAGAAGATCATACAGTAGTGATAAAAAGTATGGGTCACCAAATAGAAGGTAAAGCAGAAGCTGGAGGGGCATTTTGAAAAACTGAAACAGCAATAAAAAACTAAAGGGATTTTATAAATCTTTTGCAGAAGACAAAACATACCTTCAGCCAATTATTATTTACAAGGTAGAGGATAAAGACAAAACTGTAGTCTTTTCCATATCATTTCCAGTGTTTGTGTTGCTGGCAATGATATGGCTTGCTCCAGTTTGTGAAGTGCTTTCCCATATATTATCTCCTTTTGATGTGGAGATGTTCATAATCACCAAATTAAGCAACATCTAAGCTAGTATTAAAAGTTTATGTTATGGATGGACTGACTACTGTATGCCTGTAATCTCAGCACTCTGGAAGGTTGAGAGAGAAGGAATGGAAGTTCCAGGCCAGCCTGAACAGCATGGTGACTTAGTGTGATGTTATTTTTTTTTT
>NW_004524631.1:8551746-8553376 GCF_000260255.1 Octodon degus
TATATATTTCAGATGCCAATTTTTGAACTGGATCTTTAAATGGAGAGGGTTTTGGTTGTTTTAAAACTTCTTTAGGTATTTCAGATATTAGCTCCTTCATCGGAGGAACAGTTGGCAAAAATTTCCCCCATACTGTAGATTGCCTCCTCACTCTATTGGTGGTTTCTTTTGGCATGCAAACCTTTTAATAAGATGAGATCCCAGTTGTTGATCCTTTGTGATATTTTTTGTGTGATCTAGGTTTTATTCATAAAGTCTTTGACTGAACCAATGTCTTTAAGAGGTCTATCTATTCCATCTTCCAACGGATTTAGTGTTTTTGTTTTAATCTTTAGATCTATGATCCATTTCAACTTTAATTTAGTACAGATGAGATAGGGGACTAGTTTTAATTTCCAGCATGTAGAAAGCCAGTTGCGCAAGTGCCATTTATTAAAGAGGCTTTCTTTTTTTTCTTTTCTTCCTTTCTTTTTTTTTTTTTTTTTTTTTTATTGCGGAACCAGGGATTAAATTCAGGCCCGTGCGCTTGTCAGGGAAGCACTTATTCCACTGAGCCATCTCCCCAGCCCCAAGGCTATCTTTCTTTTAACACATCAGATAACTATCAATACAAATGGTCTCCCTTCACCAATCAAAAGAAACATTCTACAGATCAATAATGACCATAAGTACTTGTCTATGCACCAAATACCAGCACATTCAAGAATATGAAGCAAATATTTCAGACATGAAAAATTGAATAAGCACTAATACAATTGTAATGGAGTCCCTAATATCTCACTGTTACAAATAGACAGATCAACTAGACAAAAATCCACAAAGAATTATCAGAACTAAACCAAGCTTTTGAACAAATAGACTTAGTAGACGTCTATGGAATGTTCCACCTCACATCAGAATATACAGTCCTCTCAGCTGCACATGGGATGTGCTCAATGCAGCCCACAAAACATGCATAAGTAAATGCAAAGGAATTAAAATCATCTCATGGATATTATCAGACCATAGTGCAATGAAATTGTAAATCATTAGCAAAATAAACCACAAAAGGGTCAACCAAATAGCTTAGCACACTAAAGCATCTGCAAGCAATTGCAGGAGCTGGGGTTCAATCCCTGGGCCTGCCATGATGGCCCTGCTCCAGGGATGCGCTGAGATGGCAATTGAGACTAGACATGGTAGTGTGTGCCTATAATCCCAGCTCTTGGGAGGCTGTAAACAGGTGGATCACTATGAGTCCAATCTAGTCGTGAGACCCTGAACACCCTGTAGATCCTTCCCTAAAATATAAAAATGAAATAAAAATAAACCACAGAAACTTCATAAACATGTGGTAATTTTATACTATTCACATAGTATAAAACCAGGAGTTAATATTACATAAATTTCTATATACTGTTGAAAGACATGATATGACCTAAACATGTTTTCAAAATAGTAAATTGCCATTAGAAGTACATTTTATTCCTTCTGTTATAATACTTAGGACTCCAGGCTTAACTTTGTTTATGTACTTTAAGTACTTTAAAAGTTTTGAGCAGTAATGTATAATTTCATTATGATGTAACTTTAAAAACTAACAAGCATTTAAATTTATTCTTTTTTTTTTTTTTTTTTTTTTTTTTTTTTT
>NW_004524631.1:8553577-8562941 GCF_000260255.1 Octodon degus
GTTATAGCACATTAAATATACTAATGCAACTCTCTAATATGATTAGACTTAAAGATACTAATGATTCTTATTTCTGATAGTAAATAGATAAATGGTCTGGCAATGAAGATATGCAAAATACCTCCTCTGAATACTCTCAGTCAACCACTTATAAGAAACAAGAAGCTTGTTTCATTTACAAGACTGTGTATATGAAACCTCCAAACATTTTTGGAAGTATGATAAAGTGGGGTGATTTCTCCTAATAGAGCTGGGCAGAGAAGTGAAAAAAAGTGGTGAGCTCTAGTATGAAAATTCCAAGTGCAAACATGGAATAAATAATATGAAATCCTCTGTATGTGCTCTAAAGAGATTCTTATATCTTGTATCTACAGCAATGAAATCTTTCCAAATCAAATGCAGAAGCTCATCAGGGAATGGCTGAATTTAAAAAGAAATGCAGCCATAATGTTTTCTCTTAGTTACTTTTCTTTCATTGTTGTGACAAAATCCCCAATGCTCAAAATAAAGAAAGGAAAAATTTATTTAGCTCACAGTTTGTAGAGGTGTAAGTCCATAATCAGCTGGCTCTGAGGCAGGGTGGCATGGCACAGGTCAACACTTCAAGGCAGGAAAAGACAGCAAGAGCAAAAAGGGAGAGAAGCAAGCCCTTTCACTCCCCTTACATCGTAAGCAGGCTGCCAGCCCTCAGAGCGGTTGTGTGTAGCACTCACAACATCTCCCTGCCCTCCTTCTGCACAGGATGAGGAGGTGTACAAAGTGAGGACCCTGGTTCCCTGCTGACTCACTTAGTTAAACCTCTAAGCTTCTCAAATTGACACAATGCATCAACAATAACAATCCACCCATTGTCAACTTGGCATCCAGACACGTTGCTCTAAACCGGTTTCAGATACAAAGACATGATTATACTTATTATTTCACAACTTGAACATCATAACACAGGTTTAACAATCCTTAAGAGCCATTATTAAATCTATCAATAGTATAAAGCATTAGAAGCATAACATTTTCCCCATGGCCTCTCAAAGATTCACCCACATCCACTTATGCAAATGGCATTTAGTGGGCTGGGGACACAGCTCAGTGGCACAGCACCTGCCTGGCAAATGCAAGGTCCTGAGTTCATTTCCTGGTACAAAAAAGGCATTTAGTCCATCCGTAAGTGTTGCCATAGTCCTAACCATTTCAATATTGCTGAAAAGTCCACCTCTCCAGTCTTTTCTGAGATTCAAGGCAAACTTTCAGCTGTGAGATCCTGTACAAATGAAAAGTTAAGCACTTCCAACACTCAACAGCACAAGGTAAACATTTTCATTCCAAAAGTTACAAATGAGAATACAAAGGATTGGAACCAAAGCAAGTGCAAAATCCAGCAGGGCAAACATTAAGTCCTGTAGTTCCATGTCCATCATCAGAAACAATCTGTGGCAAATTGTAGGCCTCTAGAGGCTCATGTGGCTCCATACCTATGGCACTTCTGGTGGTTATAGTGCCCACAGCTTCTCTTGGGCCAGCTTTGCTACATCTTTGCAGGTTTCCCCAGATGGTCCGTGTTCCTCACTTTTCCAACTTCTGGGGTCTCCACTGCACCCTTGGCTTCAACCTCACAGCTTCACACAGTGCCCTGACAGGGACACACTGCCTGCCTTCCGAGGCCTTATGAAATCAGAGTGGAGGCCTTCTCAACCCCCCAACTCTAACCATTGCTACATGGATGATGCCCAGGTCTGCTGTCAGCTAGGGGAATAGCTAGGCTTTCCTCTTTCTTAGATGTAGGGTTCCACTGCCTGGATTGCTAGGCACTCTGAATCTAATTCTTTCTTTCTTTTCTTTTCTTTTCTTTTTTTCTTTTTTTTTTTCGGAACGAGGGATTGAACTCAGGCCTTTGCCCTTGCCAGGGAAGAGCTTACTCTACTGAGCCATCTCCCCGGCTCCTCTGAATCTAATTCCGAGGAACACATTTTTCTACCCTGTCACCATTCTGGAACACAGCACTCTGTGACTTTCTCCTCAGAAGACTCTTTCACTTTTGCCATTTTGAGGCTGCAAAGGGTAAAGACTGGCTGCTTCTCATGATGCCCTCAGGCCATCTTTTCTATTTTCCAGTTCCTTCTCAGCAATCAAGATCTCCTCAGCTCTATCTTTGTAATTCATAGCTTTACTACAGCTTCCTTTCTGGTGAAACTCACAGCATTTTAAATCATCCTGCTGGGCTCTGTTTTTTAATTCATGGCATAATCTGGCTAAAATCCCCCAACAGTAGCCATGCCACAGCTTCAACATTTAACTGTCTTGAAATTTTTTTGTCCAGATTCATCAGTTCACTGCCCTGAATCTCAGTCTCAGGCAAAATCTCTGGACATCAGTGAAATGCAGACAATTTTTTTTTTTTTTTTTTTTTTTTTTTTTTTTTTGCCAAGACATAGCACATATCATCTGAAGTCTAACAACCAATGGATTTCTTCCTTCTGGAAGAAATCTCCCCAGCCTGGTCTTTACCAGCAGGATTTCTGGCAGCTTTCTGGTCTTCTGTGCTCTTCCCAGATTCTCCAGTACAGGACAGCGTAAGGCATTCCAGTTCTACTCTTTCAGAGGACATCTCTGAACCATTCCAAAGTCTTTCACAGGCCGTTCCCAAAGGTTCTTGAACCACGTCATCAGGAATAGCCACAGTAATGGCCCATTTTCCTGCTACCAAATTGGGCCAATTCTACCAAATTCTATCTTAGTTACTTTTCTCTTATTGCTGTGACAAAATACAAAATGCCCAAAATTTATGAAGGAAAGGTCTTTTTAGCTCAGAGTTTGTGGAGGTTTCAGTCTATAGTCAGCTGACTCCAAGGCAGGGTGACACGGCACAGCAGCAACAATACAAAGCAGCAGAAGACAGAGAAAGCAACAAGAACAAAAAGCTAAACACAAGCTTCCTCTTTTCCATTATATATTAAGCAGGCTATCCTGCCCCATCCTCAGGGGAATGTAGCACTCACACTGTCTCTGTGTCCTTCTCTTGCACACACTCACAATGTTTAAAAGGAAAGGACCCTGCTGCCTGCTGAGTCACTTAGTTAAACTTCTAAATTTCTCAAATTGGCACAATGTGCCAACTATAACGTGTTTGCAATAGTGTTGATTAGGAAGATTAGGGGATTTATAACTCGAAATGGGGCACCTTGGAAGAGCCTGATGAAGTTGAGCGTATTAAGCTCCTGGGTTCTGATGAGTGTTCTTTGTCACAGAAATAGCCTCACATCTCTAGCATAATACTGTACTCCTAGTGGTGGTGACTACTACTCCTGACGTCCTCTCAACCCTCATCTGAGAGAATGAAGCATGCAAATCCTGAAGAAAACATAATGGCTTCCTCTGAGATACATCCATGCAAGATAATACTGACTCTCCTCAGAATATTCCTATCACCCTTCTTTCAACTAGGCCTAAAATTAGACTCAAACCACAATAGGACATATAAGGTAGGGAGTTTGTAACTGTAATAACTAACATTTATACAGATAAAAATGAGGAACATGTGTAGAAATGGATACTGTGGGTAATATGGTAGGATCATTGAGTTGCATCTATCCAAATTTACTAATATGGGTTCACTAACTAGAGACAGTATATGTAATGTTGCAGCTTAAGTAATTAGGTTTTACCAGTGTTTTGATTGCCTGAAAAATTGGCCACTCATGAGTAAGCTAAGCATACAATGCCTGTTTTCATTTGTATATAGGAAGAGATTTAAGAGATTTAGGAGATTAGAGTACTACAACACATTTGTTACTTACCAAGAAAGGGTCCTATGGACATACCTTTTACTGAGACATTAATAAATAAATTTGTGGAGACCTAATAGTCTTGAAGGGCTCTGCTATTGCTCTTCTCTGTAGGCCATACTTTACAGTGGAGATTGCATTCACTAAGTAAAAAAACCTAAAATGCAGTGAAGGTAAGGAGATCTCAGAGTGTCAGGGGCCAAGTGGCAACACTCATTCACCGCAAGGTTGGCATGATTACTGTAATACACAGCTTAGTCAGAATAGTCTGACTCACGGAGGTTCACAGAGTTGACTTGCTGGTCACAGTCTTCCCAGAAGTGAAATAAGCAAAAAACCTCTTAAATTCTTCTATTAGCTATCTAAGGATGAGAGTTACAAATCAAGTGGACAAAAGTCCAATAGCAATCATGAAAAATGAGGTTCATAGTCCCTCAGTCTTAGCTTTAAGACACTTCTTAAGATTCGTTGATAGAATCATTTGAATAAAGGAAGGGAGACAGCTTCCATCAAGATAGACCCAGGACATGGGCAAATATTTGTTCTCTTAATCTTTCTTTCAGCCCTCCCCAAGTAGTTTAGTGGTCATTTACCAGGGTAATTGTGAATTTAGGAAAAAGGCAGCCATATATTTCATGGTCTACTAGACACTACTCTGATTTACACTAGTTCCTGGAAGTCCCAAGTGTCATTGTGTTCCACCAATCATACCAAAGGCTGGTGTGTGTCAGATGATCAATAGAGTTTTACCTCAGGTGTGTCTTATAATAAAACATTGGTTTTCTAATATAGTCTTAAATTATATGCTCTCTGAAAATTCTTATATTGAAATCTTACCCCTAAAGTAATAGTACTGGGAAGTAGGGTTTTTAGAAGGTCATTAGGTCCTAAAAGTGGCAACCTCACCAGTAGGATTAGTGCCTTTATGAAAGAGAGTACAGAGAGAAATATAACCCCTCCCACCATGTTAGAGCACAGTTAGAAGGCACCATGTAGCAACCAGAAAACAAGCTGTCACCAGGCACCAAACCAGGTGATGCCTTGAACTTCCTAGCCTCCAGAACTGTGAGAAATAAAAACTGTTTGCAGCGTATCCAGTTGGTGGTATTCTGTTATAGCAGCCTGGGTAGGCTGAGATAGCCACAAAGCCTATCCTGTAATTATTTCTTGAATTACAGAACATATAATTGGAATAGATTGTAATGTTTGGTTTTAGATAACAGCTTGACTGAATTAAAGGAAGCCCAGATATCTAGCTATAAGCATTAGTTATTCCAAAACACGATGTGAATTGTTCTCAGTGCTTTAGTAGATATTGAGGCAGTCTTTCTTCTGCTGAAAGGCAATGCCAAATGGTTTGAGTAGAATGATTTGGTTGCTCCAAGTGTGCTTGTAAGGGTGTTTCCACTGATGACTGTATGAGAATTGACATACTATGTGGGTGTTCAGTGTGTGTCGGAGTATCCTCCAAGTGCCCTAAACAATACAAAAAAGCAGAGGCAGGGAAGACACTCATTCTGAATTTTTCTCTAAATCCAGGATACAATGATTTGCTTAATTACCCCTCAGTAGTTCAGCATTTAAACTATTTTTCTTATTTCTACTTAATAACTAGACTTATGTGTTCATCATTCATTACTATAGTGAAAGACCTGAGGCTTGATAGCATAAAGAAAAAAGTTTATTTATCAAACAATTTTGGAGGCCAGAAGTCCACGCGACACAATGCCAGCTCTGGTGAGGGAGCCCTTGGCTAGGCCACCCCATGGCAGATAGCAACATGATAACATACAGCACATGTGAGAGCGAGAAATGCTAGGGTAAGACATTCAGAATGATGGCCTAGCTTGCTCTACTTGTAGCAGCGCCTTCAGGAGAATTCATTCAGGGTCCCAGCAGAACTGCCTTAATCCCTTCTGAGGCCCTAGCCCTATGACCCCCCTCCCGTTTGGCACCATCATAGAAAGGTTTCCTCACCCCTCATATCACCAAACTGAAGACCAACTTCCCCAAACATGAACCCTTGGGAAAGAAACAAACCGCATCTCTAATGATTCCTTTAGCGCGTAGAAAAGTTTCTCTGAGCTCAGTCACGCTCTGTGGAAGGACTCCTAGAAGAGAAGCTGAATCAAGGAACATGAATATTTTATGGTGTTTGAGTTGTATCATCAGCTTGATATTCGGAAAATGTGTGTTAACTCAGAGTTCACTTTGAAGCACATTCTTTTCATTTTTTAACGCATTAAACCAATCTTAGTATAAGCTTAAAATATTTCTGATTGTATTAGTGATGAGTATTAATTTTCATTTATTTGATTATTAATAAAATTCGATTACACTTTTTCAAATATTTTCTACTTTCCCATTTGTGAATTGTTTTCCGAAGTTATAAATGTTTTATTAATCGTGTTACTTCAGCAACATATTTAAAATTACGTTGTTTAAAGTTAGATCGGGCCAGCCAGATAGCTCAGTGGACTAAAGCATCTTCTTAGGCAGAACGCAGTGTCCAGGGTTCGCATGCTGGACCAGCCCCTCCACCCCCACCCCCGCACGCCGAGCTGGCCAATGGGACTCGGCGTGGTCGCACGCGGCTATAATCCCAGCTTTTGGGAGGCCGAAAACAGAATCACTATGAGTCTGATCTACGTAGTGTGACCCTGTAAACCCTGTAGAGCCTGTATTAAATACAAATAAATAAATAAATAAATAAATACGTTAGATCTATTTGATTGACACAGTCATATATCTGTAAATGTTTTCTGTATGTGTCTGTAAGTTTTCTCTTATCTCTTTTAATGCATCTCTATCTTAAAAATTGTACATTTTCAATTGGATAAATTTTATCTTAAATATTATTGTAGATTTTTTTATTTCTTTTTTGTGTCTCCTTTTAATATTTATCTTGTGGATTACTCTATTTTATTTGATATGTTGCCGGGGTAGAGAATAAGTTCCATCTTTTGTGTCAAGTTTATTTATTCAATCAATAAAAACATTCAGGGTTTAGTGCAAACCAGGCACAGTGCTAGAGAGGACAGATAGAGAGCCGTGCTGATATGGAAGTTTAAGTCTCATTTAGTATCACGGAGGAATAGCCCTTAGCTGATTACCATGTTGGAAAAAGAGAGCCAGGATTTAATGGCCTGGCGGCCCCCAAGCTAGGTCTTGCTCTCTTTTCGTTTGGTAAGATATCAGCCCATTCCTTGTAGAAAGCAGAACTTGTGTTGAGAGCTGCGCTCCACAATGTTGAAAACTGCAAATCGCTACAAAGCGTTATGACCCGAAAAAGAGTATATTTTCATTGGCTATTAGGGTTATTGATCTTTTTTCTTTTCATCTAATTAACTAAAAGTAGGAAGACCTAAGAAAGTATTTTCTGTCTGTTTCTTCACATCCTTGCAAGCATATTGTTCATACAACTTTGCATTCAATCTTTTCCTTTAATGTTATGAAATATTTGCATGACATCAAGTTAGTAAGCATCAATTGTTTCTAGTAGTTACACATGAAGTTCTTAATAAGTCAATTGCTCTGTTCAGAGCAGAGTTCCTCTTCTTAAATAAATAGGTAATTTTATAGATTCTTTAATCATGATATTATCATATAATCATGCCCAGTTTCAAAGAATCCCCATTTAATCAAAATGAATACCTAGAAGCACAAACTTGTGGCCCTCAAACAAATTTCTTGTTTAATTTTCCAGGCAATATCTTCTATAGATTATTCTTAAAATAATGTATTCAACAATTGATAGAACCTCAGACACAGAAAAGTAACCATAATAATGAACTGCTATCAGTAATAAAGTTTAATGCATTCTAATGACTAAAAGGGACCCATTTTTGCTTTGTAGAGTATATATTTAACACCTCACACCTTTAAGCACTTTCTCTCCTCTGCCTCCTTTCCAAAACTCACAAGTATATGGTATTTTTGTAAAAAGCCAAAATACAAAAAGAAAGAAAAGAAGAAAGAAAGAAAGAAAGAAAGAAAGAAAGAAAGAAAGAAAGAAAGAAAGAAAGAAAGAAAGAAAGAAAGAAAGAAAGAAAGAAAGAAAGAAAGAAAGAAAGAAAAAGAAACTTCACCACTTTCTTTCTGAAGCTTCACCCGGTTTTTACCTCTCTTCTCAGCCAAACATATCAGAAACAGAGGTCACGATTACCAAGCCCTTTCACCCATTTACCTTTTACCCATTTATTTTGTAACTTCTGTCAATATTCTACCTCACCCTTAACCTGTTAACTTTTATGGAGTTCTTTGAAACTTTATTTTATTTTTCTTCCTCTACAGTCCTACCAGTTACACTCCACTTTCTTCTGAAAAGCTCTCCTGCCCCATCATTTAGTTTTCTGGTTACTTCTCTGCTGTCTTCTTAGTCAATGTTTCCTCCATTTCCTCCATGGTACTTGAATGTATGGCAGAAACATTCAACTCTATGTAACCTTTCTCTTCCCTAACCAAATCAGCCTGCCTGAGGAATTCTTCCCTCTCCTTATACTTCAGGGCTGAGGACTGCTGGCACATATCCTAATCTCTGGTAGCACTATGGTGTGTGCCTACTGACCCCTATGCTCAGTAGAGACAACTCCTTTGTTTCACAAACTATTTAGGCAGTTGTACTTGCTAATTTAGTTGCATAATTTAATGAAATATGTGTCAACCAATATGTATGAGGATAAAAGGAGTCATTTTCATGAAAATGAAGATTATTACTTTGGGAAAGCTCTCTGTTAGCTAGTAGCTTTGAAAAAATTACATCCCCATTATATGAAAAATAAGTCCAAAAATGTCCTTGAAACCTAGCTGAATGTCCTTGAAACCTTGTCGAATTGCAACTACTATCCCAGGAACTAATGTGTGGAGCTGAAACAGGAATCTGAATGATGAAGTAAGACTTAAGAGGCAAAGCTGAGCTCCAACCAACAATGGATCCACACACAAACAAAGGTTTTGGCCCCCCATTAAAAGCAAATACAATGAAAGTACAAGTGCATGTTCACCATGTCCACTTACACACTCTGTGTGTCTGGGTGGATCATGCAGGTGTGCCCTTGGGGGCTGCCTTTGGTCTCTTCCCCTGCAGCTCTGGTGCCGCTCTCCCACCCAGCTTCCCTGCCACCGTGAACTAAGCAGCCTGCCCTACCAAGCACTTCACCATAATGCTTCTGTCCTGAGCCAGCTGACAGTGGACTGAATTCTCCCACAATGGGAGCCACACTGAACCTCTTTTCTTTTACTTTGCAGATGACATCTCTTGCTCTCAGTGACATGAAAGCAGAGTGCCACAGAAGTGGGCCACTGCCGTGACTATGCCCCAAGCCTGCCAGGAGTATACCAGTAGATGTCAGGCCTTTATTTCCCCACCAAATAGTTAGGATGAATAATGAATTAATAATTGATTTTCCAATATCTTCCAATTAATTAATATATCCAATTTTGTATCTTTTATTTAAATCATTTGATGAAAAGGAAATGACAGTAATGGAAGTTTTGTGGAGGAATTTTCTTTTAAAACCAGCCCACTTAGTTTCCAAGAAGGAAAAGTCCAACATGTCTGTATGTGGGTAGAATTAGGAGGCTGG
>NW_004524631.1:8563041-8565160 GCF_000260255.1 Octodon degus
TGCTTAAGAAAACATTATAAATAAAAAGGGATTTACAGATGTTATAATTCATACTGTTAAACTCTCATTTTTCAAGTTCTAACTTTCCATACTAGCTTCAATTTTCAATTTTTAACAGTTCATGCATTTTATATTTTTGCTTTTTTAAAAAATTCCATCATGCCTCCCTCTTTTCTTCCTAAAAAATGAAGCTTATATTTTTTTTTTAGTGTTTCTTCCAGCTTACCCACTGTTGAGTCACAGTTTGCATTCCTTACTTAATTTGTAATCCTAACTCTAAAACTTATACTGCCAACTATTGATACTCTCCTCTTTTCCTTGAAAAACCTGTGCACCATTCTTAGGCCATTGTTAGAAATCTCAGCTTCTCTTTGAATCATCTGTGATTTCCCCAAACAAGATAATTAGTCTTTTATCCAAATTTCTTTGGCACATTTCAGGTGGCCTCTGTCATATCTTGTGCTGTGTTTTTATTTGTATCCATCTTATCTCACTAGTTTGGAAATAATTGAGTTAATAATACAAGTTACCTGCCCATATGAATACTGCTTGTAAATGGTTAACACCACGCTTTTCATATAGAAATGCAATATAATAGAATGATGTTGCACATTTGTAAGTCCAATATCTTTCAGTGTTTGTGTAATAGATGTTTGGGGAAAATAAAATGATGCTACAGCATCTAGGACAGATTCAATGTACAGGGATTCACAGCAAAGAAGATCATACAGTAGTGATAAAAAGTATGGGTCACCAAATAGAAGGTAAAGCAGAAGCTGGAGGGGCATTTTGAAAAACTGAAACAGCAATAAAAAACTAAAGGGATTTTATAAATCTTTTGCAGAAGACAAAACATACCTTCAGCCAATTATTATTTACAAGGTAGAGGATAAAGACAAAACTGTAGTCTTTTCCATATCATTTCCAGTGTTTGTGTTGCTGGCAATGATATGGCTTGCTCCAGTTTGTGAAGTGCTTTCCCATATATTATCTCCTTTTGATGTGGAGATGTTCATAATCACCAAATTAAGCAACATCTAAGCTAGTATTAAAAGTTTATGTTATGGATGGACTGACTACTGTATGCCTGTAATCTCAGCACTCTGGAAGGTTGAGAGAGAAGGAATGGAAGTTCCAGGCCAGCCTGAACAGCATGGTGACTTAGTGTGATGTTATTTTTTTTTTCTTTTATATTTTAGGGAAGGGTCTACAAGGTGTTCAGGGTCTCACTACTAGATCGGACTCTTCTTTTTTTTAAATTAATTTATTTATTTGTGTGTGTGTGTGTCTGTGTGTCTGTGTCTGTGTGTGTGTGTGTGTGTGCCCAGCTCAGCCCACCAGGGGGCGGGGCTGGCTGGCAGGTGGTGCTGGGGGATTGAACCGTGGTCCCTGTTCTTTGCTAAGCTTGTTCTAAGTAGGTGCTTTAGACCACTGAGCCATCTCACCAGCCCTAGATCGGACTCTTAATGATCTGCCTGTTTACAGCTTCCCAAGAGCTGGGATTATAGGTATGCATCACCACGCCCAACCTCAATTGCCATATCAGCGTGACCAGGGGGTGGACAAGCCTGAGGCATGGCAAGCCTGAGGATGGCAAGCCTGAGGATCGAACTCCTGACGCCTGTGTCTGCTTGCAGGTGCTTTCATCCGCTGAGCTATTTGGCCAGCCCTCATTACGCTATCACAAAGTAAAAATAAAAAAGGGACTGGGAATATAGTTCAATGTGAAGGCTCTCGGGTCAATGTCTAATACTGCAACAACAGTAACAAGAACAAAAATTAAGTGGAAAACAGAAATTGTTATTTATCAGATGTGACAGAATGCAATTTAATATTGCAATGATAAATCTACCTGTGTTTGTATGGACCAGAATGTAGCGGATGGGTAGTGATCCTGGCATTCTAAAACAATCTTTTCAAGGGCCAATGAGATAGTTCAGAGGACTGAGCACCTGCTTAGGCCAGTGCAGTGAAGGGGGTTCAATCACCTGCACCACATGTAGCACTGGCTCCGCCCGTAGGTGGCCCAGCAGACCTGGTATGGTGGTGCATGCCTGTAATCCCAACACTGGGGAGGCTGGAAACAGGAGGATCACTATGAGACCAAGCTGCATAGTGA
>NW_004524631.1:8571905-8574228 GCF_000260255.1 Octodon degus
GCTCCCAGAAACCATAGTATAAAGAAAGTTTATGAAGCAGATTATGGCTTCCTTTAGGAATAGTTTAAAAATAAATGCTGGATTTCTGACCCATGTCTTAACAATGAATGCATCATAAATACCATCAGGTATGCTTCAAAATATTTAAGAATAACTATATTGCAGCATATTAAAATTATAATAGATGTCTATAAAATAGTTATGGATAACCCAAATAGTTCTTTTCTGCAAAGGAATCCAATAAAACTCTATTTTTCTTTTTCTTTTTTTCAGCGGCAACATGAAAAATGACATGTTTTACTGGCCACTTTTTCCCTTGTGGTCTCCCTGCTTGTCTACGATCTCTGAGTTATTGAAGGCTGTGCAGTGCTGAAAAGCTGAATGAGCCTTTGGAAGATTTAGAAAGCTTAGTTCGCCTTTGGGGCTCAGAGATGGATTCTTTTCTTCATTCTAACATTCTATGAAATTAATGTTTTTCTTCTAAAATTGCTATATAGTTTGTTCATTATACGCCAGTTGCAATAAAACTTAAGCAATAAATTTATCATAATTTTGTGTGCTGTTTTATAGTTTGGAGCAGTTTAGGGCAGGTTAGATGGTTCTGCTTCAGAACATTGCTAAATAAGTGTGAAATGACAGAAAGTTTCCTGTTTCTTTGAACAACTTCTGCTTGTGGCAACTAAGGCCTTCGAAACACTTCTCATTATCAAAGTAGTCTGTGTTCAAAGGTATTTGTTAGTGATGTTTCTAATGAGGTGTCTTGTTTCTCTTTCTGGTATTCATTTTACTTTCTTTTGTCCATCCATTATTCCACAAGTAGTTGAAACTAGGTGGCAAGTTGCTAAAATGCCAAAGCAAGACACCAAGAACCACTGAGGGCAGCTGCTTGGTCCGGCCCACTACCTGCTTGTTCATTCAGTAATGCACTGACAAGTACTACTAGGTCATTAGGACAATCTTGTGAAACAGGAGTTGCAACGCCTTACAGAATCCTCAAAAGCGCAGAATAACTTAACTATAGTTTCCTTTATCTGTCAGAAAAACACAAAGGTGGCAAGTTGAGAAGTAAGGATGTTATTTAAGTGGCAGCTAATGTGAAGTGGCAATGTAAGATAAAGACATTAAAAATGAAGGACAGGGGCCGGGGAGATGGCTCAGTGGAATAAGCACTTCCCTGGCAAGTGCAAGGGCCTGAGTTCAATCTCTGGTTCCACAAAAAAAAAAAAAAAAAGAAGAAGAAGAATATAGGATAGTTGATCTCTGGAACTGTCTCAGACAAGTGGTCAACACTGGTTTATCAATTTTAACACTGGTTTATCTTAAATTTTAAGATCATTATTTTAATTGATTTCTTAAGCAACTAAAAATATTGCATTCTCCTTAGAGGAGATTTAGAAGACAAATTTCAGACAAAGGAAATTATTTGTTTAAGATCCCAAACATAATTCAGTATCATGTTTTTGCAAATTGTACCTCTGCTGTCTTGCTCAACTTTATCTTTGTTACCTTCTCCTTTTCCAAAAGCCAACAAATCGGATAAAAATGTCAAATTCACAGCTAAAGAGAATGCTAAAATTCTCAAATGTCTTAGTCACCTTAATTTAATTTCTTCCTGCCTTACAAGTAAATATTATAGCTGTGAAATTCCTCGATTTATATTTTTTCTATTGCATACACATATTGTTAAATATATGAAATTATAAATATGATGTATTATTTTTAAAATAAAAACTAGAAGTGACAACAGACTTTCCAAGAAAGTATCAGTACTTCACATATTACGTGCTCTACCCAAGACAATTTTTTTTTTTACCCAAAACAATGTTATGTCATTTTACTTATAGGTCCTAGATTTTTTCATGATGAGTGCTAAACTCTATGCTGGTAGCTTCCAGAAACTACCAGCATAGTTCACTTTCAAATCATAATTACTATAGAGACACCACGTGGTTGTAAGTACTCTTCAATTTGTAAAAATGGGTAAGTTCAGGCCATAATTTTTTCTTTCAAATGTTATGAATAAAATATTGAGTTGTCTTTTATAGCCTATGTTTATTTATTACATTCTGTAGTCTGCCAGCAGCTTTTGGCAATGTGTACTTTTCAAGACTGTGATCAGAAGTTTAAAATGAATATTTTGTGTAATATGTGAACCATAGTTTCCCAACTCTCTACACAAATTATTTTTCTTTCGTGACTAAGATAGATTTCTATTCAAGTATGGGGGCAAAAGTATTCCTAAAATCTTCATTTCTTCTAAAGGAACCATTTTCCTCCAGGAGTATTTAGCAAATTTTAAACTGTAAGGAAGTTTTAGTTATAA
>NW_004524631.1:8574829-8615837 GCF_000260255.1 Octodon degus
TTTTTTTTCCTTTCTGTATTCAGGACAGGGTCTGCTGGGTCTTCAGGGTCTCACTACATAGATCAGACTTGTAGTGATTCTCCTGTTTTCAGCCTCCCAATTGCTAGGATTACAGGCCAGTCTCAATCGCCTTCTCAGCGGATTTTGGATTTCTTTATTTACCAACGTATAAATATAGCATAATACCCTGGCTATGGTAAGCAAGATAAGGCATCCATAACAGAAACACTTGAACACTATAACGTCAATTACTTTTTATTCAGGAAAAACATGTCAGGGACAGTTAATTTTCACTGTAGTTGTGTCCCAGTATAGCTAGGTTGTAAATTTGGCTCATTTTGTGGCTTTTAACAACTGGTAACTTCCGAGTCTCCCTAAAATAATTCAGTACCAGGAACTATGTTTGGTTGTATTTGGCTAAGCAGATCTACACAATATTGATGGTGATGATTAAAGTCCGGTTAGAAGAACATAAAAATCGTGCTCTATGCCACAAATGTCATAATGCTACTTATGCACTTGTGAAGTAATTTATTTAGCTTAGAATTCAGGTCAGACCAGAAACAAAATTACTCAGCTTCACTCCAGGACCCACCTCAAGTAACCAGAAAGAACAAATGGACTGCGGATTTCTTTGCAAAGGTTTGGGATCAAGCTTGCTTTACTCATTTTTCTAAGTATAAAACCTTGTTGGCCTTTAAAATGCAATTTAGAAATGTAGCTCATGTATTTTTTTTTTGCCACCAGTAAAACAAAAACATAAGACAAAATTAATGCACGCTCGTTTCAGTCTGTAAGATTTGTTTTTTAAATTACTGCTTGCAGCCAGGGGAAATACATGAGATCATTTCTTTTCCTCTGCCAACAGCAAACTGCTTTTCCCACCCCACGTGGCCAGCGGAGCAGAAAGCGTGCAGGAGTCTCCCGGCTCGCGCACCCATCTGCAGGCACACATGCGCCCCGACTGGGAAACTGGCTGCGGACCGGGCAAGGCGAAGTCTGCGAGGCGCCTCCCGTTCAATCACAGCGGTCGCGCCAAGTCGCTCCCGGGTGCGTACACCGCATCCGTCCACAGAACAGGAAAAGACCTAAAGCGTAGAGAGGACGCAGTCGCAGCGAGCCATTTTTTGTATTAGACATACACTGTACTCTCCCCACGTGCGCTCTGAGGGCTGGATAACGCGCGCGTATACACACACACACACACACACACACACACACACACACACACACAGTGGCTCGCAGCTCATCCTGAATCTCACCAGGCTGGGCCCTGACATGTCCCTTGCCCGTCCCCAAGTCCCCGCCCCTTGCTCCCCACCCACCGGGGCTCCACGTGGGCGCACCCGGGCGCCAGGCGGCCCACGCAGCCCCTTGCTGGCCCCAGAGCTGGGAGGGAAGGCGAGGCCGGGGTCGGACGGACAAAGCAGGCGTCCAATGGAGCCCGGCTCTGCCACCCCGAAGGGAGGGATCGGCGGCTCGAATGGGCCCAATGAGCTGGGAGCCCGAGTGGGACTTCCTCCCGGAATCCCGTTGGCCAGAATAGCGGGGCCGCGGGTGACACGTAAGTTGGGTGGGAGGTGGCGGCGGCCGAGGCTGAGGCTGGAGCAGTCCCGTCAGTGACACCGGCTCGCCCGTCCCCGCGTTGCGCTCGGTCCCGGTCAGCCCGCTCGCAGTCAGCTGCCGCGCGGGCGCCGCCGGTACCTTTGTTGGGCGTGCGCCCTCTGCTTTCGGGAGAGGTGGCCGCAAAGTCGCGGAGTGGCTTTCGGAGCGAGGGGGAGGGGAGCGGTCAGGGCGGGACTCCGCGAGTCTCCAGGGATAGTGGGGCCAAAAGTGGGGAGCAGGAGCACAGCGGCGGCGGGCGGCGTCTGGGGACCGGCGCGGCGGCCGGGAGAAGTATGCGGAGGGCCCCCGCCCGGGCCCGGGCTCGCGCGCACCGCCAGCCCCGCACAAGTTCGGCGGCCGCTGCCCGGGCGGCGTCGATGGCTGCGCGTCCCGCCGCGCGCGGGGGCTGAGCGGGCGCCACCTCCCCCACGGCCCCGCTTTTGTGTCTCGCGTCTCCTCCTCATGCCGCGTCCCGCCACCCGGAGCGGGGACCGCTGCTGAGGCGCGCGCTCGCTCGGAGGAGGAGTGGACACGGCGGCGACGGCTGCGGCTCCGGGCACAGGCGGGACTATGGGCAACGGGATGTGCTCCCGAAAACAGAAGCGGATCTTCCAGACGCTGCTCCTGCTGACCGTGGTGTTCGGCTTTCTCTACGGCGCGATGCTCTACTACGAGCTGCAGACGCAACTGCGGAAAGCCGAGGCGGTGGCGCTCAAGTACCAGCAGCACCAGGAGTCTCTCTCTGCCCAGTTGCAAGGTACGGTTAGCGGGACGCGCGCGGCCAGTGGCAAACTTTTCTCCTCCGCGAGAGTGGCTTTGGTGTCTCATTGTCACCGCAGGTGCCACCTCTGACCTTCATGGGTTTCTGAGAGCGTGGACCAAGGTTGCGGTGTGGGGGGCGGAGGGGCAGGGTCAGAGACTCTGACCTCCCCATCTTTCGTCCTCTTCTCAGCGGTTACCTTTGAAATCAAATCGGATGCCGCAGCCTGTGGTCCGGCGTTTCCCATAGCACTTGTCAAAGGCCCGGCCGAAAAGCCTGCCAGGCTCTCTGCCAGCCCATCCCGAGGGGACACGGTGCCTGGTTTTTAGGTGTTTGCTTTCCCGTGGATTTTCTCAGTCACCTTCTCAAACTGCTGGTTTTCGAGGAAAAACAAAAACAAAAACTATTATTAAACCCAAATTTATGGGCCTGTCAAAAGGAACTTAGATCTGCTAGGATTTTTTTTTTTTCTTCTTTTTACTCTCTTAGTTTAACAGGTGACTTGAGATGTAGGGTGTGGGAGAAGTACACGCTGTTCACTACCTTGCAGGTTTTTGAAATTTTTCTAAAGTTTGTCTTTCTGAGTAGCTTTTAGCTCATTACACAGTTCGTGCGTGTGCATGTGCATGTTTCACAAGTAGTCTTATGAAGCCAAAGGGAAGAAACACACATTTTGACCGTTCTGGGCACAGCAAACAAAATTGGAATCAAAACCTGTAGAAAGACTTAAAGCTCCTTCTGTGTTAGCCATTTTCTTTCATGTAAATTTCAGGAATATAAATGGTGCATGACTGCAAGCTAAGGCATGCTTGGGTTTGTTACAGGGATATAATGTATATGTTTATAAACACACACACACACACACACACACACACATACACACAGAGGAAGAGGAGACAGAGAGAAAGCTTTTAGCTCTCACCTGTACTTGTGGTTTATTTAGGGAACCCCCCTCCCCACCAAAGCAGTAAGTAGTGAAATGCTGATAGCTTTTGCTGATAATGCAAATACAGCCTATTTTATATTTCCAGACAGAAGGGGGTTTCTCTGTGTGTGTGTATACAAATATAAAACAGATGCCTTTTCCTTGCTCTAGGTATTCTGAGTGTTTTCTAGTAAAACATTTAAGATGAGAGAAAACGATATGCAGCTGATTGCTTGGTCTTATTTGTTCTTCCCAACTTAGAAGAAAGGAAAATATTTTTAGCACACTGAGCCACAGGCAATAAGAATAATGTGGCTGGACTTGGTTCAAAATGAAAATCTGTTTTGATACACTCTTAGGCTAAAAAATCCTGAAACTTGTTGTTGAAATGTGCCCATGAGTTGTATTGGAAGGGAGGCTGTTTACTTAATCATTTAGAAGTTAGTTATCAACAGTTTCCTGGTGAATTTTAGTGCAGTTAGACCAAGGGAGATGTTAATGTCTAGTAGTACAACAAGAGGACTGTCAGAGATACAACTGCGAAGGGTGTGCCTCGGGGTTACTTACTTTTGCTTCTTAGTTGAGGAGACTCCTAGAGGCTGGGGCTGTGTGTTCAGCATTGTAACCAGAGTGCTGCACAAGTGCTATCCAGTGGTTGACAGCAGTGATGGTCAGTATATATTTATTCACACTCGCAGCAAAAAGTCTGACCCCTGGTGAGAAAGTTAATCCCAAACACTTTGATCTCCTTTCCTAGGTTTCATGTCTGTGTCTCTGTTTCTTGAAAATCCAACTAAATAGCAAAATATTTTGCCCGGGAGCTCCATTGCCTCAGTTACTGATGCATTTCTTAATCACAGACTTCATTTGTCCCACTTTGAAAATCAACCTGAGGGCTGGGGAAATAGCTTAGTGGTCTAAGTGCCTGCCTGGCAAGTGCAAGAACCTGAGTTCAGTCCCTGGTACTGCATGCCCTGCTGGCCCCAGAACCCTATGCATGCTGTGCTGGCTCCAATCTCAGGTGTGCTGGTGCATGACAGTAATCCCAGAGCTGGGGAGGCTGAGCCAGGAGGATCACTACGAGTCTGAACTGTGTAGTGAGACCCCGTATCCAATAAATAAATAATTAAATAATTAAAAGAAAATCAACCTTAATTTTCTCACTCTAATTCTTGCTGGTGGTGTTGAGTGGTGGTGCTGGTAAATGGCAATACAGAATTGTTAAGATGGAAATGTGCTTCTCTAGTTTGAATGGGTGGGCTTCACTAATTCATTTCTTAATTTACTCTTTTGCCATTTGCTTTTGAGTTGTTGTGCTGTGACATTGACAGTATGATTGCGTGGGAAGAATTATTTTACCATCAGGTTCAAGCTTCTCTTTAAAATGGATTCGTTCTCAACTTCTGTAAAATTTACTTTGCATTTCACATCTGCAATTTGATGATCATTTTCTGACGACACACAGCTTTTGCTTTTCTTTCCAGTGACTAATGATGTTTTCTTCAGCTGGGCTACGTACCACCTACATAGGTGGGTTTCTGGATCATTAGATGCTGCCTTCTTGAGATTTGTTTAATTAGGTGGGTTCTGTTGGCCTGGGTTGGATTAAGAGTGGCTTTCCTTTAAAATGTGCCTCACGCAAAAGCTTAAGCAGTTTGGTTCTATAATCTGTTAGCAGTATCCACTTGTTAAGTAAGCATATGTAGGTCATCTTCTATTGAACAATAGGTTATACTCTAGAGCGTCCTTTGAAGGTAGGCTATTTTTACCCCAAGTACATTTTGTTATATGAGACTGACATGCTACCTACTGCGCTAACGGGGTACCTGTATACATTTTATTCTAGAATAGTCTCATATGGTGTGGAGAGTTGACTGAGAAAAAAGTTAAGCCTGCACAACACCCTCAACTAAAGGAAATCTGCCTATCTATCCACCTATCTCCCTTTTGCTCTCCCTCCCATTATAGCACAGTAATTATACTGAGAAATAGGGCAGAGGCCACATGCTGGTGGCAAAGGAAATAAATTTTGGCCTGTACAGCACTTACTTAACATTAAAACCTATTTTTGCTGTTCTCAAGCCATGCATATATCCTTCTCTGTGTCTGTACGCAGTGTGTCTCGGGTGGAACAGCCCAGTAGGGTCACCCAGTGGCCCCCAGACCAGTTGGACCACCACCTGCTGGGGAGGGGAAGCCCAGGCTTTCCACTCTTTAAAGCTCTGCAGCTGATTCCAAGTCCAGGGAGCAGCCTTCATTGAGAATCACACCTCCATAATCTTACAGTGCAGCCTCTTTAGACATTTCCTGTCCTTGCTGGCCTTAAATAGTATTAGCCTCTTCCCAAGCATGTATTAAAAACAGACTTGTTTCCCTACTATGATTCAAATTTTACTTTTGCATTTTCTGTGTCTGAATTTGGATCTCGTTCTCATTTCTAAAACGGAGATTAGAATGACTCATAGGTTTATTGTGAGAACTAAATAATATAGCATTCACAGATCCCTTAGCACAGACGTGGCACGTAGTAGGACCTGCTTACAAAAGCAGGGCTATTGTTGCAGTCAGAGCGCTTCTCTGATGTCAGATAGTTCTTCTCATTTTCTCATGGTATGGCTGGGCTAAAATCCTGAAACTGACTGGATTTCTCTATAAAGAGAAATGGAGCAGAGGTCACGTGCTGGTGGCAAAGGAAATAAATTTTGGCCTGCACAGCACTTATTTAACATTAAAACATATTTTTGCTGTTCTCAAGCCATGTGTGTGTCCTTCTATGTGTCTGTACACAGTGTGTCTTGGGTGGAACAGCCCAGTAGGGTCACCTAGCGGTCCCCATGTACTTTGGTGCCCCATTAGCACAGTAGGTAGCATGTCAGTCTCATATAACAAAATGTACTTGAGGTAAAAATAACCTACTTTCAAAGGACTCTCTAGAGTATAACCTATTGTTCAATAGAAGATGACCTACATATGCTTAATTAGTCACCCCCTTTTTTGTTATTTCTAGATGAATATCAAGAAAAATAGTAAAGCCAGTGTACTTTGGAGAAGAGCTCTTCCTTGACATAAATATATACTATAGTGACAGATGAACTCTGGATCATATCAGATGAGGAGAGGAATGCAACTTCTCAGGCAATAACCATGTGCAGTAAGAGCTGGGAAAAAGAATTTTGAGCCTTTTAAAAAGAGGTGGTGAAGTGTAGAGGCAAAGAGTCCTATATTTCTACGACACTGTATTATAATATGCATTGTGCTGCTTTTGCTGTTCCAAGTAGCGATCAGGAACCATTGAAAAGGCTCTACATAATGTGAATGTGCGGATGGATGCAGTTTCAGATCGCTATTTTCACCATTGTACTTACTATAGTAAAAAATGCTTGGTGCTTCTAGGTGTCAGGTTGTTTGTTGTGCTTGTGTCCTGTTCCTCTGTACCTTTAGCCTCTGGTGCACCAGCCTAAGCATGAGGACACGTTATTATTGGTTACTTTATTATCCACAAGTCCTATTGAAAAAGAAAAGGTCAGAACCAGGCTGCTTCTAGTCTTCCTCCTCCACCTCCTCCTCCTTCTTCATTTATTTATTTATTTATTTATTTATATTTTTCTTTTTCTTTTTTGCAGAACCAGGGATTGAACTCAGGCCCTTGCGCTTGCCAGGGAAGCGCATATTCCACTGGGCCATCTCCCCAGCCCCTTATTTTTTTAAAGTTAATGGATTTATTTCTTTTTATTTTATTTTTTTCCCATAATTTTATTGATAAACAAATGAGACAGTTTCAAATCACATTGGTAGGTCAGTTTCAATAATTAACACATTGCATACATTCTTCCTAGTGGTTAATTGCTATACAAGATGCAGACATGTTATCCTATTTACAAACACCATTAGAACAAATCACTCTATTCATTAAGAGAATGTAACTATATATCTATCCTAAAAACCACTTTGAAAACACAGATACAAAATGGACATTCATCTGTATACCCTTTATTTGTTAAGTTCCGTTATTTGAATATCATTTATTTATTTTTAAAAATTCTTTATCTATAGTGCCTCGTTCATGCCCTGTAGCAGGATCTCAGTAGTTCTATACCTATGTTGTAATTTCTCTCTGCCTGTAAATTTGTTTATGGAAGGCAATAATGAGAAGTCAAAGTCCTTTGGTTTAGTTTCCATTGTCCTTTTTACTGGCTCTGTTATCTTGTGTAAATTAGTTAACTTCCTTGGGATAATAGTACATATAATGTGTTGCAGAAGGATCAATAGTATTAGCTGGTGTACTGTGCATAGAATAGGAAGTTTGCATTTAGACTATTTGGAAAGCACCTAAGCAACAAAGTGGTCCACAGACCTCTGATTTAGACCTCAAAAGTGGACAGTGTGTAGGAGGTGTAGTCATTTTCAACTGCAAAGTTAGGAGGACTTACAAACATCATTTAGACATTGCCCATTAAATAGGCATCTTCTTCAGGCCAGCAAGATAGCTCAACCGACTAAGCACCTGCTTAGGCAAGCACAGGGACCAGGCTTTGATTCCCAGCACCACATGCCGTGCTGGCCCTGCCCTCTGCATGCTGAGCCGGTGACCGAGTCCGGGCATGGTGGTGCACAACTGTATGTAATGCCAGCACTGGGGAGACTGAAAACAGGAAGATCACTACAAGTCTAAGCTGTGTAGTGAGACTCTCCACCAAATACATTTAAATAAGTAAATAATAAATAGTATCTTCACTGCAGTTTATCTTACAGTTAAAAGGAGATACTTTTCAGGCTTTTGTTGCTTAAAAAATTATTCTTCAAATTCAATCTTTTAAAACATGTATTCCCTGATTAAATGATTAAAGCTTCTAGATGCTTTTTGAAACTCTGACTCAGAATAGCCTTCTGTTAAATGTATATGATTTATAGGAGAATCTACAATCCTCCCATGCACTGTGCCTGCCTCAGTCACTCCTCTAATATCAGAAGCAAGTCTATGCTATAATAAGAATAAAGTTTTGGTTGAACCTTCTAAGAGAATTATGCATGACTGAAAACTTCGGATTCACTTTTTAAATTTTTTTGTCTTTCCAAGGACAACTTTTATATGAGGTTTGGGTGGAAGACTAGATTTCAGGGATTGAAGGAGTAAGTAAATATGAGTTAGGTAAATGAAACCTAGAGGTGGTATAGACCAAAAAGCAGAGAATTGCACAGAAAAAACGAGGACAGAGAGAGAAGAACAGGACTGTTATCAGCTGATACTTTTTGAAGCATGGAGGAGATTTTTCTTTATATCGTCACATTAAAAGAAAGTAGTAGAGAACAGTGAAGAGAAAGTGGACTTGGGCCCGCATATAACCGGTGCTAATCAGTCAGGTGACCTTCAGCAGGCTAGTAACTTCTCTGAGTTTGTTTTTGAATTGGACCCAAAGATGTCTATCTAGTATACTTGTGTGGATTACAGAAAATGGGTCTAAAGTGACGAGACTTAGTATGTGCCCTGGACCATGGTCTTACTACTATTTCTTTATTATTATTATTTATGTATTTAGTATAGGGTATCACTACGTAGCTCAGACTTGTAGTGATCCTCCTGTTTTCAGCCTCCTCAGCACTGGGATTACAGGCATGCGCCACCACACCCGGATTTTACTACTATTTCTTAGTTGATAAGGACTGCTACTGCTGGTTTAGTATTGGGCTTCTTTGTGGTTTTTCCACCTTTTACTACATGCAGTAGGTAATAGTGGTCTGTGTTGTGTTCTAAATATGGCTGTTTGTAGAGTCCACTAAACATTTAATTGGAGGCATTCTCACTCCGTCTTTGCTACCATTTTGGCCCCTTTTGGGGCGGAAGAAAAAAAAACTCCCAGATCCTTTACATGATAGCAACTAAACATTGCCCTTTTGCATTTTGAGTTTTGTTTTTTCTTTTTCATTGAGGACAAAAAGTTTGCTACTTTTGCCAGTGGGTAGTTTGAGGATTTTGTAGGTTTGTTTAGAAGTAAAAATTATATGTATGTAACTGATTGTAAAAGAAAAATGTTCTATTACATTTTCCATTTCAGCCACGGATACTTGAAATAAATTTGATAAAATTTTGAAGTTTTGGGGGCCAGGGAGATAGCTCAGGAGGGCCTGAGCTCAATCCCTGGTTCTGAAAAAAAAAAAAAAAAAAAAAAATCCTACAAGTTTGAAGATTTGCTTGAAGAGATTGAATTATCTTAAGGTATAACATTTATCAAGTGCCTACATGTTCACACACTCGCTAAGCACGTTGCACACATTGTTGTCTCAGCAACGCCTGCACTTTGGTGAGAAGGAGCGGTCCAAGGCCTAGGGGTTAATTAGCTTGCGGGGGTTAAGATCTGGTCTAACACAACTGAGCTGAGAATGCCCCACGTGATGTCCCAGCTGTGTTTTTTCCACTGTTCTCTGTTGCCCTCAAAATTATTTTAGTGTCTCTCATGACAGTCTTGATTTTGAGAAAGTAGGTTAGTTGGGTTGTATGAGGAGTCAAGATAAAATTTAGAATCAGAAATATCAGGCATGATTACCTGAGGCCGCATTTCCTGGGTGTGGGGCCTTTGCAGCTGTTGTGAGGGCTGTGTTTGTTTGGTGCTCAGTTGCTGGAGTTGACAGTAGGTGCATGCAGATGCTGCCTGAAACATCAAATTGCATAATGAAAAACGTCTAATTCCTCTGCAGTTTCTTCTGGTAAGAAACTCAGTTTGCTGCTAGGATTTCTCTCCTCAGTTCAGCACCTATTTGTTTTCCCAGAGAGAAAACTGACACTACTCGAACTTAATGATTGTTAAAGATTGTTTTCTGATATATAACTTTTAAATTATCCATTCATGCACATGAATAAAAATTTGAATGGATAAGGTCATGGTATAAATTTTCTTTTCAGAAGCCTAGTGTAGGTGAAAAGAAATATTTGGCAACGCTTTAATATACACTTTGCAGCTTTGTGTACATATGGTGAGAACTCATGTATGAGGTACCCCGTGTCTGCAGTTGAGGGATGCATTAGCTGACCAAATCTGACAGAGACAATAAATTTTAATAAACTCAATTTTGAGATGTGCTAATGAATAACCGTTGTTCCTCAAACGAATCCTGGTGCCCACGTGCCCTGGCTTCCAGGATGAGATGGCATTCCTCCAGGCCCTGTGCTACCCTTTCTAGACCAGCAGCGCCTTCTACTCAGTTGGAGCAGAAGTGGGCATTGCTGATTTTAAATAATGCTGTGTACGTTCTGAATGGCACTTTTGTGATTTTTGTTTTCATTGGCCTATGCATGCTTCTATTGAAGACATGCCTGTCAGTCATTGGCCTTTACTACTAAGCCTCACTAAACAGGCTCGTAGCCTACAGGGACATGGGCATGAAATAAACTGCTGTCTAGAACAGCCTGACATTTAAAAATATTGCTTTAACTATTTTTGTACATAAAATATCACAATATGATAACGAATAGAAAAGTGAAAGATGTGCCGACAGTCCAAGGACAGGCTTTATAGAACACTAGAATGATACCATTTACTTTCTTTTGAAAGTAAGTTAATACAAAAACTATCATCATTTATAGGGGAATCAAACATTCCCTTTTCCAGTTCACATTTCATTAAGATATTTTCTTTAATTGGAATTTTAATTATAAGCAACAGAAAATTGCAGAGATATTTAAGAGATCTTTGACATTGTTTATGTACTGTCTTGACAATAACTGTAATGCCAAAAGTATTAGAAGTAGATTAAAGTAGGGCATTCGGTAAGTATTTGATTTCTGAATTTTGTTTGTTTGGTTTTTTTTGGTGGTACCAGGGATCAAACTCAGGACCCTGCACTGCAAGGCAAGCAGTTATTCCACTGAGCTATCTCCCCAGCCCTGAATGTTGTTTGAATAGAGCAACTGAATCAAGTTTTACACTAATGAAGTTGAATGTTGCCAATCCGGAATATCTGCTGTACTGCATCAGTAGTTCACCATTTAAGGGACACTTAGAGGGAACTTTAAAAAGGATGCACTTTCTATTCAGCAGTCAGGATACCCTAAAACAAGTTCAGTAATACTGACATCAAGCACTACTTTGAAAGATAAAAAATAAATCTTCTTTTATATACATATCCGTTCAAAATCCAGCAGTTGTCCACATTTGATCCAGGCGTGGGTGAGGTTCTTTTGATATAGCTCTTAAATATAACTTCAAGCTCAGTTCCTCTTCCTCTGCAGGTCTGTGAAATTCAAGACTTAAATTATCTGCCATTAACACAGTCAAAATTCAGTAGTAGGGCAGGTGTAAGATACTGAGATGTTCCCATTCAGAAAAGACAGACAATGTGAAATATGTAGGAGTCACTGAATTCTAAACTGCCAAATGGCCCGCATCAGCTCTTCAGTTTGGGAAGAATTGTCCACAGCTCTTAACTACCCTTTGGCCTCTTAGTTCCACTGTTTGAGTCATCCTTCCTCTTTCTCAAAAGGTAGAATGTACAGTTTTTGCAGCTGATTAGCTTTCCATCCCTCCTTCCTGCGGGTAAAATTTTGGAGATCCACAGTCTCTTCCTATTTTGTATTGTCTCTATACCTTGCAGTTCAGATTGACAGTTCTCTGCTGAAGTTATCTCTGAATTGTTCTGGAATTGAAGGATGTTCTTCAAAATTGGCTCAGGTGGGATCCACTTTTAAAGTCACTCTCGAGGCCGGTACACCAGCTAGCTGCATGATGGCTGACCCTTAGGGCAAGAGATTCAGGAAAGGGAGAGCGTGAGTACTAGCACCCAGAGAGAAGCGGAAGTAGTTTAGAACCTAACCTTGGAAGTGATTTTCTGTCACTTCTGTCCTGTGCTGTTCACTAGAATCTAGTCACGAAGTTCAGTCCACTCTTAGGCAGAGAGCCTTTGTGAGGTTGTGCATAGCAGAAGGTAGGACCGTTGAGGGCCAGCTTAGTAGCTGCCCGGCATAAGGTCAGAGTTTGAACTCGTGCACATTTGAATAATGCCCGTTGGTACTGTGGGCAACATCACCATTTTTTGAAGTCATCGTGTTATACTGCTCATTGAGCGTTTGCTATCTACCTGGCTGTGTTCCTGTTTTCTTGAATTATCTGCTTTAGCGGTTTTGTGACAGTGTTTTACTGCTTCTTAAAAGTGGCTTACTATTATTTTGAACTATGTTAGCAAGCAGTGACACACAAAATCATGCACTTCAGAGGGCAGTTGTTAGGCATGAAACCATCAGACCTGAAAAACTTAAAAAGTCAGTGTGAGTCTCAGAAGTGCCAACTGTACCAATAAAGAGAAGTAACAAAGTGGAAGGCACATCTCCTGGAGGGAGGGGGGTTCAAAACCCAGTGATAATCTGTAAAGATTCCCTGCTAGGCCAAGTAACAATATTTCGTGATGAGTAGATAGGAAGGTGGTGCGTTGTGTTCATGTGTTATTTCATCTGTTTCTGATTTTATAGACTGTAGCATTTGGTGAAGACCTCGTTTTCTGATAGATGATCATTATTCTGTAGTTTACTGGTCCTCAAAAGATACCTTAGTATAAAATAAAGATAAGTAATTGCATGACTGTGATTTCACCTTGTTCATTTACCCCTACTTTGCAAGTCAAGAAATACATGAGATCAATATTTCTTTTGCCTAAAATCAATAGTAATACCAGTTTTTAATCAGCTGAGTGTCTGATGTCTTCTGTCCAGAGTATATTTCTATAGGAAATTATATCGTGAGTGACTAGAGTGTTTTGTCAAGCTTGGGACACACAATGTTCAAGATTCAAGAAGAGGTGTGCTCTCTCGTGTCAGTGAGAAGCTGCTGTTAAGTCTCGGTAGATGCGGTCTCGGCTGCCCCTCCATTGTTCTGAGTGTGGGAACCAGTTTTCTGCCGTTATACTCCCATTACTTGAGGTTTCTGGGACCCCCTATTTACGGTGGTATTCACATGGGTGCTGGACTCGTAACTGTTTGTCTGCTGTCTTTCAAAATACAAAAATAGAGGAAATTTTCCACAACATTATAATGTGTTGATAGTATGTAGTGTGGTTTTAAAAAAGACTTACTTTGGGCTGGTCTGATAGCTCATCAGACTAAAGCACCTGCTTAGGCAGAGTGCAGCAGCCAGGGTTCAATTCCTGGGCCTGCTGTGCTGGCTCTGCCCCTGGAGCATCCTGAGAAGGCGATTGAGTCTGGGCATGGCGGTGCACACCTGTAATCCCAGCACTTGGGAGGCTAAAAATAGGAGGATAACTAGGAATCCAATTTACATAGTGAGACTCTGTAGACCCTGTCAGAAATACAGAAAAAAAAAAAAAAAAAAAAAAAAAGACTTAGCTGTTTGTATTTTTCATACAGTTTTCCTTTGCTCACTTTGAATCTCTCTAAGGTCCACATGCACCAGTCTGGAGGATGCTCTCTACTGATGAGACTGTCCAAGGAGGCAGCCTGGCTACTAGTTAGTGAAAGTGGTTACGTTTACAAACACATGCGAAATGATTTACGTAGATTCCCAAACATCTTGACCTGAGAATCCCACAGTATTCTGACTGGAATAGCCTGGTTTGTTTTAACCGTTAGCCTCTGGCTGTCCTCTACACTGACATCTATCTAGCAGCAGCCCCTTGCCTAAGACCACACTGAGTGTGTTCTCTGTGAAGCTCTCTTTTGTAAAGGTAGCATTTCATCTTGAGATCCATAGGGATCCATGAATCCTGAAAATGTTGTTTCTATATATGTACCTTTTTCCAAGTCAGAAGTGGTAGCTTTAATCAGAGCTTCAAATCATTTAAGGGCTGGCCCAATAGCTCAGTGGACTAAAGTGCCTTCTTAGGCAGAGCACAGCGGCAGGGATTTGATCGAGGCCATGCCATGCCGGCCCCGCCCCTGGGGTGCTGAGACCCAGTGGAGACTGAGTGTGGTGGTGCATGCCTGTAATCCCAGCACTTGGGAGCCTGAAACAGGAGAATCCCTACGAGTCTGATCTACATAGTGAGATCCTGTAGACCCCATAGACCCTGTCCTAAATACATTAAAAAAAAAGGAAAAAAAAAAAAAAAAAAGAACCACTGCTTTGGGGGTAAGTTTCTTTCTGAGGTTCTTTTATCTTGGAATTGAGATCCCCTGGGCCCATAGCATGACTCTTCCAGACAAGGCTGCACGTGCCTGAGTTTATAGGGTGCTTGTTGCTAGTTTTCTAAAGTCCTGACCAGTTAACCACCAATCTCTGCATCCAATTAAAGAAGAATCCTGATTAGAGGCTTATGTGGCTTTTAGTAAATCATATTCCTAAAATCGACTTGCAGTTGCTTAGTAAATAATTTAAAATCTCAAAATTATGTGAGAAATATGCACTTTTTGTATTGATTTATATCTGTATCATTTAATATGAAAACAGCCCTGTGTTATACATGAAGCAGCGTGCTGTGTTACTACTGTTTTAAATTTGAAGAAATAGAAGTCATAGAGCAAAACAGATCTTCTCAGATCGCGTTTGCCCTGGAGGAAGCCGGCAGGCTGCTCTGCGCTGCAGGGTAATAAGGGTGATAAACATCTTAGGGAATTCAGGTTCACCACCCTTCACTTCTATCCTAGCACATTCTTCTTGGTGCTAAATTAGAGGCTCTGACTGCTCCCTGCCTTAGCGTGGGTCCTCTCAATCATGTATCCTGGCTTGTGGACAGGGCAGAAGCTCCTGCTGGGACCCTGCTGCTAGTCACTGCAGTCTGCTCAGCCTCTTTAGCTTCACCTTGACTTTATAGGGGGTCTTTGAAGCTCAGTACTCAACTGATCACCTAGCTGTGATTGTTAGCTTCCAGATGTGAAAGTCATTGTGACTCCTCTTCATAAATCATACATTGGTATGACAGAAGTTTTAAGATCCCAGGTTGAAAATACCACCATATGGATATGTTTTCCTTTGGCTCATGCAGAGCTTTGAAAACTTACGTGGTAGTGTCTACCTGGAAAAAGAAAGGTTTTTTTGTTTTTGCATAAATGTCTGGTTTTCTAGTGCTTTGGACATGTCATAAGATCTCACAATACTAGATTTGTATTCGTTGCAGGGTGGGGAATGATGGGCTGCCCACTTGGGATGAGGCAGGTGGGCTTCTCTGCTGACCAGGGTTCCCAGTGCAGTTGCCTTGGCGGTTGTTTTATTGGCTTGGGCTCTGCATGTGTCTGCATTTGAAAGTCTGTACCTCAAGTACTTTTTTTTTTTTACCTTAAGAAAGTAAGGAAAATTATGAAAAAAAAATATTGAGCCTCGGATACAAGAGAGGACTTGACAGCTGTGCTCTTGAGAGCCGCGGCCACTGGTCATGTGTGGCAGTGGCGCCAGAAATGTAGCTAGTATGACCAAGGAACTGAATCTTTGATTTTTTAAAATCTAGGTTTAATTAATTTATATTTGAAACTTAAAATTACAGTGGTCTGAAATATTTTTGTTTCAAATGTAACTTGTTTTTATAGAACTACATTTTAATTTTATCGTTACATTGTGTGGAACATTGGTGTATTATAGTGAACATATACTTTCTTATATTTTTAAATGTAGCCACTAGAAATATACAATGCATTTTTTTTTTTTTTTTTTATTTTTAGGGAACAGTCTACAGGGTGTTCAGGGTCTCACTACTAGATTGGGCTCGTAATGAGCCACCTGTTTACAGCCTCCCAAGTGCTGGGATTACAGGTGCATGCCACCATGCCCAGTCTCAATTGCCATCTCAGTGTGCCCCGCGGTTGGGGCCAATACTGCAGGCCTCAGGATGAAACCCCGGCCCCTGTGCCTGCTTGCAGGAGCTTTAATCTGCTGAGCTATTTGGCTGGCCCTTTTTTTATTTTTCTTTTGAAGTGATTTTATTAAAATAAAGCTTAATACTGTGTATTATCAACAATAGTGTAATAAAAGTTAATTTTAAAGATAATTTAAGAATTTATATTAATGATATATAAAGAGTATCTTCTACCTGTTTTCATTTTAAGTGACTTTGTAACTTTATCTGAGTTCATTATATAAGAAAACAAATTTTAACACATTTAAAGCAATATTATGTTTGATTTTGGAGCATAAATTAAACTACGTAAAATTAATTATATAGATAGGTTTAAAACTGAATGAAGGTACTTCTAGACTTCATGTTTTGAGTTTTTTCACTAGTTACTGTTTTTTAATGATCAGTAAAGATTCAAACCCTACAAATAAAATACTGGGAGTTAACCCAGTCAGCTATAACATCTACTTAGGTAAAATTCTTTTGGGGGGAGAGGGCGGGTTCAGAGCCCACCCTGGGGACGGGGTCGGCACAACATGTGGTGCCAGAACCAAGGTCCCTGGGCTTTGCTAAGCTTGCCTAAGCAGGTGCTTTGGACGGCTGAGCTATCTCACCGGCCCTTAGGTAAAAAGTTTTTGAGATTTATGTACTGAAATTTGAATTGTGAGTTACATACTTAATAGTGAGCAAGTTATAAAGCAACTGCTTGGTGAGTTTTCACAAATAAATCTGCACGACGAGCATCTGGCTTGTAGCACAGGACAGTGCCAGAGACCTCACTGATTCCTTACTCTGCCTTCAGTTCCTGTCTTCTACTCCCTAAGAATAATCACCAAGAATTAGTTTTACCTGTTTATGTGCTTCTTAAAAATGAAATAAAGCAATGTATTGTACAGTATGCTCTGGTGCCTGGCTTATTTTGTCTAACATTGTGAGAGTCATCCAAAGTGTTCTAGAAGGTTGTAAGTGGTCCGTTTCTGCAGGTATGCCATCGTGGACCTCTGTCATAGTTTATCCTTTGTACTCTCGATGGACATTTAGATAACATTAAATATATAGATAACATTTGTCTTTTGTCATTGCCGCTCTGAATGGTCTTGTTCATTCAACTTTTGTTTTTTAAGGACTAGTGCTTCTGGATGTGCTTGATGATGATTATTTTGAGTAACAGAGTATAGTTTAAGGACTGTACAATCTGTGCAAAATTATTATTAATTGCTTGCACTATTAGTGCTATATCATATCCTCTTTTGTCCTATCTCTAAGCACTGTTCTACTATTAGTGTAAGTTTTAAAGTAGGATCAAAATAAAAGCAACTAAAATCTAAATACTCAGAGGCGGGACCCGTACAGTCCTGCATGAGGTAGACTGTGGAGGAGACAGCTTGGCTCCGAGCAGGCTTATCTGCTCTTAGGCATCATTCACAATTGCTTTACGCATCACTTTCCTACTTCCATAGAGAAAGGGAGTCATGTAAAATGATTTGTTTTTAAAAACAGAGTTACAAAGGCCCAGAACTTGCCTTTTATTAAATAAATTTCCTCAAACAAGTTTACAAACCTTAGGTGGCCAGTGTTGCTTTAACAGGAAGGATATCAGTGAGCATTTGAGAGTAATGCCACAAAGGTCACAGTAATATTTTGAAAATTACTGCTAAATGAAATTTTGTGATTTTTAAATTTGAAGGTGTTTACAGTGGTGAAAACGGGAATTACCTGTAGTTACTCACGTTGAGCAATTTATACATCAAAGTTTCACAGTATAGTTTTGCTTTATTATATATAAACATCATCAAGTGCAGCGACATTCTTTGAAATGACTCTCTACAATCTTATTCATTTTACTAGTGGTAATTGAGCTTATGTTAATCTAAAATTTGCCTCATAAAGATTATGATAGAAAAAAATTAATGAAATACTTGCGTAAACAAAAATCTGTGCCAGTTGACTTTCTAAAAGAACATTGTTCTAAATTTCTACAGGAGATAAAAAAGAAAGATCTTCAATTCGAGACTTCTACTAATTCATCTTGATTCACCCTCCTAGCAGTAGCTAATTATAAATGTGGAGCTTTGGAATGAAGCCACTGAGAAATTTCTAAATAAAGGTGCTAATAGATAATAGAACATCAGTAATTTAAGGTGTGTTACATTCACTTCACTTGGAGCACTGGCTGGTAAGCTGCAGAAATATTTGAGATTATAAAATTATTATTTAAGTTTCTTTAAATATAATTTTTCCCCTTTTTTAGAGTATTGTAGTTTCTGGAAATTAGACGTTAGCTAGGATGAATACCTTTGTTTAACAACTACCTTTTCTTTAAAACACTATTTATTTTAAAAGTTCAGATTCTGTTTACCTCAAACATAGCCAAGTAAAATTATGTATAATTGCTTAAGGTAGACAGGGTGATTTGATACAATTTTATGTGACTAGTCATGTAAGGACACAGAGCATCAACGTGATCAGTTTTTGTAGTATAACATTTTCCAAGATTGACAATACCAAATGCATAAGAACAGATAAAATCACATCCACAGGTCTGTAGTTTGGCTGTGGTTTGGCCTTTACGGGCTGGGCTGGGTCTAACTGCTTGGGCTGGGCCAAGTTGCTGGTCAGTTTCAGGTTGGCGCCACATGTGTCTGGTTTATGACTTGAGTTGAAAGGCTTGTGCCCTAGGCATGATCTTCTTTTGGTAGATGCCAAGAACAGAGGAGAACCAGTGTTGCAACCTTTAAAGTAGCCTGTTGTCACTTCTGGTCACGTTTCATCACTCAGACAAGTCACACAGACAAGCTCAACATTAACAGGACAGCGAAGAGGACCCTGCTAACCACACTCTGCTAACCCTCATGGCGAGACGTGGGTGCGTAATTCGAGCGGTGTGGGCTGAGCAGGTTGGAATGATGGCACCATTATTTACCAGTCAATTTCAAAATAGTGTATGATATAAAAGCTAAAGGAAAAAGCTTCTTTATTGGGAGAATTATTTTATAGTGACTTGATACAGACTTTTAAAAATAGTCCTACCAAATGTGACTTAGTTTTAGTCATATTTCTAGGCAGATGACATAAACTTACAATGAACACCTAGAATGAATTCTAAACAAAGGTCAGTACATCAATATTTAATTTTATTCCACAACCATTTGCATTTACATCCACTGCCCATAGATCCTTTTGAGAGATATCAATTTGATTATTCAGTTGCTGTCATCAAGAAGAACATAAGGGAATGGGGCTGTCCTTGGCTTTGGGTATTTATGACTATTTGTTTAGTGACATAAAAAAAGTAGGACATCTTTACTAGAGAATTTCAACATGTAGTGTTCTGATTAGTAGCAAAGGAGATATGAGAAGGCATAGGATTAATTTTTATGTACTACTTTATGTAAGTTAGAGTGTGGATCAGCAGATGGACTTGGACATTTTAGATTTATGTTAACTTTTGGTGAATATAAATAATGTCTCCCTTTTATGAAATATGTTGTGTGTTCACTTAGATTCTTATAAAACAACAAGTGAAGTTATGCTATTATTATTTTCTTGATTTTTTAGTACCTATTATGACCACTATATGTTTACACTGCCTTGGAAAAAGGTTTTTGGAAAATCCATAGAAGGGGATGCTTTATCATTCTTTTTAGGTAGTCGTGTGATTTTTAAGCAGTTTCTTTAAAATACCATTGTTTTTAAAGTTGCCTATTCATTTTTCCATTTAATGTTAGTTGTCTGTTGTGGGTATGGAGGTACAGGATGTGCATTTGTATAATTAGCCCACTGTTATACTGGCCTTTAATGAGATAAGTGTAATAGCAATTTTCGTATTTCTTACTTTTCCAGTCTTGATTTTTCACATCTCAGTGTAAGAATGTCAGAAGCTAAAAACATGCATCCAGGTGGGCGAATGTGGACTTCATTTACAAGTAGCTATTTCCTTTGAGTCATCATGACACGCTTTTTGTGTATTTAGTAGCAGAAGAAATAGGAGGCAGGTTTTTTGACATGAGCATTAATGTATTTTTTGTGAATGGTGCCTGACTGGAAAAATTTAACTGAAACATGTAGATTCTTGTTAAGCTCTAATAAATCCTCTAAATGCTTTATGAAACCAGGAAGTAGATCTGGAGTTACTAGTCTATTCATTGTCTAACTTAAAGAACTGCCTTCTATTCCTTTTCTATCCCTGCTGTATTTCCTTTTACTAGTTTTTTTGCGTAAACAAAGTTCTACTGATTGCTTACTTCTTTCATTTTTTTATGTATTTGGTACAGGATCTCACTACACAGCTCGGACCTGTAGTGATCCTCCTGTTTTCAGCCTCCCCAGCGCTGGGATTACAGGCTTGTGCCAACAGGACTAGACTTGGTTGCAGGTTCAGCCTGCCCTGGGGGCGGGGCTGACGGGGCAGGCAGGACTGGGCATCAGACCCTGGTCCCTGCACTTACCAAAGCAGTCACTTAATCCTTTGAGCTATCTCACCAGACCTTGATTGCTTAATTCTTTTTAAGGACATAGGTCTTTCTTTCTAGCTCACCTTATCAACAAATGATTTGTTGAATTTTGAGTTATATCTCACTGGATCACATCAACTGCCCCAAGTGTAGTTTGATGCTGAGTCACTCAGAAACTCTAATGGCAGGATGCAGGCTACCTGGATGTTGTTTATACAATTATACTCACACTACTTTTAAGATACAGATATAGCTTGCCTCTCACCAAGCCCTGTTTTGTTTTCTAAATCCTAATCTGATTTACTAAGGATGACAGCTCTCAATATTTCATCTCCTGAGTGAGCTAACACAGTCATTTCTATGTAGAATTCCTACCTCTGCCCTTCCTCCTCCTACACAGTATCTCAGTAATTTACAAAGTATAAAATAGGTTACATTACTTTCTGTCACTCTTTGGAGGACATTTTAACCCTTCTCTTGCTTGCTTGCTGGATTTCTCTCTCATGATTCCAGCCACATGGGCCTTTTTCCTGTTTCAGGGACACCCCAAGCTCTCACCTTTCTCGGTGTCTTCCTGCCTATAGTCTCACCATCTGGAATGTTCTTCCCTAAGATCTGTGAATCACTGGTTATACTTAATTCAGGCCTTTGCTCAGGCTTTAGTTATTTCTAAAGGCATTTCTTTTCCTTAAGAAGTAGCAGTGTCATCTATTGCTGTACAACATTTTACCCCAAAATACAACACCTTCACGCAACAAAACTATAAGCATTTATTATTCCTTGCAGTTTTCTGAGTGTCATGAATCTAGAAGCAGCTTAGTTGGATGGTTCTAATTCAACTCAGGGCTTTTTGTAAGATTATAGTCACGCAATTAATGAGGCTACAGTCTTCAGGGAGAATCTCCTTCCAAGTTACTGGCATGGTTGTTTCTCACCATTGGATGGTCATTGCCATTTCTTGCAATGTGTGCCCACTGCAGATTGCTTGCTATCCTCATGCTGTGAGAACTTTTTCCTACAGAGCGAGGGATCCAAGAAAGGAGTCCAGTGCGGAAACCACAGACTGTTCTAACCCTCACTTAGGCTGTGTGCTGTTAGTCACGCAAACCGAGCCTGGTATTCTGTGGGAGGGATATATACAGCAGAACCAGTGCCCGGAGGTGGGGATCCCTCGGTCAGCTGAGAAGCCAAGCATCAGTGCAGCTCTGGCACACAGGGAGACTTAACTGATGGTTTTAGAGAAGCTTGTATCTTTCATACTTTTGTCAGTCATAACTACATCTCTTCCTGTGTTAAGGGAATACCGCCATGAATAGAAAAATGAACATAGTTCATTCCAACCCACCATAATATCCCATATTATTTTCTTCTTTGCGCATATTGATGCATGAAATCTCATTTTGTGTTGCTGTGTTGCTTATCTATAAGATGGCTAGGGCTTTCCATGCAGAAAACAGGCTCTACTATTCTAATCCTTGAATTTAAGGCAAAGTAAGTATCTCAGTTATTTTTCTTTTGTTGCTGGGACAAAATATCGGACACCCAAAATTAAGAAAGGAAAGGTTTACTTAGCTCATAGTGTGTGGAGGTTTCAGTCCATACTCAGCTGGCTCCAAGGCAGAGCGGCACATGGCAGAGGGCAGCTGATCATGGTCGTGGAGAACAGCAGAACAGCAGAACAGCGAGAGAGTCAACAGGGAGGAGCAGCCAACAGGGAGGAGCAGCGGTTGCAGCAGATAACAAGCCTCTGCCCCTTCCTTATATTGTATGCAGATTATCTGCCCCAGGGCAGATGTAGCTCTGACACCCATAATCCCAGTATTGAGTCAAGAATTAATCACAAACTCTAGAAGCCTGCCCCAGTGACTGCATGAGGTTTTGGGGGGACAACTAGACAGAGACCACAATGGTAAGTCTCCACTTTTTTTTTTTTTTGACATATTTATACAGAGATTGGCTTTTCAGTCTTGCTGTGGTTTCATTCTAAAATAGCCCCAAAGTTTGATGTTTGGAGCTGAGTAGAAGGTATAGGTCATTGGGGATGTGACTTGGACGCATTTTCATATTTGGCTGCCTTCTCTCTTGGCCTCTTGGTTGTCATGCTGCCAGCATTTTGCCCCCTCCATGCTGTTCTGCTCTTTCTGCTTGCAGTTAGGGAACCATGACTGCACCCACTGAAGCTGTCAGCCGAAATAAGCCTTTCTTCTCTCTCTCTCTCTCTCTCTCTCTCTCTCTCTCTATATATATATATATATATATATATATATATATATATATATATTACAGGGTCTACACGGGCACACTACACAGATCGAACTCATAGTGATCCTCCTGTTTTCAGCCTCCCAAGTGCTGGGATTACAGGTGTGCACCACCATGCCCAGTCTCAATTGCCATCTCAGTGCACCCTGGGGGCGGGGCCCGCATGGCATATGGTTCCCTGGGGGATCACACCCCAATCCCTGCACTTTGCCTGAGCAGGTACTTTAGTCTGCTGAACTATCTGGCTGGCCTTCCTTTTTCCTCTTTTTAAGTTGCAGCTTGTGAGTATGTTGTACTCCTGATGAGAAAGTGACTGATAAAAAGCCCTGGGTTTTATTTTAATCATTTTATATGGAAAATTTTCTCCATTTTCCCTAGTATTCTAAAATTGTGTATACTGAACATGGATTTCATTGGCTAACCTAATATTGACTTTACATAGAAGTTACTGTGCTAGATTCTGTAATGTTACAAACTTGAAGAAGACATGGTGCCTCACTCAGGGGCTCTTTAGTAAAGAAAAGTGGATTAGAGTGTGAGTCACATGAGAGTGAGTGAAGTGAAGAAGAAAAAGATGGCAGAGCTGAAGGAATTGCATGAATTGAAGGTGGCCGTGCAGTGGAATGACCTCTTCATGCAGTTACTATTTTATTCCATAAAGCTGTGTTCCTTTTAATGTCTTCACAATATAACAAAGAAGTGAACTGTATTGTTTGAGCAACTGCAGGAGAAAGAAACTTGGTGTATATAAGCCAAACTAATAAATTGTTTGATTATATTTAAAAATCAGCATGCAAAAATGACTAAAATATATGAAAAGAGCCTTATTATATATGCTTGTCATGTAGAGAATGGTTTGACTACCTCCTCAAAAATTTTTTCAAGAAATTGTTAACAGAAGTGTATTTTTAGTTTAGCTGTGTATGGCCTATTTTTACATTGCATGATAGCTATTTCTCTTTTTAGCAACTTTCCTTAATAGACTACATTTTATTTTACTTGGGTGTTTTAATGTTTTGGCTCTGATGAACATGTAGTAGTTGGATTTGTTGTAGGACTACCTCATAAGCTTTCCCAAGTTTTAGTTTGCTCTGCCTAAGGAAGTGTTGAATCTTTCAGGGATTCATTCAAAAAGAAAAAAAAAAAATCTTCTGCTCTGCATGCTGTTGCTTTAAGTAGGAAGTGGATACTTTAAGGGGCACAACGTTCCTTGGCAGCCCGTTTCCTTCCGCAGTCAGTCAGTCCCAGCCGGGCTGAGGTGGATCCAGGTTCCTCACTGAGTGCCTGGTGACAAGTACCTCAGTAGGCAGCACTTAACGGTGCCTGCTGCTTTGTTTTGACAATGCTGTGGCTTATGCTTGTAGTGTAGGGCTGGCCCAGCAAGACCAGGCCTGCAGACACCATTCTTCCCAGGGGTTCAGAGAAAGCTGGGGGTGATCTCAGTGGGCTCTCACTGTGGGGTGCTACCAAATGCAGCTCTGTGGCAAACGCAGAGGTCCGGTCTGGCCTTCAGAATGATGTTTTTTTTTTTTTTTTTTTTTCTGAGTTTCCTTCAGAGATTTGAAATGCAGGAGCATGTTTAACTCCTGTGTAATATTTTCCTCCCTCCAGGGGCCTGATTGCCATAGGCATCAGGCAGAGCCGCCTCAGCCTTGGAGGACAATGAGGCTGTGGATGATTCAGGGAGGACATGCCAGTAACTGTAGACAGCAAAGTTAACAAGGCTCTCAGAGCCAGGAATGTTTTAATTAAAGTTCCGCCACATCCACTAATTACTGACATCTTTTCACTCCTTCACATACTTTCTCAGGTTACCCACCCTTGTGATTCACTCGGTAACGAATCAGTGAGGTTTGGGTTTTCTTTTAGTCTTCACGCAAAACTGGGTTGTTTGCGTGGCCTCCTGGATTGTCTCATCTGCCCCGGACAGTCTCAGCAGTGAGCACTTCGTGCCTCCACAGGCCCTTGTGTTCACCTTGGGCCAGTTTCCCCCCCAACCACCTCCTTTATCCAGCTTGCTCCTTTCAGTCTGTGGCATTTCCTGTGTTCATCTGTCATACGTGGCTTGTTGGGGGGGAAGGGGGGAAGCGAGGAATGCGGAGACTCTCCTTGTTCCTTACTTCAAATTCAGCTGAAGTTCACTGAATATCTGTTTGGTGCTATCCGCTGAATTAGACCCTTATGTAGAACGCATTGGATTAAGACAGTGCAGCTCAGAACGTTTATGCCCCAAGATACAAAGACAGTGAAACGGAGGGAAGATACAAATGCAAGCCTGCTGACCCCCATGCAGTTTCCCGTCCAGTTCAACACAGCTTCCCTGTCCCTGTGACACGCCGCACTTTTGGGCCTTGCTGGTGGTGGCCTCTGGAAGCCTTCATTAGATCATGCTGTGTTTCTGGCGACTGCTGGAACAGGGTGCTCAAGCGCATTTATGTGGCTCGTTTTGGCCCTGGCTCAGCAGCCCTGGTGTGTAGGATGGGGAGAAAGGCGACATCGTTGCCCTTGACTTCAGAAAGACTGAGATGAGAATGGATTTGGCACCTTAAGATAGAAAACCGCTAGTCCCTGAGAAGCGCGAACTCATGAACCGTGTTAAAGTTGAGAAACTGTCCTTGACTTCATTTATCTTCAGTGTCCACATTCTGATCTTTAATCTGAAAGGTATTGCATTAAACACATAAGCATTTCCTTTCAAATTATTAGACAATGTGCCTCTTATAGACAGCTCACGGAATTTAAAGTTTTAAATGACTCAAGAGTCTGTTTATGGAAATTAAGGTTGGTTTCCTTGGATTGGACAAAATTGGCAGTTGCTGCTCAAGTGTATTATTTGAAGAGAAGAAAAATATTTTGAGTTTCACCATGTAGTTTTTTAATTTGCCTTTGAATCTGTGTTTGGAAAGGTAGAATTACCTCAGAGATTTGCCTAAAACCACCGTGTAAATACGAGATCAAGAGAAAAAGAAGCAGGAGGGCTGGCCAGATAGCTCAGTGGATTAAAGCACCTGCTTAGGCAGACACAGGGACGGGGTTCCATGTCCTGCGTGCTGTACCAGGCCCACTGTCGGCGCTCCCTGGGCGTGGTGGCTCATGCCTGTAGTCCCAGCACTTGGGAGGCTGAAAACAGGAGGATCACTACGAGTCTGATCTGTATAGTGAGACCCTGTAGACCCTGAACTAAATAACATTTTTTTTTAAAAAAGAAGCTACTCCCTTTCCCCAAAATTGAAATGAGTATAGGTCTGAGTTCATATTTGAACTCCATAGTCAAATACCTGGTGTAATGGTTGGTGCATGCAGCTTCTGAAGGCGACTGAGCAGTGGGCCTGGGTTCTCTCTTTGTAAACAGTCTCATCCTGTGCAGGAGGAGGGGCGGAGATGCTGTGAGTGCTGCTCCTGCCCCTTGGGGTGGTAGCCCACTTCCAATGTAAGGAAGGAGAGAGGCTTGTTCCCCCCATACTCCCTGTGCTCTTGTTACTTTTGTTGTCTTCTGCTGCCTTGAACTGTTGGCCTTGTGCCGTGTTGTCCTAGCTTGAGGCCAGCTGATTACAGACTGAAACCTCCACAAATTGAACTGAATAAACCTTTGCTTCCTTAATTTTGGGCATCAGGGGGCCAGGGTGCTTAGTGCAAGGGCCTGAGTTCAATCCCCAATTGCGAAAAAAAAAAAAAAATGGGGGCATCAGATATTTTGTCTCAGCAATGACAGAAAAGTAACCAAGACTCCTGGGTAAGTAATGTTTGATAAGTTATATATAGCCACTTAGTTGATGCTGTTGCTTATTAAAATAAATACTATACCTGTTTTCTAGAATCATGTGTGTCATGAAAGCCTCAATATGACCGGTATATGTTGGGCATCTTAAAAGCTTAGCCCCACCTACCAATTATAGTTAGTGAAATATAACCTCTAGAAAAACAATTATTTATCTTTCTAATGATGAATTAGAAACTTTGCACAACAAGCAGCTTCATGATTGTAAATTAACTGCATTACATCAAAAGCTTTAAATGACACTTAACTTAAAAAATCAAAATGGAAATGATACATGGGTCTAGCAACCCCCTTGTGAGAATGAAAATAAGTTTGGCATATTATAAAACATGAAGGCATCTTTATTTTTCACATGCTATTTTGGAATGTCTTTGAAAGGCTTCCCTTCCCATTGTTAACTCTAACTCCTTTTACTCGAAGACTATGAAGGAAATGTAATATTCTGGTGAATTCATTTGTGTTAAGTACAAACATTATTTTCTATTTCTGGTCTCCATAATTAAATCATTCAAATTGCATGTGATTTTTGTAGTGAAATCTACCAAATTTTGGATCATTTTTTTTCTAAAGAAAAAAGAAAAGTAATGAATTAAATAAAGTTCATTTCGTCTCAAGTTGTATTTCTTGAAAAGCATTCTGAGCTCTATTAGTTGCCTTAGTCACTAATAAGAAATGACCACCACTGGAAACATCTTGTCTCGTCCTGATTTGATAATGTGGGTCAGATGTGAGGATTCAGCTAAACCTGTATTTCTTCTCAGATATAACAATAAGCTGGCCTTCTGAGTGGATTTATACTTTTCCCTTTTATTCTAGAAACTGAGTGGGAAGAAACACCCCCCCTGAGTACAGGGGTAGTGAAAAAGGCGTCATGATAATCGATAAGATAGAAGTTAAAAGACTTGCTTATGTTTAATTATGTGAACATTTTTAAATGCAGAAAATTATAAAAGGTGGAAGACACTATTTGTAATTTCAACACTGAGAGCACCTGTGAAGTGTTAGCGCTTAGTCTTTCATTACAGAATCAAAGCAAATGGATGATTATTTATTTTTCATGACGTAAATCAGTATTTTGCTTTCTTAGTTTTTATTTCTACTTTAAATTATAAAGAAGTTATAAAGAAAAAAGAGGAAAAGACAGAAATAAAGCTATTAATGGTTCATAATCTATACTTACATTGCAGTATCTTGTGTATACCAAACAAACAAACAAAAACCCAAGTTACTTTAAAAGTGTTTATTGTGTAAGATGTTGATGTACACCTTGGATCAGGGGCAGTGTGCCCTGAAGACAGAGTTTGGGGACTTTGACCCAGCTCTCTCCACGGATGTTTCATGACAGGAAGGACTGCATGTCTCCAGGGTGCCTCACTTTGCCTGGTGTTCTTGGCACCCAGGGTTTTTGTCTCTGGGAGTGTGGGCTTTCAGGAATCCATCTGTTACAGCTCATGTCTAGATGTCTCCCCGAGGCCTCATGCAGTCACGGATGAAGAGTCTTTCAGAGGTGGCTGGATATAGAGTGTGTGATGCTGGGATTAAGGGCATGTGCTTACCACATCAGTTAATTGATTGGTTTGACACCAGTGTAAGCCCAGTAGCCTAGATTGAATATATAACAGGCACAAAGTTGCTGTGAAGATCCCTTGGACTTGCTGCTTGCTGCCTTCTGCCTGCCCTGCTTTACCATGTGCTATTTCTCCTCTGCAATGCCTGGCTGCCATGCCACCCTGCCTTGGAACCAGGGGACTAGACTGAAACCTGTACAAACCATAAGCCAAATCAACCTTTCCTCCTTTAACTTTGGCTGTTAGGTGTTTTGTCTCAGAAACAAGAGAAGTAACTAAAATACCACCTTTTCATGCTTCCTGTCCCTCTGCTCTTCTGCTGCTGCTTTCCCCCTGCAGCCCCTTTCTGCCCCGTGTTTCTGCATTCCCCATTGTTTCCTAGTCCACCTGCCCTTTTTGAGGGAGGGTCTTCCTCAGGCTTCCTTCTCAAGGCAAAACAGAGGGATCAGGATAGGGAAGCTTATTTGCAGCCAAGAGGGAAATACTCACAACTCAGGTGAGTTGAATGTGTTTCCAGAGTCAAAACAAAGTAACCACAGAAGTTTTACCTACCCCTCTGAGGTCTTTAGTGACTCCACTGCCAGTGCAAAAGTCCAAAATCTACAGTCTCATCCAAATCAGAAATGATGGAGACTTAACCTCTTAATCCTGAGGAAAATTTCTCTCTGGCTGTGTGCCTGTGAAATTCAACGAAGAACTTGCTTCCAAATTACAATTATGAACATGGTATAGGATGGAAGAAGAAAAGGGTAACTTGTCCCCAGTTGGTCTAGAGCTCTGCAGGAAAACATACAATGTTAGGTCTGGAAGCTAGAGCGTAATCTGCGTTCATGCCCGGCTTCATAGGCACACAGGCAAGCATGTGGCCTCTAAGGCCTCAGGGAGACATGGGGGAGCAGGTAAAGGGCTCTGGGGCAGAGCGTGATTGAGATTAGGGGTTCAGTCCTTTCTGTAACTGACAGCTGCTGAAGAGTACAGTGCCACGATGTGGGGAGCAGGGTTCCCAGGCAGTCCTTGGCAGTGGCTGCTGAAGGAGCATAGGCGACACTTTGGAAACTTCGGTCACAGGTCTCTTACTGCACATAACTTGTGCTGAGCATGAAGTTTCTGAAAGGTGCTTTCTCAATTAGCAATAATCCTGTCTCTGATAAACCTCACTCGCTCCAGGATCGCTACTGTGTGAAGACAAAGGACGCTTTTTCAAGATATGTTTAGACCGTAACAAAAGGCTTTTTATTGCGTTTTGATTTGTGTGTGTCAGCCTCTGAGCAAGAGTAATCTTCTATTTTTGCTTGTATAATAGTTAGTGAGTATTCATTTAAGATAATTAGTGTGTATCCCTAAGTTTTACTGCTTTGGATCAGGGCTAGAATTCTTAATTCATAAATCTGTGGTAAAGAACGGATGGATTACTTGTACGGCTGGTGGCTTTTACTCTATTCCTGAGTAACTTATAAATAGCCGTGAGATGATCTTCATTAAATTGAGCACTTAAAAGTGAATGCTTTGCAAAGATAAACAAGAAAATTTGCCTACTGTCTTCTTAAGATTCTAAAGTAGAGATGAAAGTACCAAATATGAATATGAAGTAAAAGTTGTCTTAATTCTCTTACGTACTTGTTTTTTAATGCAGTTTTTCCTTGGCGAGGTGAGGAGCCACATACATTGCAGAAAAATTTAAAGAAAACTTGAAGATAATAGTTGCCATTTTTTCTCATAGCCTCTTGAGTAATACAAGAGGCTTTTCTTATCAAGTAGTCCTTTAGAAATTCAGGAAATGAAACCAGACTGTACTAAGTCACCCAGAAATGGTAATGATTTTTAAGAAAATGTACTTTTAAGTACTATACATGTGAGATGAGCTAAAGATGAAAGAAAGGTGACTTGAGCTCCTAATGAATAGATAGAAATAATTTCTAGTTAGCACCTAACATGTTCACCCACCAATGAATTGGATGTAGAAGTTCTTTGTACATAAACTGTAAAAGGCTATAAAAGCATAGTTCATTCTGATTTTTACCAAAGTATATTTTAAAGGGCTTTTTCTGAATATATAAATACTCATCTTCAAATATATTTAACCTCTTAGTGGCAGGTTTATCTACAAGATTAGAAATTCCAGAGTGTACATGAGGCTTGGCTGAAGGGCTGTCATCATTGGCTTGACTCTATTGCTTGAAAATGAGTATTGAGTAAAGAAATGTTAGCTACTCATGGCCAGATTTGCTGAATATTAAATTGGAAGATGATTCTGCCCTGAACTTCCTGTTTTCATTTACCTCATAATTACTTGCAGCTGTCAAAATAATGTTAACAATTTTCATATACTTTGCAAAAGCAAAAGGGCTACAAGCCCATGAGCTCTAATAGAGGGCCTTCAGCACTTTAGCTGAAAAGATGTTGACCCTTCTATTCCTTTTTTCATATCCACACTGGGTCCTTGGTTCTCCTTGATCCCATATTTTCCTGAATATCACATTGGGCTCTGTGATGATAAACATTTATCCAAGTCATTTCATTATTCTCTTTCTGTATCCTGACCTTCCAAACCAAATACAAGAATCAGAGTGTTAGGGCTGGGGAGATAGCTCGACAGCCTAAGCCCCTGCCTGGCAAGTGCAGTTTTGATCTCTGGTACCACATGCTGTGTCTGCTCTGGAACTGGGCATGGTGGCAGGTGCCTGTAATCCCAGCACTAAGGAGGGTGATACAGGAGGAACACTATCAGTCCATGCTGTGTAGCGAGACCCTGTATTAAAAAAAAAATAAAAAACAGAATCAGAATGTTAGAACAGGAAGAGGCTTCGGAAATTATTTAATAAGGCTTTTTATTTTACTATGGATAAAATTTGAGGCATGAAATAGTTCTCAGGTTAAAAATTAAAAATCTTTTGACCCCAGCCCTTGGCTCATTCTATCATGATGAATAATCTTAGGAAACATGAAATTAGACATATGCAGTTTGAGGTTGTCCACTACATATAGTTCTTTTTCCTTCTACATATAGAAGAGTTTACAGGAAGAGTAAAGAGAAACATACACGGGGTAGGAAAAACCCAAGCAAACACACTGACTGGACCCACTTATAATTAAGACCCACTTGTATTTTTATGCATTTGCTTTTATTTTTCATTCAGTGTCAGAAAAGAATAATGTCTTTATGTTCCTAAGTCATCCGTATAGAAAAGGAAACCTCCCTTTACCTCCCTTAGGCTCTCAGTTTATATATAATAATTTTGAAATTATTGAAAATCATAGATGACAGAACAAATACAGTCTTTGTTTTTCAAAAGTTTGTTCTTAAAAACACAGAGCCTTTCTCAACATTCATTGAGAGTACTGCAAGCCAGCTGGAAATGAATCATGTGTTGCAAAGCCCACCAGAGATGGTCCTCAATTTACCATGGGGCTATCCCCCAGTAAATTTGGTGTTTAGAAGAGTGTAAGTCAAATGCACTTAGTACACCCACAACATCATAGTGTTCAGCAACATAAGACACTGTAGAGCAAAAGGTGTGTATCCTGAAGATTGATAGAAAACTTCAGCTCTGTCTCCAGAGAGTAATACTCAGCGTTGCACTAGTTGAGGAAAAGATAGAATTCAAAATTGATAATGTGTATTCTGCAGAATGTCGATCAGTCATGTTCACACATGGGTCAAAAACTTTCTATAGGGCCGGGAGATGGCTCAGTGCAATAAGTGCTTCCCTGGCGAGTGCAAGGGTCTGAGTTCAATCCCCGGTTCCGCCAAACAAAACAAAACAAAACAAAACCTTTCTACATACATTTTCTTTACTAGGAACATGCATTTTTCAAATCATAGCCTTTTTTTTTTTTTCTTTTTTTGCATTAGACAGACTCAGCTTTTCAACTTCTTCATTGAGTTGCTGAGGAGCAAACACTTAGTAGAAGTTGCTTAGTTGTGAACCCAGCACTAGTTAGTGTCAGGCTGCCAGCAACAGAGGAATCATGGCTCTGGCTAATGTTATTTTTCCCAAACTACTTGAAAATCCTCATTAAGTTATCTCTTGGCACCATCTGTTACTGTTCCTGTTTTTCTGCTGTCTTCAGTTGTTTTTTTTTTTTTTTTCCCCTCTCCCAGACTAAGCTATCTCAGCACCATTAACTTATTTTCAGTAGACTTTATCAGAACTCTAGCTGTGAAATGGGCTGAAAAAGAAAAATTAGAAGACTGCTTAGAATCCTAGTACCATCAGGGATTTTTTTTTCCTTTCGTTTAGCATTTAGTTGTACACTTTTCCATAGATCCTTACTTTTTATTGATGGTACTGCGTGTCTTTCAAAACTCCCAGTGTAATTTCTTGAGTAATATAGAATATATTCTCTGCCCTTTGTATAGAAACTTTAGAATTTGCCAGTGGATTCCTCTGCTTACAATGATTTAAGTCAGCCATGTCAAAGTTTCATAGAATGTGACTCTTGGAAATCTATATCAAATATACATTTCATATGTAAATTATATTAAATAAAATTTAATAGAAAGATTACAGTGTCACTATTACCCTCTTCGTTGGAGTGATTTTGTTTTTAAATTTTAGCCATTGAATATTCACCAGGCATGGGCATCGTACCAGGTGAGGTGATTGGGGCCCTGATTTAGGAAGACATCAGCTTTCTCATTAGTAATCCCACAGTGTGGTGGAAGTGACAAGTAATAAAGTGTAATCAAAATAGTGTAGACCTAGATGTGCAGAAGGCCTTTGGGGACAGTAGAGGAGGGATGTCTGCGGTGCCTAGGGACATGCGGGGAACTGTAGGGAAGGTAGACAACTGGCTTACTTTACCACCTGCTGTACTACTTACATGATCTGGACCAGAATACCGGAAACATGTCAAGCTGCCTCCTTAGGAAAATTGGCATAAAACCCTCTAAAGCTGCAAAGTATCATGTTTACTGCTATCTACTCTCAAGTTTTAATTCCTCTTTTTAGTACTATATGCTTTCTTAAAGGAGGAATAAAGGTAACCTAATATTTGACTCATTTGACCCTCAAAGATCTCACCCAGTGTTTTCAACATCTTACCCTAAGAACTTCTACGTGCTATGCAGTGACTACTAGTGATTAAATGTACCTCCTCCTCCTCCTCCTCCTCCTCCTCCTCCTCCTCCTCCTCCTAATGAGGCAGTGCCCAGTATCTCATGCAGAAGATATTCATAATCAGAGCCACATGTGTTCTTAACAGACTGTCAAAAAAGTACTTATGGTATAGCAGATATGAAGGAAGAAAAAAATATATAGGTTTTATGTGGAAAATTTCATATCTTTCAGTGCTGCTATGAGCCTAAAACTGACCAAAAAGGAGAAGAAAACACAGGATTTCACTAAGAATTCCAATCAACCTGGTGAGACAGATTTTCAGTGTCTAGTGTAGGATGCCCGCTCCCACTCCAACCCTGCCCTTTTGGATTTTCTTATTTTCTTGTAGCACAGTATAAAGATTCCTCAATGCTAAGTATAAGGACTTGGACAGTTTGATGGCTGCAGGACATAAAATGCCAGGAAGAATAAAGAGCTGACTGTGGAGGGCAGACAGGGGGGTTACTTTTGAGGGGTCTTCCTGTTAGATCTTAGACATACAAGTGGTGGAGAGACAGACTTTTAGTGGCGGCCTTCCAGCTACCTAGACAAGCGTGCATGTTGCTTGGATTATCCTTGTGCTTCTCTGTGCTATCATGATCTCCCTGTGAAACATTAAACATGTGTAGAATGGGATGCTGATGTGCTTTACCTTTACCTTCCTTGGTCCTGGGTGTACACTTCACCTGGCAACTGAGACCGAGATACTGGCGCCATCCTCGAATCTGTTCTAATGGAACACTTCAAATTCGCCATGCAGGCCTGTTGATTCAGTTTCCTGAAGATGTTTTGCTTCTGTGTTTTCCTTCGCTCTGTCTGGGATTACTGCCTATGCTCACATGTAGGATGAGGTTTCCTTCTTGCAAAATCGCTCCTCAGCAAAGAGGGTGTTTCGCATTGGAATGAGCACAAAGCCTCTGCTATTGCTGGGTGCTTTCCTCGCTGCTGTATTTCAAACAGCAGAGCGCTGTGTGAGGAGGACACATTAACCCAAAACGACCCCTTTTTAGTTTGGCTAGATATTATAGAGGGCACCTGACAACATCTTTTTTTAAAGGTTGCAGTAACATTTGAAATAATGTGAGTATTTATTCCCAGGAATGTGTCCTCATGAGCGCAGATGCAAAATGTCTTTGTAAATAAGTCTGTTCCCCAAACAAACAGAAAATAAATCAGTGCCCTCAGGAGTTAGGAAGATACAAGAAAACATGGATGTGACGTGACAAATGGCAGCCATTCTGGGTTTCACCAGGTCATCCCTCTGGCTTAGCACAGAGAGAAATCCTCCAAATACCTTGTCCAAGTGAAGAAAGTGTTATGTAGACATGGGTTTAAAGGTCTAGGACTTGACTTAAATTGACAGAGACACATGGAAAGTTTGAATAAAGTTGTTTCTGAAAGATTCAGATGTAGGAAAAGAATGACCTATCTATTTGTGGTTTATATTGCAGTAATCATTTTCTTTATAGAACCAAGAATAGCAAGTGCCTTGATTTTATAGAGAGAGCCTCTAAGTTTTTGGTGAATCATCAAATTATACAGACACACAAGAACTAAATCATGCATTGAATTCAGAGTCTTCACATTGAGTTATATTCTCAGTCTTTTTTTTTTTTTTTTTTTTTAATATATTTTGTAGGGTCTCACTATGCAGCTTGGACTCATAATGATCCTCCTGTTTCCAGTCTCCCCAGTGCTGGGATTACAGGCATACACCACTATGCCTGGACTCCGTGGCTGGCTCAGCCCACCTGGGAGAAGCAGCTGGCATGGCACGTGGTGCTGGGTGTCAAACCACGGTCTCTGCACTTGCCTAACCTTGCCTAAGCAGGCGCTTTAGTCTGCTGAGCTGTCTCACCGGCCCCTCTCAGTCTTCTTAAAAATTTTTTTGACACAAGCTCTCACTGTGTCACTAAGTTGCTCAGGTTGGACTTCGCCGTGTGATCCCCTCACCTCAGCCTCCCAGAGCACTGGGATTGCCGGTGTGTTCCAACATGCCTAAGCCTCAGCAAACTTCTGCAAAAAAACCCAAAAAAACTATAGCTAGCAGTTACAGCGAGAATCAAGTCATTGCTTCCACCCTAAAATGCTCCCTCTCGTTGTCTTCCAATCTCTGCCTGACACCTCTTTCTGCGGTCACCACATCACATAGTATAAATAGGATCCTGTCTTCTGGCCCCATAGATTAGGTTTGCATGGCTTTTGAGTTTTTTATAAATAAAGTCATTTTATAAATACCACTTAGCTGTCTGGCTTCTCTCCTCAACATTTTGTTTATTTTTCCTCTACGCCCCTACTGCTGAATAATGTTTTAGTTCTGAAACTATTTTACTATAATAGGTTTTTGTGGTTTTAGTTGGGTATTACTATACATAATTCTGCCATATAGGGTTGCCTGTGATCCACCTTTTGGCGGATCAGTGTCAAGTATTTGGTTGAGCACACACTTAGAAATGAGGTTTGCAAGTCGGGGGTGTCTGGGTCAGCACTGAAGAGCGCCGTCAGCTCTCTGAATGGTTCTGATGGCTTCACACATCTGTGAGCAAAGGACCAGGATGTCTCTTGCACATGCCTGCTCATAACTGGTATTTTCTCTTTTTTGAAATTACTATTTTGACAAGAAAAAATGATATTGCACAATAATTACAACTTGCATTTCTCTGATGATGAATGCAATTGAGCGCTGTTTCATTTTTTAATGGCCATTAGAATATCTTTACACCCTGGCTTGTGCTTTTATTTGTTGTTGTTGCTGCTGCAGCACTCTTTTCACTTCCTTGGAGTTTTATGTTCTATTAGAAAAAAATGTGCTGGGGAGATGGCTCAGTGGAATAAGCGCTTCCCTGGCAAGCATAAGGGCCTGAGTTCAATCCCTGGTTCCACAAACAAACAAAAACATTATTTTTAAGAGAGAGAGAGAGAGAGAGAGAGAGAGAGAGAGAGAGAGAGAGAGAGAAATGAAAAGAAATAGTTTATTGAGTCCAAATTGTTTTATCTTTGGACCGTTTCTAAGTGCCCTTCATTAACTTTATTTTTAATTTTTAAAGAGAATTTAAAAAGTTGTGAAAAAAAAGAAACGATTCAGAATTACAGGATAATTTGTATAATTGTACACTGATTATTGTAGTGGTCTATGGAAGAGAACAGTTAATGCTTAAGTTTTTTCTCTTTAATTTTTTAAATCAAAACAACATATTTATAGAATTGTGTTACTGAGATTACTGGTGAAACTGGAGAACAAATTATATTTGGACAATGGGAAACTTAACCTTCATTATACTCATTGGGAGTTACTCTTATGGTCTTCGACTTAATCCTTCAGACTGCATTGTCACACTCTCTGCCTTCTACAAATATAAAGCATTTGTTTTGCAATCGTACAGATCTTAGCTCATCTTCAGCCCTGTCTTCCTCATTCTTCATGGCCTCAGTCATCTAGCTTTCCATCAATTGTGTATTAAACATAATATTTAAAGAACTCCTCTATAAAAATTCATAGAGAGTAGCAGAGACACATTTGTTAAATGCTCAGATGTCTAGTGGCATATTTCTAGGTTTTAAAAGTGAAAACTTGAAAGTTAAGAGAGAGGTGAGCCAGTTAGGTATTGCAGCTGGATTTGATGGGGAAGCCAGTCTCTGGCATTTTGACCTCCTTGTAGATATTCTCTGCGATAAAACCCCCTAGGGCTTCATCCATAAGTACTGGACTTCAGGTTCCCGCTTTGTTAGCATTAACTGAAGTGTCCACAGCGCAAGTTCCCATGGGAAGAAAAATTAGATGACTGGTGGAGATTAGATGATTTCTATATATCAAGTTTTGAAGAGTATATGCATAAATTCAAATATCTGTTATAAAACCAAGGTGCTCCTGCTTATTTAGCCTCACTTAAGGTATTGCATCAGAATATGCCTGCGTGCAGCAGTTGGGGGCACCAGAAATAAACTCTTGTCTCCTTACATTTGTTCCACTTCTCTCTCTACCCACTTCTGTTTTCTGTGTTATTTCCTGCAATATTGTGCTGTTCAGCTGAACTCTGATGGATGGATAGCACGGATATTAACATAAAAGGTCAGTTTCTATCTAGTGTTGAGTAACTTTCTCATCTGTTATTGTGAGTCCTAACCTACATGCATATACAGACACTCATGTCCTTAAAAATGTAGATTTACTTGAAAGAATCAACAATTGGGATCTCATTTTTTTTTTTGCAAATTATCCACATGTCGAAAAAAATGATGCACCAACAATGTAAAAAGAAAACCCACGAATTGAGGAAAAAAAAATTAGCTCACTGTCCCTCAGACAAAGGACTTCTATCCAGAACATACAGTTTTTTAAAAAAGTTAGGTCTGCAAAATTCAAATAATCAAAATATGGGCCTCTGAGATGAATGTACACTTCTCAGACGAAGAAATACAAATGGCAAGTAAACATATGAAAAACTGTTTAACATCATGGGTCATTCAAGCAATGCAAATTAAAGCAACACTGAGATTCCATCTCACTCCAAAAAGAATGTCTATCATCAAGAAATCAACCAATAACAAATCCTGGGGATACAGTGGGGTGAAAGGAACCCTTCTCCACTGATGGTGGGAGTGTAGACTGGTATAACCACTATGGGAATCGGTGTGGAAATTCCACAGAAAACTAGTTTAGAAGTTTCACTGAACCAAGCTGTTCCTTTCCTGGGTATTTTTCCACAAGAACTGAAAACATCGTACCACAGCAGTCGATATATGTGCACCCATGTTTATAGCATTGCAATTTGTCATAGTTAAATCCTGGAAAAGGGCTAGAGAAATAGCTTGATGGTCGAAACACCTGCCCGGCAAGCGCAAGGACCTGTGTACGATCCCTGATAGCGCATGCTGTGCTGGCCCTGGAATCTCAGGCATGCCATGCTGGCCACCGAAACTGGGCATGGTGGCAGACACCTGTAATCCCAGTGCTGCAGAGGCTGAGACAGGGGAATCACTCTGAGTGTAAGCTGCATAGTGAGACCCTGTACCAAATAAATAAATAAATATTTTTTTTAAAGTTTAAAACTTTGGAAACAAACCAAATGCCCATCATCTGAGGAATGGATTAAAAAAGATGAATTTTTATACAGTGGGGTTATTACTCAGCTATAAAAAAGATAAACTCGTGGTTTTTGTAGGTAGATGAATGCACCTAGAGACCATATTCGTCAGTGAAATAAATCAGACCCTCCTGTGTAAACATTTTATTGTCTCCCTAGCACAAGAACCTGGAAGAGTAAACAGAATCTGAAAGGTACAGTGAATACTGTGAAAAAGGAAAGAAACTGTTCAAAGGGAAGGAACACCTGGGATGAGGGAAAAGAGAGAAAAAAAAGAAGAAATAAGGAAGGTTAAAAGAAAAATATATGGAATAGCTTGGAAAATTGTACTGCTAGTTTCCGCTGGTCTATTGAAAGGAGCAATTCGTGCTTCTTCTTTTTTTTTTTTTCTTTCTCCTTTTTACTTTTTAAAATTTGTTAACCAGTTTTACAGGCTTCTATCTGATAATCTGAACAACTTATTTGAAGACAACAGTATACAATATAATGACCAGTCTTGAATTCCTATCATTTTTAGTAAAGTCTTGTATTGTTTCTAATGTTTTAAAACTGTTTTTGTGTTCTCTTTTAAAACATTAGATTTGCATAATATAGTATAGTACAGTACAGTATAGAAGAGTACAGTAGAGTAGAGTATAATTTTCATGAAGCAAGAGTGTGTTTTTCTCCTCGGGTTTTTAAGAGTCAGTTATAAAATCTGCCAGCTTAGCAGATCATTATGTCACCCTAACCTACCTAATCTTTGACGGTCTCTAATTGTCTTCATTTGACCTATCTTAAGAAAGTGCCTTCTCATAACCCGAATTTACTGATTAGAGGCTTTTTGTTGAAAGTGCCTCTTCTACCTGGGTGTGTTTCAGGATGCCTAAAACAGCTCTGCGCTATAATAGAATAGCTCTCTGCAGCTAAGGAAAGAATCCTCTCATAAGGATTTCATAGATTATATCTGATAAGAATGATTATTAATAGCTTACCCCTTGAAAAAAATGCCAAAAAGACTAGTATGCAGAAATACATCTTAAGTCAGCTAATACCAGTCTTGTTTGAAAAAGTCAGATCTTAATTATACGTAGTGCCATGAGGAAAAGCCCAAGTATAGTTTTATTTAAAATAGAAAAGACGTTAAGCACCAGTTCAAAGCATGGTTATATTTTCCACTTAAACTACTTCATAAGCTGCATGCATTAGCAAACTTACGAATAGACACTTATGTTAACTATTATAGGAACTTTATTATGTAGTAAAAAACAAAAAGTAGTGCAACTGCCAGGCAGTAGAAAAATATCTAATCAGACTGTTATTTTTTTCAGCATTCTGAAAGCATTTATATTTTAGGGTTGTGATTTGTCTAATGCTAAGTCTATAAGCCTATAGATCAACAGATAAATTTGTATTTAATTTTCACTTTCTTATCTGTTTGTTCTCTGAGATATGTGAGTACTACATGAGCTAACCAGCATGAGAATTCATTTAAAAATACTGTGGCATAAAGAATGGCGGGCAAAGGAAGAAAATAGTGAAGTATTAAATTCATTCAGAGTAAGTGCAACTGACAACACTAGATATTAAGGACTGAGGTATTACCTCTGAAGCAGTACTGAGGGATGCAGGCAAGAAAGAAAAGGAAGGTAGAAAAAAGAAATGGCCAGTCCTGGCTTTCAAGGCTTTTAGTTTGTGGATCCATCCATCCATCAACTCACCCACCCATCTATCCATCCATCCATCCATCCACCCAACATCTGATGAATGCCTCTAACTCAAGGTACCAGTGATACAGTAATGAAGTTAAGCATCAGTTCTTGACTGGAGTGAGCTTTTATTCTAATGGGACAGACAACTAATAATATAAGAGAAAAATATAGTAGATAATGATGAGTGCTGGAGAGAAAATTAAATTGAAAAGAAGACCAGAAGAGTTGGAGGTGGGAAGCAGGGCACTGTTTGGAGTGGATTATCTGTGATGAAAGATGGCTTTCAAGGAGCTGGAGGAAGTGAGGAAGCCAGTCATCCAGAGACTTGGAGAAGCAAAGGCAGGAGGCATGCTGAGGCAGAAGGGCCTCTGGTATACCTAGGAGTTACAAGGAGGCGGTGGGGCCGGAGCAGGATGAATGGTTGGGCAGAGTCAGCAAGGGCTGTGAGTTTCATTCAGTGTAAACTGGGAGGGAAGACACTGGGAGAAGATGCTCTCACGTCTAGGTCTTAGATATATTGGAATGTGGAAACTAATAATGAAATTCATTCCAAATCTAGAAGCAGACTGGAAAAGTGGTATTGGAAAATGTTTGGGTTAGTTTTCTGTCACATTACTGAAATTCTTAAGATAATTGTCTTATAAAGAGGAGAGGATTATTAGGGTTTATGGTCTTGGAGATTACAGTTGATAATCCATGAGTCCACTGAGGACGAGGCATGGGACAGGACTGCACAACAAAGCAAAACAGTTTACCTCACAGAGCAAAGGAAAAAAAGGTCATGGTCACATGACTCTTCCTGGGTACATACTCAGGGTCACACAATTCTCCCCTGGTACATGCCCAGGGGACTAAAGATCCACTGCCCTGACACCTTCAGGTTCCCCCACTGCCTGGAGTCAACCCTTCAACACGTGGACCTTGGAGGGCATGCAGGATCCAGACTATCATGACCTCAGACTGGGCTTGAATGAGAATGAAAAGCTGGACATGACAGTTTAGGAGTCACCTAAAAGA
>NW_004524631.1:8616379-8624581 GCF_000260255.1 Octodon degus
ATATACATATATGCACACACACAAGATAAGGTAGTTTTACAGCTAGCTTCTCTTCATTCCTTAAAAAGAGTGCTTTGTGCTAATATTGTTTAGACAAGAATATCACTCCTATATTTTGGACTCTGATTAATTAATGTGAAGACAACAATACCCAATATGTCAACTGTATAACTCCTATTAGCCTGTTTCAAAACTTGATTTCATTGTTGTTGGATTTTTTTCTCCTTAAAATTAAAAAAAAAAAAGACTGTAATAAGAATCTGCAATTTTAGGCCTAAAAAAACCCCTGAAAACTTGAAACAAATTGGTTCTGGGTCTTACATATGCTGATATCAATTTATCTTCCTTTCTTGGAGGTGAGAAAGTCATGTTTCTTGCTGCCTTGTATCGAAAGGTTTGTTTTTCATTTTAAATTTGATCGCATGCGAATCATAAAGTTACTTCTGTACCTTAATGTTTTCTCAGATTTAATTGTGTGACCTTCACAATAAGTCTGGGTTGTTTGTTTGCTTTGTAAAGACAAAAATGCATGCTGTGTTCAGAACTGAAAGGAAAATTCTGTGAGTTGTGTCTGGCAAAGAAATACCGCCCTCTCTTGGTTTAAGGTGTTAACAAAAATTGCAGTGTTTTTTGACTATTTTTAGAATGCTACATTCTAATTCTGAATTGGATCATTTTACACTAAACTGGCAAAAAAACAAAACACAACATTTTTTTGCCCATAAGTGAGTGTATACAGCTAATTTCTTTAGTGGCTTTTAGGAACAAGTCAGTTAAAATGGAAAATTACCGGAGGAAGCTGGAATGTTTTTAAATTCCTGTGTTTTAAGAGGAAATTAGACTTCATTCCATTCTTCACGACATGGAAAATATTGTAGTCCTTTCAGTGAGCAGGGGAAGAGATGAGTATTATTGATTTTTCTTTCTTTCCTTTTCTCATGAGTCTTTGTGTTTGTACTCTTGTTTCCATTGCAATCTTAGTCTGCAGTAAGGAACTTGAATGCTGAGATTGAACCATTGTTTCTATACTTATTTTTCCCGGGATTTGCTAGGTGCTGTGATGCTATTCATTATGTACCATTTTCGTTGCAGAGATTTTTAGCAGCATTAGTTCATCTTGACTGATGTCCTTGACTTCGGAGTATAAGTAGAAAAATAGAGATAGGTGACAAGGATTGATTAGCAATCCTCCTAAGTGAAACAGTAAACCTAGCTAGATAAATCACTGGCTGAAAAGCCTACAAAATGCATAGTGAAAGCATTAAAGGGGTGTGTGTGTGTGTGTGTGTGTGTGTGTGCGCACGTGTGCGCTCATGTGTGTTCATGTTCCATAGATTTTCTAGAAGAACCACAAGGACATAAAGGTTCTATCTAGTTTATTTTACTATCCTTCAGTTTTTATAAAAAATGCTGGGAAGCTTTACTGAGCTATGGGATGAATATATCATTGTTTTTCTAAAGGAGTTTTTTTTTTTTTTCTTCTAACTAAAGGCAATAGGCCACTGCTGTCATTAAAATCAGGGTATATATAATAATCATATTCTCATAGTCTTTATCATTAAGCTTCAGCTGTATGGTTGGAAGGATTCATAAGAAAGCACCGCATTTCTTCTCTTATACTTTTAAACCATCAAAGCCAGGTGAGGGGGCTGGTGAGATGGCTCAGTGGTCTAAAGCACCTACTTGGAACAAGCTTGGCAAAGCACAGGGACCGCGATTCGATCCCCCAGCACCACATGCCAGCCAGCCCCGCCCCCTGGTGGGCTGAGCTGGCCACACACACACACACACACACACACACACAAATAAAAAAAAATTAAAAAAAAAAAAGCCAGGTGAGAAGTACTTCAGCGTTTTATAGTGTTCATAGTACACAAAGCAATGATCTCTGCATGTGCTGTGATGCCTGTCCATGTGCAGTGGGCTAGTGCCCTGATAAACCCTGAATGAGTTTAAAATCATGAGTTGAAAATTCATTCAATATACACACACCATATATATTACTGAGGAATGACATGTCATCACCTCCTGAGCATCACAGGGAATGGCTTCCTTAGCCTGTGAGCCCTGGCTGCCTGGGGGCTTCCAGCTCACTGCCATGCGCCGGCATCAGGAGGGAGCTCCATGTCACATAGCAGTAGCCCTCGAAGAAAGTCACCGTGTAAATTGCTCCTTCTACTGATGTACATTCCTTTTGCATCATTGTGAAGTAGAAAATTAGTCGTTGGGAACGGTCTGCATACTTACACATTGAATTCTGACTCAGAGATAGTGTTACCATCTACACACACACACACACACACACACACACACACACACACACACCATATATATTACTGAGGAATGACATGTCATCCCTGAAGAAATGGAACTGGAATTTGTTCCATGTTTAGCTATTCACTTTCCCTTTTTTGTCCCCTCCTTTCTAAAGTCTTCATTGCCTGACTTTGGGCACCACCCCATTCACACCCACTGTCTAATGAGATTCCTCAGCTTTTAGCATAAGGCTCCCCTTCTTGCTCTCTGCTTTCCTTTTTCCTCTTCAGAGCCTGATGGGCAGCGCTTCTCCATAACCGTACCACTCATGGCTGCTTCATTCTTTCACTTCCCTCTGACCTGACGGTGCCCTCCCACCCCAAAGCTGTTTCCCGGTTCTTAAATTATGCTGCTGTATTAATGGCCCATGAGTTCTGAGTAAGATTGTATTAATATAAAGTCTCCTCGTGGCTTCTAAATATAACATTTACTCCTGTCCACCACATCCTTCTTTCTACTGCATTTGCAAAAGTACAGTTGTACGGTCATAGGGCTCACAATGAGTGATTCCTTGCCATGTGTTTACATATATGCCTCAGATTTCCCAAAGTCTCTGAATTTTGACCGTGGTCAACAAAAATATTTGTATTATATGTGTTGTCCATGCGCTTTATTTAAGTTAGCCACAGAGGTTTATTAGGATATATCCTGGCTCTCCGGACACACCTGTGATCCTAGCTTTTAGGAGGCTGTAAACAGGCGGATCACTACAAGTCCGATCTAGTAGTGAGACCCTGAACATCCTGTAGACCCTTCCCTCCTCTCAAGAAAAGAACAATTTACACGCGATTGTAGTTTTTGATTGAGATTGTCCCCCTCTGCTTTACCTTCCATAGGACTGTTCATGTTCAGAACCTGGTGTGGTGAAGGATAGTGGCGAGCATCCTTCTTGCCCTTGCTGCTTCTTCACTGTGCTGTTTCTTAAAAATTACTGTTATTGCCACACAGGGCTTGCTTCTCCCTAGTGGTCCAACCTCCATTCTGGAGCCTTGGAACCCGCTGCAGCCACTCTGGTTCTGTTTCAGCGGGATCTTCACTACTCTTTGCTCCGTCCCCTGCAAGTGCTGCGCATGCTTTCTGAAGTCCAGTCTGTGACGTGCCGAGCGAGTGTGGGCAGTTTGTTTTGCATTGGCAAATCTGTATTCCGGAACACTTCTGTCCAGGACAAACTTCAAGTTCTCCAGCTCTGAACAGAAGCTCCCAAGAGCATTTAAGTGTTTTCTTTCCCACTTAAGACTACTGTTCTTGCCTCTGCTGTAATATGAAAGTGGTCTGATTTGTCTCTTTCTCCTTATATCTCCCCACCTGACTAAAGTACTAAAAGACTGAGTGTACAGTTCAGAGTTCGGCTTAATGAGGTTGTGTAGTGCTAATCTTGCCTCCCTCCAAAAAAATCACTCGAGGTAGAGCTGCTAGTGTCAATCTAAGAAACCTCCTAGCAAGGGCTGGGGACCTAGCTCGGCAGCCTAAGCACAGGGACCATTGTTCAATCTCTGGCACCACAAGCCCACCGACCTCACTCCTGGGCACGCTGACCTGGCCGTGAGTCCAGGTGGGCATGGTGGCACACGCCTGTAATCCCAGCACTGGGGAGGCCGAAAGCGGGAGGATCACTATGAGTCTGAGCTGCATAGTGAGACCCTGTAGCAAATACAAAAAAGAAAGAAAGAGAAAAAGAAAGAGAGAAACCTCTTGGTTTGAATAAGCCATGGACTTAAAACTTAGCTTTTGAAGCACAGCTCTGCTTAGTCCCATTTCACAACTTAGAGCTGTCCAGTTTGGAGCTGTATAAATGTAGAGTTGCATTTAATTCATTTACAAAACAGTACATGGGCAAGGATCATCAGGTGACTAGAAATAAACACCATGGCCAAGGAAGAGAAGGGGTTGGGTTTATTGCATTGAGAAGCTGAGTCCAAGGAGAAAATGAGAATGGGCCAGACATACCATCAGGGGACTATACCATGCCGGTTGGGGTGGTCGCGGACATTCCAAGGGCCCTGAATAGAGACACCAGGGCGAGTGAGGAGGGCTCAGGGTGTGTACACAGCATGTGGAGGCTGGGGATGACTGAATGAGAGATGCACATGTGGAGCAAGGGCAAGGCCCAGAAGGCGATTCTGCAGTGGAAGGAGCCCAACGGTTGCGAGTTAGCTGCCTCTCAGACAGCGGGAAGAGGAGAGGAGGGGAGGCAGCAGGAAGAGGAGAGGAGGGGAGGCAGCCAACTTCCACAGCAGGCCTGGGCAAGGCAAGCCACTGGGACCAAGACAGCTCTGGGCAGCTGGTAGTGGTGGAGTCATTCTTTGTACTGTACGTGGGCAGCTTTGATTGATAAAGGCATTGTACTTGGCCACAGGGATCTTGGGTCTGGTAAAAGACAGGGCAGCAGGTTTGGCTTAGTTTAGATTATACTGGACATAATGCAGAACAAACAGGACTCAAAGGGTAGGTCAGGAATGTACTTTATCGTCTCCATCTCTCCCTTCATTGGCTGTTCAAACCACATTGTATAGCTGAGTTTTCTGTTCTTGGATGACACTTAAAACAGACTTGGGGCTGGTGAGATGGCTCAGTGGTCTAAAGCACCTACTTAGAACAAGCTTAGCAAAGCACAGGGACCACGTTTCAATCCCCCAGCACCACATGCCAGCCAGCCCCGCCCCCTGGTGGGCTGAGCTGGCCACACACACACACACACACACACACACACACACACAAATAAATAAATAAAAATTTACAAAAAAAAAACAAAAAACAAAAAACAGACTTGGTTGCTTCTCTGGCCTCTCTCAGAAACAAAATGCTATCAGTACTTATAAACAGAGTCAGTTTGGCACTTAAGAGGTCTGGTCTACCCAGTGTAATAAATATTTTACTCATTCAAAGGTAAGGCTTCCATCTCATACAGCTTCTGCTTGCAGCAGTCCTGAAGTCTGGGTGGAGAAGAGAGCCTTTACAGGCCTTGTTTCCTGGTTCCCCTCAACATTTCTGCATCTCCCACTCACCAGGATCCCTTGGGTTCTTGCTCCTCAGAAGAGACAGAGGGGCAGGAAGGTCTAGAGAGCTGAGCTTGGTTTGCCATTGGTAAGACCACGGGAGACATGCATCTGACTCATTGTTTTGTGGGCACTTTTCAGGTCCCCAGGGAGCCCCTCCCCCTCACTTCTATACAGCTCTCACCTGGTTGCTCTGACAGGACAGGGAGGGAAGACCCTTGTCTTTCATCCCAGGCAGGCAGCCTTTACTCAGATGTAGATCACTCTGACTCTACAGAATGGGTTAAGTGGGAATACTCTTGTCTAGTTCACAGTAGACCTGAAGCATGCACACAGCAATGGGGGGTCACTGCTGAGCAGATCGTGCTAGAACGAGTAAGATGGAGACAAGGAGCTTCACAGAGAGAGACGCTTGCGTTGAAGAGGCAGAAGGAAAAGTCCCTGACATGGAGGACAGTATATCAAAGTGTTTGATCTAGAAAAGGGGAGACTCTTTGGGAATCAGCCCAGAACTATGCCTATTAATATACTTATGCCTAACTTAGAACATGGCATCTTCAATACATTTACTTCATTGTAGAAGGGCCCTACACTGCTTTCTTCCTGTTTTGAAAATTGATGTTAATTTGAATTTAGAATATCTTAATTCTTTGAAGACAAACTTTAATGCTTCTTTTTACAGTTGTGTATGAACACAGATCAAGGTTAGAGAAATCCTTACAGAAGGAAAGACTTGAACATAAGAAAGCGAAGGAAGGTAAGTAATTAATGGAGTATATGGTCTACGCTTTTACCGCGCTCTTCTTTGAAATAGCATGTACTTGACTTATGTCTTTTGTATTAAGCTATTTTTCTCATGCCAATTTAAAGCCGGTTTTCTAAGTGAACATAAAAAGAGATGTCAAGTAATGTATTAGACATCGTGCAATAATTCCCGCACAAAATTTCATTTAGAACATTTCACTGTTTGTGCCACCTTGAGGCGATCCATATATAGGTCAGACATATGATTTCTTTTTAAAAAATTATTACTATTATTATTATTTATTGATACAGGGTCTCACAACACAGCTTGGAGTTATAGGGATCCTCCTGTCTCAGCCCCCCCAGTGCTGGGCTTATAGGCGTGTTTCACCTCACCTAGTTCGGGGGCCAGCATGGAATGTGGTACCTGGAATCAAACTTGGGTCCTTGCACTTGTCAGTGATGCACGTAGACCACCACCCTATCTCCCCAGCCCCAGACGTATTATTTGAAAAACAACTTTTCATCTGAATCTACATAGGTATAGCACTAACACCTGGAAAAGCAACATCCATTATTGAGAACATGGCCCTTGTGGCACACACACAGACACACGTTTATAATGAATTGATCATACTATCTGGTATGTTTTAAATTAAATATCTGTTTTAATCTCTTAAGAGCTTTTCGTGATATATTCAGTTAGTTCAGTTTGAATTATTAATAGGGATAAGGCAGTGCTATTGAGACATATCAAGACTTTTCTTTAATGTAGAATTTCTCCAACACATGATTTGAAGTCATCCGCATTCTTGCTTCTGTTTATTCATGTTTTGCTATAAATCTTGAAATTTAAGTGAGTTGTTGCGTCCGAATTGCTTGCTTGAGTAGGAGAAGGGCGAGCTGCGAGGTCAGCATTGGTGAGGATGCTTGTGTGTGGCGTAAAAGTTCACAGGATTAAAGTGCTTCGAGAGCACTGGAATTTTCCCCATGTTTGCATGCAGAGTGATTTTACAGAGCCATCTAGTGGATAGTAAAGTTTTCAGAGCATGCAGATGGCTTGGATGGCTGGGTTTCTGTTTTCCGGCCCTGAGATTTGATGTGCCTGCCTATCAAGGAGCCATAAATCACCCTTGTCTTAAGATATGCTCCAGTTTCTCCTCCTCAGCTTCAGGGAATCAATCATAGAAACATTCTGAATGCACTTGTAATCAGTTGATTATGACATGGAGTGTGTTGACGCAGAATTTGCACTTATAAGGGAAGAAGGAGGTTGATATAAGATTTTCTTCAAGTCTTTATAAAGCATTGAGAGGAAAAATAAAGCACACACATAACCAAGTAGATTAATTTAAGCTGAAAGTATGCTTTGCAAGTCTGAGTAAAATAGCTCTTTATTCAGCTAGATGACCTCCACTGTCTCCATTTTGCTTTTTCTAGATTTCCTTGTGTACAAGCTAGAAGCACAAGAAACACTAAATAAAGGAAGGGTAAGATTTTTTCTCTTCTTAGTTTCTTTCTGTTAAACCTGAAGGAGAAGGAAAGTAATTGCAAAATCTTTTACTCTGTTGATCGGTAGGATTCTAGGAATGGCATACATTTTTTTTTCCTACAAGGAAATCTTAAAATTGTTCTAAAACCTACCTTTACTTAGCACATTACTGATGATAATAGTAAATTGGGAATAGTTTAGGGATTAACAGGAAAAAGAAGATTGTTTTGTTCACCCACTGACTCATCTGTGGTCTCTCTTTTCCATGGGGTGCATCATTTTTGTTTGCCTTTACAAGTGTGTCATCGTACCACAGGGTCTGGCTGAGAGTTGGCATTTAAAAGCGTTTGTAGAATGAATAAAAGAATGATAATTGGCATTTGAAAATTTTTTCAAATCCAAATTAACTGGAGGAAAGCTAGTCGTTCTTATAGTCTAAGAAAAATGTGCAGCATTAATTGAATAAAGCATGAGCATTCCAGGGCAGTAAAACTGAGAAATGTCAGTTGTTTGAGTTGCCTGGGAAGCAGTAAACTTGATTTCAAAAGCTCCAACCCAAACTGTTTATCCTGTCATACATTTTATAATGTGATTTCCTTGTAAAGCAGTAAAACACAAAGTATGTAAAATACAAAAAAATAATAAAACAAAAAT
>NW_004524631.1:8624681-8662838 GCF_000260255.1 Octodon degus
ATTTCTTTTTTATTTTTTTCCTGTATTTTAGAGAACGGTATACAGGGTGTTCAGGGTCTTACTACTAGATCGGACTCCTAGTGATCTCCCTGTTTACAGCCTCCCAAGAGCTGGGATTACAGTTGGTGCGCCACCACGCGCAGTCCCGGTCACCCTCTTGGCGCGTCCCAAGGGCGGGGCCGGCACGGCAGGCCTGGGGATAGAACTCCTGGCCCCTGCGCCTGCTTGCCGGTGCTTTAATCCGCTGAGCTATTTGGAGGGCCCTATAGTCCGTTTTAGAAGCTACGAAAATATGAGAAGAGTATGCGTGTGTATTTTTGTTGGTGGCCAGAGAAAACCAGGAGGTGTAGTCTACAGAGGCCCAACGCCAGGGGACGAGCGCTGCAGGCGTCTTCCGCGTGCTGACGGTTTGGGTGCGCGAGGCTTAGCAGTGAGGAAGCCCTACTCCTGCAGATGCTCCGTGGACCACAGAGGCGCAGGTTCAGGCATGGAGTCCCCTGCAGGCTCCGGGCCCACTCCCGGCTGGCCGCTCATTGTAGTACTCTCCTGAACATGCCCGGTCCCCCTTCTCAGTTTCTCACCCTGTAACAGAGTCTCGTGGTGGTGAAATCTGTGTGTAGAACTTCTGGCCCCCCAGAGTGGAGGGAAGCAGCGCGTTTTCTCTTCCCTGCCTGAGCCTGGGCAGCCTGGCCCCAGGAGGTGTGGCCCTTGCCTCACCCCAGTGCCAGCGCTGTGTGCCCACTGTGTGTGCCCAGTGTGTCGCCAGTGTCCTGCCTGCATCTGGGCCTGAGTTCCTTAACATACCAGAGGAAGAACTCAGCAATCTCTAAGGGCCCTGCCGGCCTAGCATTTTGTGATTCCTGCATTTTCATCACTAAAACGCGGCAATCCTGTGAGTCTATTGAAACTTCATTTTTGCTATTAAGTAGAGATGGCCCTGGCCATACCCTGGTTCAAACATGGAATCCATTTTCGCCTACATGAGTGAAATAAATGAAAACCTTTCATTAGGAGCTTGAAGCTGTCCTTAGCAAGAAAACCAGGTTAGTTTTCTCTTGGTGACCTTTTTTTTTTTTTTTTTTTTTTTCAATTTGCAGCAAGACTCCAATAGCAGATACAGTGCGTTGAATGTCCAACACCAAATGCTAAAAGTGAGTTATTTAAATTGTTCTTTATGAATGAAATAAAGGGTTAGCTAATACTTGAACTGAAAGTTTTTAAAATAACTGAAGAAAGTCTACAGAGAGTTGATGCGTGCCACATTGGGCTATATTGGCTAAAACCTATATATAAATGAGGCAGTGCCTCAATGTATTATTTGGTTACAGAGAACACATTTAATATTATTACCCATCTTCTTAATCAAGCTCTGTTTTCTAATTTTTAATTTTCTTTTTATCTTTAAAGGATTTTGTTTGTTTATTTAATTTCTCTTAGTAGTTGTTTTCCATGGGCATTTTCTTTTATCTTAGACAGACTGGAAGCAGAAGAACTGTTAAAAGTGTTTCCCTCCTTTGTGTTTCCAGTATTTAATAAATGTACTTTTACGTGCTACAGGAATGCAATTTATTATTTAAAGATTCTCCTTCTTTAGTCCTTGAGTAGAACTCATTACTGTGTGTCAGGAAAACCAAAAATAAAAAAAGAGAACAAGTTATTGCTTCTGTCAAGCCAGAGGAGATGAGCAGCGGGCTATTCCATGCAGCATACAAATCATGCCACATCCCCACCCCTCCAAGTCCCCCGCTCTTTGTCCGGCGTGTTCTTTTTTCCCTGTGTCAGTAGGGCACAGGCCTTGAATTGTAACCGGAACCTTTCCTGTTATCAAGAGCACAACGCATGGCTTAAAACTGTCCATCCTTTTACACTGATTTTGGAAGACCAGAGTTTAGCTAGGTTGTGGTTATGGTTGGGTTGCAGGCTGACAACCTCAGAATAAAAAATCACACAGATGTCTTTCTGCATGCTCTGGTTTTGCATCTGTCTGTTTATCCAACATCCATATTTCTAAAATTATCGGTGAAAGAGGGACACGTGTACTGAATTTAGTCTTTTTTTCTTGGCTGTATTTCCTTAACAATATAATACAACTTATATAGCATTACATGTTATTAAGTACTATAAGCAATCTAGAGATGGTTTAAAGCAAAGAGGAGGCTATGCAGATGTGAATAAAAATATTATGACAGGGAGAGCCCTGAGCATCTGCAGACTTGCTTCTCTGGAGGGTGTCGTGGAGTGAGGGACCACGGTATGCTGGTGGGAAAGCACAGGGTGAGAGAGAAATCCCATAATGCCTGTGGCAGATAATTTTGTCACTAACGTTACCTTATTTTTATAATAATTTGAGTCTGAGGATTTCCCCAAATCACTCCTTTTTTTTTTTTTTTTTTTTTTCCATCATGCTAACTTCTTGTTGTTGGCAACAATATTAGAAATAAAGGGGAAGGCCCAGGGTTATAGCTCAGCAGCACCTGCCTGGCAAGCACGAGGTCATGAGTTCGATTCCAGGTACCAAATAAATAAAGGGAAAGATTATTTTTTGTATCCATTGGAAATGCAGAAAGGTAAGGAAACTTTGCAAGTAGAGGGGAGTCTGAGGAAGATGAATGCTGCTTTTTCATTCATTCTTACTTCCTTGGAAGATAAAGGTCATGCTGGCAAGAAAGTCTAGGATGCTGTAGAGAATATACATCTCTGCTCAGGTTTTCATCTTGCAGAGTCAGCACGAGGAGCTGAAGAAACAGCACAGTGACTTGGAAGAGGAGCATCGCAGACAAGGGGAAGACTTCAGCAGAGCGTTCAGCGACCACAAGCAGAAGTACTTGCAGCTCCAGCAGGAAAAGGAGCAAGAACTTTCTAAACTAAAAGGTATTTGAAAATCAAATGAGGGGCGGGTGAGATAGCTCAGTGGACTGAAGGGCCTGCTTAGGCAAGCTCAGGGACCTGGGTTTGATCCCCAGCACCATGTGCCATGTCAGGCCCGCCCTGAGGGTGGGCTGAGCCTGCCAGAGTCCCAGCCTAGTGGCACACACCTGTAATGCCAGCATTGGGGAGGCTGAAAGCAGGAGGATCACCACAAGTCTGAGCTACGTAGTGAGACCATGCAACAACCAAGTACATTAAAAGATAATAATAAAAAAATCAAATGAGTCAGTTAACAATAATTTTAGTTATTATTAATTAGTAATATTAATGTTTCAATGAAACAATACACTTTTCATTCATTTGTGTAAATCTTGTCACATTTATCCAGTGTTCTATTTTGATTTCTTCAGGTTTTTATAGGCAAGCAGAATAGATAATTTAATGTATCCTGTTCTGTCTCAGGAGTGCATGTGGCCCTGTTGGGCAAGACAATTCTTTTTCTGTGTGTTAAGAAAACATTTAGTATCTCTGGTTTCCTATCTGCTAAAGGCCATCCCTGTTCCCCAGCTACTGCTATGACCAGACATTGCTTCACACATTTCTAAACATCCCCACGGTGGCAGAGAAGTTTCTGCTGCTTGCTGACAGGAACTGGAAAAGCTCAGCCTCCCTATGCAGACTGCTGTGGATCTTGGCTTGAATTACTGTCATGTGACAGTGGGAAAGTCATATGATCACCACAGGCTTCATTGTTTTGTCTGTAAAATTGAGATAATCACAAAAAGTATCAACTGCATAGGGTTGGTGTGAGGAGTAACTTACGTCAGGCATCTAGAGTCATTATTGGTATATGGTGCAATAGCTGTCATCAGTGTCAGCATCAAGAAGTTTTGCAGCAAGATGAGACAAAATGCACCACTTTGCTGACTACGTATGAGCTTCATAAAAAGGAACCAAGGCATTTTCAGATGAAATTCCTGTGTGTTAAATAAGTTGAAAATATGAAAATTGGTTTTAAATGGTATATGGCACGTGCAGAAGCAGTGGGAAATCCAAATGTGGTCTATCATTTAGTGTGTTGTATGATGCCAGACAGTCTCTGTGGATAGTGAGTCACATACTGGGGTGTCCTCGTGGACAGAAGTGGGGTGCTAAGTGCTTATACCGTGCTTGCAACGTTTTGTCTCTAAGTATTTACAAAAATAAGTAATAAGTAATAGCAAAAAGGCATGTAAGAGTCAGACAGTCATCGAAACAATCCTAAAAAAGGTTGAGTGGCTTTGATAGAGGGCCAGGTGTCACCAGATGGTATCCAAGAGGTGGATATGTAGGCTCCTTAGCTTGTTGAAGATAGGCAGGTGGTAAGAGGCGTGGGGCAGGGGGTGGGGGATAATAAAACAAAAATGTAAGAAAGACTAAACACCAGAAATCCGCCCAGGTATAAAGGAAGAGAATTCAGGTGTCTGAGGAAGCTGCTGCTGTGTGTGGAGAGGGAAGACACCCTGGCTTTTGGATACACTATTTGGCATTTGCTAAGATGATCAGGTTCAATAAATGACTGAGTAATTCATTAAATTATACAGAGAGTAGGTAGATCCATTAAAGAATGATAACAACAACATTTTCTAAGGTAGCTGGTTTCTGAAAGCCTACTTTGAGAACATTACATAGTTTAGTAATTCATTTAAATGTAGCAATAGCACTGAAAGGCAGGTTTTCTTGTCTACAGTTTTTCTTAAAAAGCAAGATCCATGTATAATAAAAACTTAAATATGTGTTTATAGAAAAAATGAGAACCAGGAGAAAGAGGACACATAGACCTCCATCTGAGTAGTGGATGGTCCAGCCTTAGCATCTGTTCTGAGCTTCTTGGTACCCAAGATGAAAAGGAAACTACAGAATGTGTTAGGAGTATAGTCAGCAGAAAGAGAATACACCCATGGCTTGGGGGGGAGAGCAGGACAGTACCTTGGACAGTTTCACAAAGCAACCCGGATCAACCAAGCATGGACAGTGCCTCTGACGCTTCCGTGAGCAGTTTGCACATCAGCCCTTCTGATGTGATCAGGACTCTTTCAAAAGTTTAGGACAGCTGAGCTGAAACATTGTGTGATCAGTTCAGGCCGGGTAGCTAACCCAGGTGTGTAGTCCAAGTCTCTTTTGGTTGTTGAATCTGATGCAAGGTCCAAATTCAGAATTCTTTGGGAGTTGAGGAGGAAGTGTGTAAGTGATAGGCCCAGACAATTGTTCTTCTTTGCCATCATTGCAGTAGCTGTCATGTAACAAACGCCTACCTGTGTCAGTACCAGGTGAAGTGTTTTGTATGGATGATCTTATTTAATTTCCATAGTGACCTTTAAGGTAGGTGTGGTGCTCAGCTGTCATTCAACAGGTGAACTCAGCAAGGTGTGTCATCTGAAATTCCTTTAAGGACCAGCTAAGTTGGTGGGGTGGGGTGGGGTGGGGTGGTGGTGGTGGTGGTGGTGGTGGTGTGGAGGGTGTGTGGGTGTGTGTGGGTGTGTGGGTGTGTCTGCACTAGACTGAACTCATGTCCATCTTTGGGTCCAATTCGGTCCTCATGGGTTGTTGCCAGTGGTGTCCTGTGTTTGTCTTTGAGAAAATGCACTACTGCATGTAATTATTACACATGCTCCATCCCTGCCACACTCTCTACTTTGTTTTGGTCTCTCCCCGAGACCCAGCCATGCTTCCAGGATCCAGGGTTCAGACAGGAGCCATCAGGGAACTGAAATGCCCAGAAAGTCTGATGAGAAATGGTGACTGTCATTTTCCTTCCATGCTGAGTGGAAAGTTAGGAATTGGGTGCAGGAGGTGACTGTCATTTAGGGACAGCTTGGCTGGCACAATCTGAGTTTATGCTTGTTGTCACAGATTATTGATAGCACACCTTTAATTCTCGAAAGTGTCTCCCATTGGAAAATGACTTCCGTAGTCAGCCGATTGTCACTCAACTTGTACATATTGTTCTCGCACAACAATGGGCCTAATATCTCCTGAGAGGAAACCTACTTCTTTACTTTTTTTAGCAGTGACAACTATTCAAATGTGGGAAATACTATGTAGACCAACGTGGAGGGGCCAGAAAAAAATGCTAATTTTGTAGCTGTGGCTGACAGCTGGCATTATTAATATTCAATCTCCAGATACAAGGAAAGACAGAAAATTACCAAGAAGAAAGTTGGGTCAAATCATTAAGCAAGGGGCAAGGGAGATAGCTCAGTGGTCTAAGTGCTGCTTGGTAAGTGCAAGGTCCGGAGTTTGATCCCCAGTATCCCATGCCATGCCAGCCCTGAAGCCAGGCATGGTGACTCACGCCTGTAATCCCAGCGCTGGGGAGGCTGAGACAGGAGGATCATTACGCAGGTCAGACTCTACCCTGTATCAAAAAAAGAAATCATTGCTTCCCTGGCAAGCGCAAGGGCCTGAGTTCAATCCCTGGTTCTGCCAAAAAAAAAGAAGAAGGAGGAGGAGGAGAAGGAGGAGGAGGAGGAGGAGGAGGAGGAAGAAAGAAATCATTAAGTAAGGAGCTCTCCCCTGAGCAGTAGAGCTGGAAGGGCGAACGTTAGGAGTTCATTCTGACTTGTGCATCTCAGCATTGCAACTGTAAAAGGAGCTGTCCTGTTGGAAGCCTAATTTGGTTTAATCAGGAACTTAATAGTAGAAGAAAAAAATAGTTTTTTTTTTTTTTTAAACAGATAAGTAGGGTTTCTGTCTCATGTCTTGATTTGTCTTTGTAGAGTCTGTGGAAATTATTCATGCTGTGAGAAATACAGCCTGCACTTCCTGATAATTTTATTTTTAATTTTGAAGAGACTTAAAGCTGAGGCCTGGTAATTTTATTCTTAAGGGCTTATTGCCAGAAAGACTTCATTTTTAAGTCCCGATTAATTAAAAATCATAGACTTCCATCTGCCGTGAATAGCTTGTTTAAACATATTTAAACCCCTGAGCCAGACTATTGAGATGTTTAGCGGAATCCATGCTGTTTGGCAGTGTGAGGTAGTTTTTGTTGATTCGTAATAGCGTACTGTCAAAGTGCAGAACAAGTCATAAAGCAAAGTGATGCTTCAGATGTAAAACTCAAAGAATCAAAAGCCTGAGAATTTCAAGGCTCTGTGTGTGTTTTTTCTTTTTCTAAAATAGAAACCGTGTACAACTTGAGAGAAGAGAATAGACAACTAAGGAAAGCACACCAAGACATACACACTCAGCTGCAGGATGTCAAGGTAAAGTACGAGGAGGCGCGGGGCTCTTTGCTGTGTACCCGCGTAAATGCTGCACAGTGACTGTGAAAGTCACTTGATCAAAACCAGACTGTTACTGTGGCCTTGCGTAACTAACTGTAGAGCACCTGATACTTTTCCCACTTGAATGTCCTAAGATACAGAAGGTCGCCTGAAAAATCCAAATGTTTTCATGACAGTGTTTTCTGAATACTGAAATTATTCTTTTGCTAGTTGGCTGCATTTTAACAATGTTTATATTTCCAGAGATTTATTAATAATGAAAGAGGTATTCCTTTGGTTTTGATTTCATTGTAAATGGCTAGGTTTGCGTAGCGTATTTTAGATTTTGGACTACTACATAAATTTTAGTTTTCCCTCCTTAATAATTTTAAAGTTAACAGCAATAAATAAGCAAGTAACATTTAGACAGTGTATAACAAAGCACTTGTTTTATAACATAAAGCTCAACGTGTAAAATTCTTTTTTGTGTAGCAGCAGCATAAGAATTTACTCTCCGAGCATGAACAGCTTGTAGTGACTTTGGAAGACCACAAGAGTGCGCTAGCTGCTGCACAGGTCAGAAGGGTAGCAGCCTCTGTCAGTTCTTTTAAAAGTTTGCCTAATACCTCCAAATTCTTTTATGCATGCAGTCTCTTACAAGCCGATCTTCAGTGAACTTCTTAGGAACGAGCTGTCCTAATTCTGAAAACAGTGCATGCTTTTCATATTCATCCAAGAGAATATTAAACACTTGATTATTTTTTGCACTGGTTATATGGTGCATATGACTATTTCTACTTCTATTAGGCCCTAAATCCTGTAATCTAACACTTACTCAAATCATAGAAAGTGTCCCATAGGTATTTTGCAACTATCTGATCTGTGTCAACTCTTGGTATGGAATCTGTATACTTTATGATGCTGGCTACCTGAATAAATCATTGTTACCTTTTTCCCCCTCCTGTTCTTCCCTCATTGGCAGCATTCAAACCTACACGCAATACCTTTGGGGCAGGGCTTATGTGGTTGGTGTTGGTTAAATTACAGAAAAGTAGACAAGTCGATAGAGTAGAAAATACTAGAGTCACAGTGTACATTTGCTCAAAGGCTGGAGCAGCCCCCAGCACAAGGCAGGTCCTAAGTGTGTATTTACTGAATGAACAAGTGAACAAATATAAGAACAGGATTGTTTATTAAAGAGAGATCATGCTGTGCGCTGTGTGGCTTTCCAATGGAAGCAAAGAAACAGGGATGACTAGGTAGTCACCCTATTAAACTAGATCGTCACCTTTTTTTTTTTTTTTTTTTCTGGTTGAAGGAATTACAAGAAAAGGGCAAAGTTATAAAGTACCTGTGAGAGTGTACAGCATTATCTCTCTTTATGAAATTATCAAGTGTCATTTATTATGAGGTTCTTCTTTGTACTGTAAATTGTGACAAACTGATCTGGGTACCGTGTGCTGTAATAACCATAAATATCAGATTAAATAACAATCTGAAAGCCCATGAAAGTATAAGAAGATACAGCCAATGTTAATTTTTCTAACAAGCACACTGACAACATTACTTACTGATGAGGTTTTATAATAGAAAAATAAATTTGCATATATATATATATTTTTTTTTTCTATTTCTCTGAGTTTCCTTTTTGAGGGAATACTCTTAATTTTTTCTTGCCTTTTCAAATAGTTATGCTATACCTAAGGTAATAATTACAGCCATATGTCTTAGTTTGAACTGCTATAAAAACACTGTAGAACAAGTGGCTTATAAACAGGACAGATTTATTTCTCATAGTTCTGCAGGCTGGAACTCTAACTTAGGACGCTGGTGTGTTTGGATTCTTTTGAGGTCCCTCTTCCAGGTTGAAGTTTCCCTGTGTTCTCCTGGAGTAAAACAGATGTAGGAAGTTCTGAGGGTTTCTACGGGCTCCACCCTCATGACCTAATTACCCTGCGAAGTCTTTACTTTTCCATATTATCACTTTGACAATTACCATTTCAATATATGAATCTTGGAAAAACACAAATGAAGTTTATAACACCAAATTGGAACTTTTCCTAAATTTAATTTTAAAAAATGCTGTTTCAGGTGTCTGCATTTTTCTGCAAATCATCTTTTGGATTCTGTCTTGACACCTTGATTTTTAAATATAGTTAAGGACTTTAAATCTTATAATCTAGCAAGGTATATAACATTTTATAACTAGGTAAACAGAGGCCAAAGGGACAGGTCCACGTAGCTGGCCTGTGATAGCTGGGTGACCAGAATCACGCTGCAAGTGCAGATCTTGTATTCATTTTGGCAGCACATATGCCAAACATGAAGTTCAGATCTTCCTGGTATCAAAATGACAGTTAATTCTTAACTATATGTTCTGAGACCTCCTCTTCATCATATTACTTAGATCTTGCCCCAGATCCTTTAAGCCATAATTTCTGTAGTGGGAGCCCAAGCGCCTCCATCTTTAGTTAATAGCAGAACCGCAGAATTTATTGCCTTCAAATGTTAGCCATGTGGAGGAGAAAGGAAAAAATATAATTGAGTTTCATATAGTGCTCCATGTAACTTAAACTATTAAAATCATTACTATGTGGATGTCACATTTGTTTTCTTCTGTGACCTCCAAAGTTGGTTTACCAGTGTTTTGATGGCTATCTGAGATAAGGACTGTGACAAGCCAAGTGGGACACTTTTCTACAAATTATGCATAGGCATTACTTTGGCATGGATTCGCAAACAGACTTTTTCACTTGTGGCAAATTAGAGAGAAGCTAATCTGTGTCACTTCCCTGGGTGGAGGTTCTGTGGGCAGCATGGAGGGCAGCAGGAGGCCGGCTTGTCCCAGCTCACCTCACCCACTCTACAGGGCCCACTGAGGGAGGCGCCCGCTGGAGCCTTGTGTACACAGAGTTCTCGTTCTTTGTGTGTGTGTGTATGTGTGTGCACACAGCGTTTCTTTCAGGATAGCACTGATGTGTACACAGAGTAATGTATACACAGTGTCTGCTAATTTTATTACAATTCATTGGTTTTGTATTTTTCCAGCTCTTTGTATTAAAAATACTGCAGCACACACCATACACACACTCCCAACGATATATGCACATAGATACACCTTTGTGAGTGTATTCTCACTCTCTACCTGCATTACTGCCCTTATCACTTTCTTCTTTTTATTTTTTTGTAATCAGGAAGTGAACTCAGACCTTGCACTTGCCAGGCAGGCGCTGTGCTGCTGACCTATCTCCCCAGCCTGCCCGTATCACTTTAAAAGGCTATTTAGGACTGAGAAATAAAAATCCAGACCCATCCCATGTCATGCCTGTTTCACTGCTTTTCAAGAACCGCAGAGCACACAATCTAGGACGCATTCTAGCAAGTAGGAGGTGGTATGTGAACACAAAATTAACTCAGAGGGAGAGGGTGACCTGAACAATTCTCTCTGTCTCTCTCTTTCTCTGTCTCTCTCTGTCTCTCTCTCTCTCTGTCTCTCTCTCTATATATAAATCTCTCTCTCTCTCTCTCTCTCACACACACACACACACACACACACACACACTCGTACTCTGACTCCTTTCCACTGAAACTGTTACTCAGACCATATTGCAAAGATATCTGCACTTGTATTTGTATAACTGTGTGAGTTGTTAATTGATTTTTAATGTGATAAGATATTTATTGCATACCCATATTTTAATAAATTCATACTAGAAAGCTATTTACACAAATTATAACTGTGTTTAATGTAGCATGAGCAACTAACATCTGTCTTAGGTATTTATTTCCTCTTCCTTTTAACGCTAATTCTGATACGCATGTGCTCAAATGAGTAAGTATGTCCAAGAAGAATAACCAATGCATGAAAATTAGGTATTTTCCTTGTTGGATACAGGAGGAATTTTTTTGTCTGATCTTCCAGTGAACTCAAATGCCCATCTGTAAATGTTTTTTCTCCCTCCTCAACTTGTGCAATTTGCATCCAATTGTGCAATTTCCATGCAGACTCAAGTTGCAGAATATAAACAACTGAAAGATACTCTGAATAAGATTCCAAGCTTTCGAAAATCTGACCAAGCAGAGCTGCAGAATGAGACCCTTGCCCAGGTGGCACATTCTCCACAAGGTTACAACACAGCGCGGAGGCAGCCGAGTGGAAAGCCGCCGGAGGTAAGCCGCCTGAACTCCTGGGGCTCTGTGGTGAGGCCTCTTTCCCCGTGCAGCTGTCAGGAGTGAACTGTTCCCCATACTGCCCGCTCTTCAGAGGAGTACTTTCAAATTTTAGTGCATAATAGAATCCCCAGTAGGGCTTATTAAAACACAGACTACCGCGCTCCAGCCCAAGTTTTAGATTTGGTTCATTTGGAGGCAAGGCCTGAGGATTTGAGTTTCTAACTGATTCAACTGGTGTGGGGCAAACATTTTGACAATTGCTGCTTCAGGGTTTTATGGGAAAGACTTTACCGGCCATGTCTTTTTCATGAGCGTTTATTTGTCTTAAAGGAGTGGTAGTGTCTAAGTATTTCATGGTCAGTTGATTTATTTTTGTCTTTGAGCAGGGTGAGAAGGTTAAACGATCATAAGGATGTTATGTGACAGCCCTCTCAAGTATTAAAGCCAATATACTTGAAATTGGGTTAGTGCTGAGCCTATGTAAAGCAGACCAAGATGTATAGTAAAATACATCCGTGGCCGTGCCTGGGATATGAGTGCTTTATTCCTTATGGAAGTCAAGTCTATTAAGTAAGGGATCAAAAGTGTTGTTCTCCTTACTATTAATTCTCACAATTGTTTTTACAACACAACATGTAACAAAAATAAGAAGTATGCTTATTTTTCTCCCTAGCCAAGTCCTTTTTAACAGCAAATGTCTGAGAAAACTTCCCCAAAGTTGATTGAGAGGACTTCACGTACGATTGTCTTCACTCTCTGCAGGGCATTCCTCACTGACAGTACCTGTCTTCTGAGACCCTTGTTCTCTCTTGGGCTCTTATGGTAACCACTAGCTTAAAACATGATAGATGAGTCACTTGCCTGGCATTTGGTTCTGTTCTTTCCTAGTTTGACTAACATTTGACTGGGTGAATCTTCTAGTAACTCAGAGCTTCTTTGGAATTTCTGCCTGTGAGTTGGAGACAGTAGTTATCTGTTCTAACCTTCTTCACAGAGATATTGTGAAGATATATGATGGGAGTTTGAAATTGCTTGGAGCTCTAGAGAAATATTTCCTATGAGGTCAGGGCGGTATTAAGTCATGCTTGCCAGATAGCTGAGGAGTTCCGTAAAATGTATGCCTCCAGAAGTATACACTCACATGCCTGAGAAGTGAGTGTTTCTCCCCAGTTTATTATTCCTACAGTTCCACCTTTAAAGTTTGATCATGGTGATTCTGTTAGTTTCAGGATAGTGTTTCATATTTATTTTCATTGTGGGAAAATAATCTGACCAAAAAAGTAATTTTTTTCTGACGAGGAAGGCTAAGGAAGAAAACGGCACCATCGATTTCCCTATTAACATCACTGCTCCTTGCCTAGGTCATGGAGATTATATAGAGACCTCGGAAACTGTGGGGGAGTACTCTGTTGAATCAGCTGATTTTGCGGGAGTAGTGTTCTAAAACGTGACTTTTTGAGGTTGTTCTGTTCAGTTTTCTGTCTTGACAATACAAAATCTTTACCAAAGACTGGCTTGCAAAGGAATTTTATTATAATACCTTAAAGATACCTTATTATATCTCAGCTGGCACTATTTTAAACATGGATGACCATTAATAATGGCATTTTAAAAATCATAATGAAAAATAAACTCAGTTCTTCAATTGGATTGTATCCTTTTTTTCATATAATTATTGGAAACAAAACTGACATGAGAGAAAATTTTGTAACCATTTCATTGCTGAAGTTTGAGACTTTTTCCTTTTTATTCTAAGGGAAGGTAAGAGTGAGAATGATTTTAAAGGAAAGATTTACTTCTGAGGCAAGGATATGCACAGGCTTTCCTGACCTGGTTACCAACTATACTCTTGTTGAAATGAAATTTTGCCTATGTAGTCCATCTCTATTATGTGGATGAGATTATACAGTAAGAATTGTGACTACTGCGTCCATCTTTTTAAGTTAGGATAGTCTGTATTTCTAGGCTCTGGGATTTCGCCTTGGTGCTACTCCCAGGTAGGCATGGCCCTAATGGTGTTACATCACTACTTCTGAAATACAAGGGTACCATTTCCCATGATGTGCTTGGCCTAGGTGTCTCGCCATGGTGATGTGTGGCAGAAACCAGAAGTGATGCCTGAAAGAGCAGAAGAAATGAAACCTTACACTCCCACCCCGAAGGAGGCAGAATTCCGGGCTGCGGCAGAGCACAGCCCCCGCGGAGTGGAGCCCAGGGAACCGGCAGAACACCAGGCAGAAGAGGAGCACAGGAAGGCCCTGGAAGAGGAGGAAATGGAGCAGGTTGGCCAGGCTGAACACCTCGAGGAGGAGCATGACCCGTCGCCAGAGGAGCAGGACCACGAGTGGAGAGAGCAGCACGAACAGAAGGAAGCGGCCCAGCTGCTGTATGCTCGGCCTCCCGCCCAGGTGCGAGCTCCCCCCCACCCCCGGGCCCTCTGGGGTGGGACCCTCCTGTGCTTTGAAAATGCTTTTTGTGTATTGCAGGCTCTTTAAAAATGGGTGGATTTCATTAACTATAACGCTCATGTGTTGAAGTTTATCGTTGTAATATTAATAACAGCTGCATATGTACCTCAGAAAGATGGTGGGTGACCGGAGCAGTTGCAGTGTGTGTGTGTGTGTGTGTGTGTGTGTGTGTGTGTGTGTGTGTGTGTATTCCTCCCATTGTCAGTGGTGCACAAAGGTCCTTCCTCATGTCCCTCAGACAGAGTGGCGTAGGTGAGCACCCTAACAGTTGCTTTGCCAGAATGTATTCAGGCAAATACATCTTGAGTATCTTGAGGTAGAAAAGAAAGGTCCTTTTTTTTTTTTAAATTATCAGGAGCCTCCTCTTCCTAATTATGTAGCCCTAGTTGATGTGATGGCATTTAACCAGTCACTTTCAATCTGCATCAAAGTGCTTTTATCAAAAAGTTTTTACCAGGGCTGCGCATAGTGGCACTTGCCTATGATCCCAGTACTCAGGAGGCTGAGGCAGGAGGATCGCTGTGAATTCAAAGCCAGCCTGGGCTACATAGTGAGTTCAAGGCCAGCCTCCGCTGCATAGCAAGACCCTGTCTCAAAATAAAACAAAACAAACTGACTACTTCTCCACGTGGGAATATTTTATTAGGTAACTATGTTTAACCAATTTCTGCTGCTCCTCACACATAAGTAAAACTTTTTCCTTTTAACAAAATAAATCACTGGTCATTACTAGAAGCACTGGGTTTGCAGAAACTCTGAGTGCAGCTGCTGCCCACCCTTCTGCTGCCTCTAACCTAAAGCCCAGTGACCGTCCCCGGCCTTTGCCTCAATGTGGATGACTCTATACTTCTGGTGCTTCGGGCTCACAGAGACCCTAGTGGCCTGCAGCTGTAGTCCGAGCAGGTGCCCCGACCTCTCTCTCCCTTTGCCCTCTTGGATAGTTGCAAACAGCCTGGAGAAGCCTCTGCCGGTCGGTGCCCCTCCTCACTGAGGATGGCAGATCTCCACTGGGTTCAGTTCCCTTGAACATGGTGCTGTCTTTCCTGTGTTAAGAATTGCGTGTGCTTGTGCTGGTTGGCCGGGGTGGGGAAGGCAGTGAGTAGCTCAGTGGGAAACAGAGTTTTAACCATTGCTTATCCCACTGTCCTTTATCAAGTGGGATTGCCTTAACTCCTCCTGTATTTCTTTGAAGTATATCAGCTTTCTGTCTTTCCACTGGGACCTGGAGTTTGACATATTCTGGCTCTGCTAACTTGGGACCAGTGTACACACTGCTGGAGTTAATTGGCATTCCTTGGTCTTTAACTTTTCATAGAAAAAGCCTTAGCCTCACAAATGGCCCAATTAGTGTAGGTTACAAAGTGCTTGGCGGTGGCTGAGGCTCGTGAACATGAATTTAATTACAGCTTGAAATTGATTTCTTATGTTGTGTGCGCGGCTCCATTCTGGGCACGGGCCATACTCCAAGCTGCCTTAATGTCCACAAATCTGGAAGACTGTGGTGGCCTCACAAAGCCAAGAGCAATTCAGAGAAAGCTGGGAAACAAGAGTTCTGGGACTTTATGCATTCACTTGAGAAAGAGGTGTTCAGACACAGACTCTCCTTCCGAGTTTGCCGTGAGACCCACGAAGGCCGAACGCTGAGGGCCTGATTCCTCCTGCTTAGGATCAACCCATTCTTGTCCCAGGTGCAGCCTTCAGCCAAGCCGGCTACCAGATTCCGATCCCTGTATGAGGAGCAATTGGAACAGCAGAGGCTGGCAGCAAGGAGGGATGAGGAGGCCCAGCGGCTGCGAGAGCGCCAGGAAGCCTTGCACCAGCAGAGGCTGCAGGGACAACTGTTGTGGCAGCGGCAGCAGCAGGAACAGCAGCTTCTGGCCAGAGACATGGCCCGGCAGAGGCCGGCTGGGCACCAGGAAGGCCAGCAGCAGCACCAGGAGCAGCTACGGTAGCCCTCCCCTCCCCCTCTGCCTCCTCTCTCCTCCCCTTCCCTCTCCCTCCCTCCCCTCTCCTCCCCTCCTCCCTCTTCCTTCCCCTCTCTCTCTCCTATATACTACCTCTCTCCCTCTCCTCTCCATCTCGTGATGAGTGTAGGCAGCCCCTCCTCAGCTGAATAAACAAATGAAACACAACTTTGTATATTGCTGATTTATGAACGTGATTGGCTCACGTTGTTCATGTAGCCATGATACAATAACAAGTTGAGAATTAAGTGCCAGACATTTAATTTCAAATATAATATAATATTCTATTTAACAGTAATAGTTTAGGTCTTACAATAGCCTAGTTGGATTTATGCTACCTCTGTGTTTTTCTTATCACCTAAAGATATACTACCTTTTTTTGAAAGCATATTTTTATTATTACACCTTACTGTGTACTTAAAATATGGCTTTTTAAAACACATTGAAAAATCTTATTACTATCTTGAAAGATAAATGACCTTTGTCACTGAATTTATACTGTTTGTGTCCCTGACAGGCAGCAAGCTCAGTATAATGCTGTGGATAATGATGTTGCTCAGGGACCTGAGGACCAGGGAGTCCAAGAAGAGGAGGGAGGTGGTAAGACTTCACCAATGATGAATCTTTAGTAAAATTACTAGGTAACATCCAATAGCAGTGAGCCAATTTTATGTAGCACCAAGGCGCTAAAAGCATGCCCAAGTAGGTGCAAAAGATCTGTAATCCATGCTTCTTCGGTTTTTACTGAATTATTTTTAATCCTCTCTAAGAGTGTATACTGGTAGTGAAAGCCAGTGAAAACAGTCTCTCTCCTCTATAACATTTTCTCCATAGTTTAATCTTTTGGTATATCAAAAAGTTATTTCTGACAAATCGTCATAGGATTATTATGCATTGGGGAAATTCCTGCATCTTTTTCTTACCTTGGAAATCTCTGTATCATTGTCTCAGAAGTTTTTAAATTAAATCAAAAATAGCTCTTTTTTTTGGTAAAGTTCTAGTATGTAATTTATCAAATGCTGCTTGCTGTAATATGGAGCTAGACAGTAACTGTCTCCCTGGCACCACTATCTTGGATGGGTATCGCTTTCTAGGATAGTCTAAAGGAAGGTGATAAGCCGTACTCACTCACAGCTCCTTGTAAAATTTGTAGCCTGAAGATTCAAAAAATATTTTTCCTTATGTCCCCCAGCGGTGACTTTGAGCTCTTTTGTTCTGCTATCAGTAAGTCTAGAAAACAGTTTTCTCCCCCTCTTTGTTTAATAAATTCTTCTGTGCATTTATGTTACCCTCTATCTGTAGACTGAATACTGTCCATATACTTAACCTTTCTTTATCTTAGTTCTCTTCAAAAGTAATTTATTCTGATCCTTGTGTGGTCTTCCAGTTCTTGTCACCTAAATACTTGCCCTCAAAGCAGCAAGAATACATCTGCATGAGTGTGTGTGTGTGTGATTTGTGTCTGTTGTCGCACCATCATCATTGCCGTCTTAATGGACAGGGTTTTTTTTTTAAGGTGAAATGTTTCATTTTATTGATTTAAACTTTAGTTGTAAAAATTAAAAATCAGAGCACTTAGAGGCTGAAATGTTGCAAGGGCCAAGAGCCAAGTTTTCTCTGGATGCCTGGAAGCTAGGAAGCCACTGTCCCTGCTCTCCACAGCTCTGGGAAGTTGATCAGGAGCCTCTTAAACAGCAACGTGTGTTGTTCTTCCTGCAGCTCAAACACAGTCTTCAGCCTGACTATTCTCAGATTTGGCCTTTTCTGGCTCCTCAGATAGAGCACGAGGTCGGCGGCATATCTGGATTGTGAATTCCTTGCCCAAACATGTGTCCACAAAGTGAGCCCCTGCGATAAAGTTGGGTGACTGTTCATCCAACTTCTTCAGCAGGTTCATCGGGTTGATCTTACTCTGGAAATGACTTTCAAGAACTTGGAGCATCTGCGGGCCTTTCTCCAAACTCTGCAGTGTGCTGTATGTTCTGGTGACCTCTTCTAGGAGCCCTGAAGGTTTCCTATTCTTCATAGGGTGGTGGCTGAAGGTAGCGATGTTTCTGCCTTGTTTTCAGTCAGGAATTCATCTCGCTACAGGATACTGAGAGGTGAAGCAGCCTTTGGCAGGAAGCAAACAGAATAGATTCCACCATTTTCCTGTCTTCTCTGTGGACTTCAGACCTGCCTTGGCCATTATGTCTTCTTAGACTGTCCACGACATTACTGTCATCAGAACTGTGTCTTAGTACTTCCCTTGTTGGGACAGAGACCAGACATCCATGATGTGAGGGAGGTGAGGCTTACTTTGCTTCCTGTATTAGTCAATGGTTAGCTGGTTCCAAGGTAGGACAGCATGGCAGAGGGCATGACAGAAAAGAGCTGCTCGCATCATGGCGACCAGGAAGCAGAGAAGAAAAGGAGTATGGACTTTACCAGTCCACATCCCCAGTAACACATAGATTCTCGCTAGGCCCCACTTCCCAACACCATGCCAAAAGCCATGGCCCCATAAATCCAGTCACCTTCCACAGCCCTGACTTTGACCATATGAGGCTTTGGGGGAACACCCATACCTAAGCCATAATAATGTGGGAGACACTTCCTTGGAAGGAGCCATGCAGGCTCTTGTCTTCAAGTATGAGTGCCATGCTTGTCCAAATCCAGGGAAACCTTGCTTGGGAAGATGCATATAAATTTTGAAAATATATGCAGGGTGAGTAGCTCGCCAAGCAAGACCACCAGCAAATATTCCATAGCTAGTTGCAACAGGAATACAGGCTACATACAACTATTTATGGAACCTTGTTTTTGTCTGGCTATAAAATTTTAGGTAGGAAGGAAGCCGTAGTAAAGGACAGTGACAGTGAAATGGTCTCCACACTCCTTGATGTATAGGTACTCCTCAGGCCTGTGTAGATGCTGCCCTAGCCATATCCTCCTGGTATCACTGTGCATGTTAATCCCTGTGATAGACAGCATGTGGCTTCCGGGAACAAAGTAAAAGCCCAGTGTCCAGTGTGATTGACTTCAGGACAGTAGGGGATGGCTTTGCAAGAAATACTACTTCAGCATTGTATCTGAGTGGAGTCCAACACCAGGGGCACAATTGAAGATGGATTTTCCTCTTACTGTGCTGATGTGAGCTGATAAGATGCCTATATGATGGGATGAGGTGGGCCCATTGGCCTATGTAGGCATGGTGCCGTCGTGTTAGGCTATTAAATCTGCATCAGGAGGATCATCAAGCCATGACCATGTCAGTGGTTAAATGTCAGGAGTAGACAGTGTTGGTATTCCACAAACTTCCTGAGCAGATAGGAAAGAAACATCTGCCTCCAAATTGAGATGTCCCAACAGTCCAAACAATAGCTTGGAGCTTTGAAAGTAAGTGTGCTTATTAAGGGCTGCTTTACAAAGGCATGGGAAACACATGGAGTGCAGCACGACTGATTTCCCCATTTCCCTTTACTAAAGTACATACTTCGTGGTTCTGAGAGAAACGCGAAAATACAGAAGAAAGAGAGGGTTCTGGGAAAAGTAAAGTGTGCTGCATTCTGTTGCATCCTTATTGGGAACTCTGCTGGTCTCAGCAAATGCTGTCAGGTCCCAGAGGTGGGTGTGACTTGTTACAGTCTGGTGCACAGCCCAGCACCTGGAGAGAGCCCCCCCTGAGCTTAACAATGCCTCACGCCCATACGGGTCTTTGCAGTTCACTGGGGGAGGGATTTCTTTACCATAATTGAAGCTTTCCTTCTGTTCTTTTCTGAAAGGTTTTCTAAGAGCACTGTAACTGGAAACTAGTGTCTGTTCAGTGTGTGAACACATTCCTGCAGAGGCTGTGATTCTTCACTGACCACGTGGGCCACTTTAATGCTGCCTTCTGTTCAGTGATCATTTTCTATAAATTTTGGCTTTTGTGTTGGTGTAGTTTGAAACCCTTCAGCCAATTCTGATGATATGTGTGTTGTCCTTTATCTTCCCCTATATGTGACCTACACGGTCTTCTAAATTCCTGATGTATTAACACTGCTTGAGAGGGCCTTCAGGACTGCTATGTTCTTCCACTTCTTCATCAAATGAGGTCTAGGGTCTCCTTTGTACTTTCACGCATGTGGTTCCTTTGCGGCCTCTTCCCATAGAAGAGGCTGTTGCCATCTCCACTCAAGGCTTGCCTTAGCTGGTATCCTTCCTCCTCGTCCGCATCTCTAACTCTACTGGAAATGTAGCAGCACCTTCTTCATCAGCCTGTCTAGTAATGTTAATAGTTCTCAGTTCAAATCTATTACTGAATCAGTGACTTGTAGCAAATGTCTTGGTGTCCCTTACTTGCCGTGAATCACGTAGAGTCACTCGCTCATCGAAGAGGCTCATGCTGACGTCTTCCCATAGGCCTGGTGCTCTCACATGCGCCCCACTGCCGTCAGTGAGAACATATTTTCTGTTCACATTTTCCACCCATAAATTTAATGCCTTTTTCCACCTTAACCAAGATTGTCTCACACATTGTGGCTATAATTTTTCAGTTTGAGGTGTGAGAGAAAAACTAGCATGAATTTCTTTTTTTCTTCACAATTTTACAGATAAGAGTCACTCCTGCCACATGTCATAGAAGCCTTAGCACACACTTTTCTCTTTTTTTCTAATTGTAGAAAGATTTTTTTTTTTTTTTTTTTTTTTTTTTTTTTGCTAGCTGAGGCTGCCTTAGGGGCGGGTCTGGTGTGGCTTGTGGAGCTGGGGATCGAACCACAGTACCCTGTACTTGACTAAGTGTGCCCAAGCAGGTGCTTTAGACGACTGAGCTAACCTGCAAGCCCCCAGCACACAATTTTTTTTTTCTTGCTTTTCTTTTCCTTTTAAGAACTTCTACTTTTTCATTTTATGGAAGCACTTCATGGGTTCTCTGGGACATCTGAAATGCCTTTGTCCCTTCTCTTGCCCTTTGGGACCATTTTTAAGAAAATAAGAGCTACCTAAACTCCAGCATCAGAATGCCCCTATGGTGGATCTGGTGTCAGGCCCTGATGTGACCGAGGGGCAGGTGACGTACAGAGCAAGGATGCGTTGCTGAGACAACTCCCCTCCCAGGCCGATGGCGCATGGCAATGCGAGATTTCATCACACTGCCCAGAACAATTCAAAAATTAAAATGCATTAATTATTTATCTCTGGGATTTTTCATGTAATGCTCTTGAACCAGGGCCGACTGCACATAACTAAAATCCCAGAGAAGGCACAGGTGCTGCGCTGTTGGCAATTCTGCCTCCTGTGTGTCCGTAGGAGCTGGAAAGGTGGGCAGGCAGTGCCAGGCTGTGGAAGGAGTGACCTGCAGAGGACTGGGGCCCGAAAGGCGTGAATAGTGGACACCCTTTTCCCAAGGCCCAGAAGACCCTGCCAGTCCCCCTCGAGGCCATGTACGCCAGCATGCCAACCCGCCTTCACTCCTGTGCTGAGGGCAGCAGGCATGTTTTAAGGGCAATCCAGAGGCTGGGACAGGGAGATGGCACAAAGCCTGGCCGCAAGCACTGCTGAGGAGACCGAAGGATGCAGTAGTAAAGGAACGTGTTTATCCTGCCACCAGTGGCAGATGCGCCAATAAGCACTTCCTCCTGTCACCAGCCCATGCTGTACCCATCCTATCCAGACCTGGGCACTCTCTGCCATGCCGCAGACCGAGCAGTTCTCTCCTCCTGCCACGCAGCTCTTCTCGCCTCTTCCCCCTTCAGTGCAGGGGGCTGCGTGGGGCTCTGTTTGTACTTTTGAGCTCCATCACTGAGGTGTTATGTTTTCTTATTTATTTTTTCTCTCATTTCCTAGTGGCATTTTTTCTTTTAAAACTTATTGTCTTCTCTGGTATTAACCAAAACTTAGTGGATTATGTTAGCAATGTCTTGAGGTCTAGACTTTGTTTTATTTATGTTTTCTTGTGTAACATAGGGAAAAATGCAACCTCTGTTAAAGACACTTGTTTTACAAGGGTGGAATGAAGTCAGTCCTTTAGACTATCTCTTTAGACACAAAGTCTTGGAAAAGACAAAATTATTCAGCAAAGTTGGGGTGGTGTGCATGGAGTTAGCTGCGCCGGAGGTGAGATTGGGGGATATGACCTCCGGGAAGGCCCACAGTTGCAGTTGCTTTGAATTCAAAGGGGGAAAACCCTATTGGATGCATTTTGATCTCTGTTCTTCGATTTGCTAGCCTATGAAAGAGAAAACCAGCACCAAGATGAAGCCGAAGGAGACCTTGGTAACCGGCATGAGCCCCGCGAGCAAGGGTCCCGAGAAGCCGACCCCGAATCTGAGGCACATGTAAGTGCCCTCGCTTCTGGTCCTAGCACCTAGAAGCTCATCAGGCAGGAAGGAGAAAGGACACCATGTCTGATTCAGACTTCTGGCCCTACATAGTATTTTATTTCTTCAGCAGAGAGGAAGGCAGCTTGCACAGTTACACACGAAAGTATTAAAAACCATCACTCCGGATGTAGATTTGTGTGATGAAACTGGCCAAAGGTTTCTCTGAGAAAGAAAGAAAAGCATCTCCCTCCAACAGTTTCAGATCAGTTAAACTAAAGCCTAGGCAAAACAGGATGGAGAGGGATTGGGACATTTAGTAATGCTGAAAGGTGAAGGAGATGGGGAAGGCAAGTGTGGAAGGTGGACAGGAGACCAGAGTGTTTAAGAAAGCATCCAGGAGGGGCCCAGCCTTGAAACATTTTCAGGAAAGAGCAAGAGCTGGCAAGAAACCTTGAGAGAACAGGAGAATGGCCCACAAAAGCAAGGACACAAGTGTATAATGCCTGGGACGAGGGAGAGAGGGGAGGGGTGGGTACTGCAGTCCCTTGAACTTGTGAACTGCCACAGGCTTTAAAAATTACTTGCCTGTGTGATCTTTTACTGCCCTGTTATCTTTTTATTCTGAGAAACATCCTAGGAAACCTGGCTTTTCTGCCAGGTATTCTTTTAAAAATAAATTATTAGCCTTTGTCAATCTGTCCCTTGCTGCCTTAGAATTGTTGGACCAATCTGTCCCTTGCTGCCTTAGCTATTATAAATTAGGTGATTATATCTGTTAACCCTTTAATTTTTTTTTAATTTTAAAGAAAAGAAAAATGAACAATAAAAACAATGGTATAAGATTTCAGAACAAAACTGTAGGTCAATGATATTCAGTACATTGTGCCTTGCTATCTTCAAAGTAGTTGCTCATAATTCAAGATACTGACATGAAAAATGGAGCAAACAAAACAGATATATAACTTTCCTTTTAATGAGCTAATAGCATTTAGTAATATAACTGTCTTAATTATCATGTGTATGTATTTCCTTACTGATTATTTGGTTGGAGTTGGTGCAGTGTGTACATTTTTGGAAACTGTTACAAGAAGCACATGTTTCTGAAAAGAAGAGGTTACATTTTGCCTCTATTCTCACATAAGTCACTGATAGCACATAAATGGAAATCTGTATGACAAGAATGTGTGGAGTGGAGTTTAGTGTGAAGGCAGCGCTTCGCACTCACCATTCCTGAGGAGAGTGTCATTCTCACTTGAATGAAGTTTACCGCCAGGGATGTGTGGATCATAGATGCGCTGAGACTGCAGTGAGCTCTTGAACATGTTCCAGGCTCCTGAGCGAAGAGAAGTAGACTCTCCCTTGGAGAGCAGTGGGGGAGACCGAGTCCTACTCTGGCTTCCACAGCTCTTGGGAGCACTTGTCTCCTGAGGGAGTGTCCCATAGATGACCTGGAGCGCGTAGGGAACTCATACTAAGCATGGCCGTTGCTACCCATTGCAGGCTGTAGAGCCTGAATCTTTGTGAGGATTTATATTGTTTAGGAACTTGAGTGGAAAATTCTAAAGTGGAATTCTAAAGTGAATCCTTTGCATGGCCTTTGTTGAACTCAGTAATTGAAAACTACTAAGGGTGGGGTTCGGAGAGTATTTTTCATAATATATATTCAAAGACTAAGTGGCTCCTGTTTCATCCCTTGACAGTACAGCAGCTCTCAGTTTCCTCGTAGTGTTTGTTAATAAAGAATTTAGGTCCACATTACGAAAGGATGGCCTGCTTTAGAGTTAGCCCTTTCCTTGTCTGTCTTTCTCAGAATCTCTTAATAGGTCATTTCTGGTCTTTCCTATCAACTGCTTTCATCATTTGCCTTTTAAAAATTTCTCACAGGGGCTGGGGATACAGCTCAGAGGCATAGTCAGCTGCCTGGCAAGCACAAGGTCTGGAGTCCAAACCCTGGTACTGCAACAAAAAAAAAAAAAGAAGAAGAAAGAAAGAAAAACTTTTAAAAAGTTAAAATTTTCTCACAAAGCCAAGCTGTCAGTATGAAAGCCAGTGCAGCAGATAAAGGAGTTCCAGTTTGCCCATCTGAAGCTTACATTCAGGGCCCACAAAATAGCTCAGCAGACTAAGCGTCCGCTTAGGCAAGTACAGGGACTGGGGTTCCATCCTGGCACCACATGCCACGCTGGCCCCTCCCCCAGGGTGTGCTGAGCTGGCCACCAAGGCTAGGCATGGTGGTGCACACCTGTAATCCCAGCACTGGGGAGGCTGAAAACAGGAGGATCACTGAGTCTGAGCTGTGTAGTGAGACTCTGTACCAAATGCCTGAAAATAATAAATAAGTAAATAAAGCTCCCATCCTCATTTATCTTGATGTTTTTCTCCTCCTTGGTTCTTTGACTTATTAACTATTTTTTCTTTTTGTTTATTCCATTTTGCTCACGATAGTTGTGTTAGCAGAGTTTTGAGGACCATGTTGAAATCACTTGGAGAAAGGAAATATCTGTGCTTCATTCCTGGTGCTCAACCTTGGATAAGCAGAGTAGGACTTTATCTTCTGACAGTGAGGTGCTCGATCCTTGTGGGTCTTGGCCAGGGTGGGCCTGAACAATCCATGGAGAACAGTTTCCCTTTTTATCTGTGTGTAGCTTTTTAAATGAAATTGTACTTTGTCCCCAGTTTTGAAGTGTTGATTTTCATTAAATTTGTAGAGGGCAGCTGTGGAGGATATAAACCCAGCAGATGACCCAAATAATCAAGGTGAAGATGAATTTGAAGAAGCCGAGCAAGTGAGAGACGAAAACTTGCCTGATGAAAACGAAGAACAAAAACGAACTGATCAGAAGCAAGCGGAGGCTGAAATGGGGGAGCATTTGGTGGTAAGCAGATGCCACTACCAGTGACGCATTTAACCTTCGTATTTTAGTGAACGCCTGGCTCAAGCAAAAGGTGTTCTGGGGTTTATGCCATTATCTGAAATGCTCTGCGGACACTCAGAGAAAGTGTGGGCTTTGGACTTCCTGTGCTCTGGGTTAGAAATGATTATTCATCGTTTCCTGGCCCTGCGAGTGACTTCCATGGTGGCGAGCTTATTCTCTGTCCCAGGGCACTGTGAAAGGCATCTCCGATGTACAGTAACATGGGCCTCCTCTTTTGTCTTGACAGATGGCAGGAAATCCAGACCAGCAGGAGGATAATGTTGACGAGCAGTACCAGGAAGAGGGAGAAGAGGAGGTAGTAAAATCGCAGGACACTGATCAGACTGTTGCGGCGTCTGTCACCTAGCCTTACACAAACCTCAGCAGTATTAACTTGACATACTTGCTACAAAACTGTTCAGAAAAGTTTATGCAGCACAATAAAGGGTGGTAGGACCATTTCATTAGGAGGCGACAGAATGATAATAGAATCTATCTCTTTGGTTCTTTTCAGAGATTGTTTTTTAAATGTATTTGGTACAGGGTCTCACTGTGCAGCTCAGACTTGTGGTGATCCTCCTGTTTTCCACCTCCCCAGTGCTGGGAATAGCAGCATGTGCCACAATGCCCAGCTCGGTGGCCAGCTTAGTGTGTCCCAGGGACAGATCCAATGCAGCATGTAGTCCAGGCATTGAACCCTAGTCCTTATGTTTGCCTAAGCAGGTTCTTAGTCTGCTGAGCTACCTTTCTGGTCCGCTTTGCAGAGATTTGGAATGAAGAAGATATTTGGTTGTATAAGAATTATATTTATATGCTCTTTATAACTTTTTTCCAATCTCTTTCCTTCATGAAAGTGCGTAACACAGCTGTGCTCCCTGAGGGATTGCTTCCATGGACCCCTCCCCTGCCCCACGCCTGCCCAGTGTTCCCTGGGATCCACTAACATCCTTTGGACACTGTTATAAATTTTGTAGTCACTCCTCCTGATCTTCCCTTTCAGAATTCAATATTTTAGCTAGAATAAGGCTGGGGATGTCCCTTGGTCGTAGAGTGATTGCTTGGTGGGCCTGAGGCTCTGCGCCATTTCCAGCTGCAGGAAAAAAGTAAAACAACGAAAAGATGAGCAGATAGGAACTGAGAAGGGAAATATGGACTGAGGAACAGAGATGAAGAAAATACATTTAGATAGTTTCATTTTAATTTGTTTTTTATTATAAGCTTCCTGGATATTGCCAGTTAGGTCTGTATTGCACCTGTCATGGTGCTGCCTTCCTGGGGTGGGTCACCGAGTGAATGCTGGCTGTTACTGCCTTTTGCTGTAATTTTCTCCAGCATGGACTCCTGCAGTACTCAGGAATATGAGACAGATCATGCTGCCTTTAGTCTCTCTGTAGAGCAATAAATAGTGCCCAAATTGAAGCCCTGCTTCAGAGCTACTTCTCACACCAGCATGCCTCAGCTTTGTGCTGGAGGGGAAGCTTCTGGGAGGCTGGATTGTGGCCAGCTGAACCCTTGAACACGCCCCCTGCTGAAAGCCCTGCTCTGAAAGCATCACCAGGAAACCACCCAATAGCAAACGCTGATGAGTCTGTGGGGAAAGGAGCCTTTTGCCACTGCTGGTGGGAGTGCAGGCTGGTGCAACCACTGTGGAAATCGGTGTGGAGACTCCTCACACAACTAGGATTCGAGGTCCCATTTGACCCAGCTATTCACTTTCTGGGTATTTTTCCAGAGAAATTGAAAACATCCATACCACAGAGATATGTGTCCTCCCATGTTTTTAGCAGTGTAATTTGTCACAGCTAAATCTTAGAAACACCTTAAATGCCTATCAACTGAGGAATGGAGAAAAAGGATGTGGTATGTTTATACAGTGGAGTATTACTTAGCTATAAAGAATGATAAACTTGAGACTTTTATAGGTAAGTGGATGCAACTAGAAACCATACTCAAGTGAAATAAATCAGACTCAAGTGTGTAAACATTGTATTGTCCCCCTAGTGTAAGAAAGTGAAAAAAATAAATCCAAAAGCTACAGTACATATTGTGAAAGGGAAACTACTCAAAAGCGAAGAACAACTGGGAGGGGGAAAAGGAGAAAAGAAAGATGTACACATACAAAATAGCTAAGATAATTGTGCTACTATTTTCTGTTGGTTTATTGATAGGAACAATTAATGCTTAATTATTTGATCACTTTTGCAAGCTGTATCTGGCAATCTGAGTGGCTACTTGGACAATAACAATCTTAAGTATAACAACCATTGCTACTTTCCTATCTTGCTTTGAAATTCTGTATTTCTTTAATAGGTTTTTTTTTCCCTTAATTTTTAAACTTCTCTTTAAGACAAAAGCATGAGTTGTCCCATGCACACTCAGGGCTCTGGCTGAGGCCAGCTTGCTGCTGCTTACTCTTACGGTCAGCTTTTCGGAGCTACTGTGTGTGCTTCTATCAGAAAAGCAGGACAGGATGCTGTCCTTCCTGCCCACTGATAACCTCCTGAGTCACCTGTTCTGTCCCAGGCTTGATCTTCCTATTCTCTCTTGTTTCTCATCCTGCTATTCATCCTCATCAAGCCCCTAAACTGCCTTATCAGAGACAGCGCTGGGGAAACCAGCAGCCTTGGATGTTAAGACATTTGGCAAGAAAGAGCTGTTCACACAGTCTTCTTTTGCAACCAGAAGTCTAGACTAATATGACTTTGTTTCATTTGGTCAGAGGGGAGGGATCCTGGAGGGATTAAGAGAAAAAAGCTTCACCATGACTTCTTTTAAAAAATTCAAAAGGATCAAATACAAATTTAATCATATTTACTGTTCTTTTTCTGTTCTATATTATCATCACTTGTGGTGGAGAGAATCCTGGGATCAACAAAACAAAGACTGTACAGGGCAGGGGAAGGTGGCCAGGTTACCCCCACTGCTGCAGCCTTAAACTAGTGGCTCCCTCCTCTGGCCTCCTTGTTTCCACCTTCAGATGTCCATTGAGCTGACAAGAGCTCTTTTCCCCTTCTTGCACTGAGCACTGGGTCCTGCTTGTTTTACCCTGGTTGGTTTCCTGCTCAGAATTCTTCTAATAGTGTTTGTGTCCCCAGTTCTCAACTTCTTCTATAGGCTCAAGGCTGCCATCTCATCACTCAGGATTGTTACCCTGAGAAACTCATAGAAAGTCTGTTGAGCCTTTCTTCTTCCCAGCGTGTCTTTGAGCCCTCCCTAGCATGTTCAGGCAGTGTTGTTTCTCAGGTCTTTCCTGAAAGGATGAATTTTTGCATTTTCTCACATCTTTCCATCTTTACCAGCTGTTCCCTACACAGTGGGAAAGATTGGTTGCCAAATACCATACAAGCTTTAGTGATAGAGATGAAGTATTCGCCAAACAAGTGGGAACAGGAAAATAGAAACATGTTCTGCATCCTTTGCAAGCGTGTGTGTGTCTGGGATGCCCTTTGGGGAAGCACTCTGAAAACCACAGGAGGTTGTAACCGGGTGCCACTCTTGTCTCCATTAGATCTTGGAGTTTACCAGCTGCCCCACTTACTGCAGGCTGCAGCTCTCAGCTGTCCTTGTTCTCACTGGTCGATGAACCCAGTCAGACTTCTGCCACCCGCAATTGCTCTGGGAGGAGCTGCCCATGTCTCCTGCCAGGCTATAGCTGTGCAGAGGCACAACTGTCAGACTTACGTGGGCTTGAATTTGCAAGGACCCAAAACAAGTGTGATCTTAGGAAACTGGCGCTGTTGCTGCCTATTTTGTGCAACAGTATTGACCAGCTGTTCTTGTTTGGTATTGTCACTGTGGAAGACATTGCTAAAAGGTCCTACCTACCACCCAGCTTACCTATTTTGAGGAAAGAAAACAAGTTATGACATTGCCAAAAGATTGCCATGCGTCCCTTCAAATTATTGAGGACTCAAAAGTAGATAGATGATTGAAACATCTGAATACATTAATTTTCCAATGTAATGGAAAAGATTTATTTGAACGTGTTGGAGAGCACGAGTACAGGGTCCTGTTCTCCTTCAGCGGCTGGATACTTGCACGTAGTACTCAAGACTGCGGTCTGGGAGCTGCTGGATCTGGGAGCCTTACCCTGTCATGAGGTCTCCTAGCAAGCACCCCTGAGCAAGCAGCATGCCCATCACTTCAGCTAATGCTGCTGCTTTGCTTTTGTCATGTGCCACCCACCCTTGTGTTGCTGGCGTTCTTGACTAAGGTTCAGGTTACCGGTTCATGGTTCACGCAGAGCGTCTCCCACATGTAAAACAAAGGTGTTAGGACAGAGCAGGGCTAGGGTGGCCAGCCAAAGCCTGTTTAAGATTCAGTGATTTATTTTATTTTGTTTTGGGCTTTTATTACACATTACCCCATCGCATAGGGTTAATTTCCCAAATGCCTGAAACATAAGATTTTAGTAGAGAAAAGCATGTCATGAGAAGCAGTGTAAGAAAATCTTTGGCAAAGTGTCACATCAGCTCCAGCAGGATACAGAAGAGAGTCAGTGTAGACGTAATCGGTGCGTCTACACTCTGAAAGGATCACACTTTGCTTCTGGCCCCTGTCTAAGTATATTTTAAAGACCAGTTAGAAGGGCCACATCATTTGGTTCCTTTTGACTAATGCTTGTAAGTGGAACTGGAATTGCTTTTGCTCTCAAAAATGAAACATATATTACTAAAATAATGTCTGTACAAAGCTTTTTTTGTATGACTGGAAAATTACAGAATATTCATTTTTAGGGTCCCTAAATTACACAGTAATTTAAAGCAGTAATTTGCAAATAAGATTATATTGACAACTGTCAAGTCAGCTAAATTTTCTGATGTTCATCTCAAGAATAGAGAAGAGTATCTTCTAGATGGGTGATTATCCGCAAGCCAGACAATCTTCACACTGTGTGACCTCTTTTACCCAGGGAAGTTGTCCTCATTTTCTGCTGTGTCTATGAATCACCTTGAAAAGTTTATGAAAAATACAAAACCTTCCCCAGACTGGACCTTACCCTTGGATATTTTGATCTTATCTGCTATGGGGCCTAGGAAGCAGGGTGCTTCAGAACTGCCCCTAGGGGCCCTCCCAGCAGAAGTGGGAGTTGCTCTTATACCTTCTTTAGGTAAATAGTCTTGGGCACACAGCCATGGATGGAACTAGGGGAGTGGGAGCCTGCTTCACTTCTGTGGAATGCTGTGTGTCTTGCCCATTTGCTAGGGACTCTCACCCAAGGCTTGAGAGGATTCATGTTCAAGCCCATACCCAATGTTTTTGTTTTACACATAAGAAATTGGAGCTTCAGAGAGGTTAAATTTTTCAAGGTGAATCAGTTTATTATTAATGTTAGTCAGAAGCAGAGAGCACTGAGATCTGACCTTAGAGAATGTCATTATTAAATGTAGGTCCTGGTAGGCATGGAGTGGACTGGGGAGCGTTCTTCCATAGATAAAGTGAGTAAATGTAAAAAGGACGGTGGAATAAGAAAGCTCCAGGTTTGGAACCATGAAATAAGACAGTTGATTTTAAGCACCAGTCCTCAGATGATGATAATCATTGTGCAGGTCAGGGAGCTTGACCAAGAAGGGTCCAGGCTGTCCCCATCCGAGCTCACTAACCAACCTCAGCCTGACAGAAAGAATGACAGTCAAATTGTGTGCCTCCAACCCCTCTGAGATGCCCATGATTTTTAAGTTGAGCCTGAATTTATTCATGCTTTCAAGCTAATTTCTGTTTGTAGCCGGTAGGGGGCCAAGTGAAGTAATGCTGTACAAAGTAAGTAGATCCAGAATGTGCGTTCCTCTGTAGAGCATGTTGACTGGATCATGGAAAAAGAAATGGAGGGAAGCCTCTTTTGGATTTGTCCTTGTTTAGATAATGATTTTTTAAAAAAACATAGCTACAACATGCAATGTATTAATTATTGTAACTGTCCTACTGTTCTTGAAACTGTTTCATTGCTATTTTATTTTTTTCCCATTAAAATGAATAATAAAAAATAGCTGCAAAAAGATATTAAAGATAGATATCATGGATTTGTCAGGTACAGTAATAGATTTATGGTTACATAAGATGCCCTCTGCCTTTAGATATCTGTACTGTGATGTGTGAAAGTGAAATTACATTATGTCTAGAAATTTTTAGAATAGTTCAATGAGAAGAGAAACATTATAGATGACACACAAGTGTGATATAATATTAATATATTATTTCAATATATGCTATTGAAATACCTTGAACATTATTGCTGGCTATATTTATTCAATGATATTTTTATGTGCATTTTCTTTATTTCTTGCATTCTTGAAAATCTTCATAATAAAACCAATGCACTTCACGTTGGACAGTCAGCAAAGTCGCAGACTCAAGGTTTGGGTGCACAGTTGTCTGACACACTGCCGATGCTTGGAGCTCAGCAGCTATGGGCTGGGACCTATTTTATAGACTGCGTCTTGCTGCAACAAAGTTATGCACATTTGCCTACATTTTGTTCCAGCTGTTTTTGTGATACATTGTTGGAGTTGTGCAGTTTTGCCCTAGACATTAGGCCCCAGAAAACCATAAATAATTACTCGCTGGGCCTTAACGTAAGAAGTTTGCTTCCTCCAGATTTATGAATTCTTTCCACAATGCTGCGTATTTCAAGGCAGTTCCTTCCAATTCTCAACTACACCATGTTCAGCATTCCCAAATAATGTTTTCATTATTAAGCGTGTGGGTATGTGGTAGACATGTCTTTGTTCACTGAAGTAGACGGGGACTCTTCAGTTAGTGACATCGTAATACAGTGTGAAATAAGTACGTCTATGTCTTTATCACAGTGTCCCGTGGAATGTTACTGTGAGGTTCTGTGATTAATGGCAGAGGAGATGTCATAAGCCACTAATAGAGCCCTAAGGTGGAGGAGTGTCCTTGGCTCACATTACCAGGAATGTGAATATAAAAGGAGCTATATACCTCCATCTTGAATTGTGTTTATTTGGGGCTCTGGACACAGCTGATCCTGGGTTGGTGAGAAAAGCTCTGAGAATGCTTAGCTCTGTCTCCTGCATCATTAAAGGGTCACCTTTGCTAGTTTCTGATAGACCACGTTCTATACAAAATGCACCTGGGAAGTTGCCCTTCCTTTCTGTCTCACCTGGTCTGGATACATGGAGATAGCCTTTTATTTGTTTCTCTTTATTTGCAACCCTTACATATTTTTTATCCACTGCCTATTTCTCAGATTTTCAATAGCTATTCCCCTAGGGGCCGATGAGATAGCTCAGTAGAATAAATGCTTACCTTGTAAGTGCAAGGGCCTAAATTCAATCCCCAGTTCTTCAAAAAAGAAAGGAAAAGAAAAGAAAAAAAAAATAGCTATCCCCCTGAAAGTCCAAAAAATCTTGTGGGTTTTTTTTTTTTGTTTGTTTTATTGTTTTCGTGTGTGTGTGTGTGTGTGTGTGTGTGTGTGTATACAGGGGGTTATCAAGATTTACAGTAATACAATTGTCCTAGGAATGATTAAACTTCTTAATCATAAGTATTGTAGAATACATATCAGCTGCACCATGTTCAGCATTCCCAAATAATGTTTTCATTATTAAGCAAGTGGGTATGTGGGAGACATGTCTTTGTTCATTGAAGTAGACGAGGACTCTTCAGTTCGTGACATCGTAATACAGTGTGAAAAGTACTTCTTTGTCTTCATCACAGTGTCCTGCGGAATGTTTTCATTATTAGGCACGTGGGTGTGTGGGAGACTGCCTGGACACTGCTTTTTGCCTAACTGATGGTTAGCAGTGTTTTGAAATTTATTTAAATGACTTAAGCTTTTTGACATATAGAAGGTTTTCAGAGTAGCAAGTTAAAGAACTTTTTACCTTATGTTTGTATAAGACATGAACATTATATAGATATCATTTCAAAAAATATTTTGATGCTTTCTTTGATTTGCGTTTCGAGATGAAGAATCGCGATCAGTGAGATAGTAGTAACAGTGTACGTAATGGAAAACTAAAATAACTGTATTAGGTGAGAATTTGAAGGAGTTCATTGGATTATTACATGAAGAAACTGAAATGATTATTCTACTGGCTAGATATTTTAGCCAGAAATATTTATTCTTAATTATAGAGCAGATATATCAATTTTTACTACATTACATACAGGCAGTGGCATGTGTGTTGTGCATTAGGAGAAGATATTTTTTGCATGTATTTATTCAGTGAATGACCTACTTATTCTACGATACTTATTAAGCAATTTTCATGTGCCTGAGGTGCCTCTACTCATTGAAGACAGAGGGAGCTGAGCCTCATAGAACTTCATAGAGTTTATAGTCTGTCATCACTTATGCATTCCTATAATTCTTCCTCTTAGAAAGGGGAATGCTTAATTTCTTAAGCTGGATCTCACCAGGCATTGTCCTTACATAGTTAATCCTCATTCAAAGACATCAGAAATTCAAACATAAAAGTGTTAGATTCAGAATCATTGATTTTTGTGATATATATTATACATTTCTTCATACTAATAATGCACTTTTACTTTCACCTTTTTTTATGTTTGCATTTAGTTTAACTTTGTTCCTGTTATTTTTGATTGACCATTTGGCCATTCAAACATGTCCCTGAAGTGCTGAAAGCCTCTCATGTCGTCTGTGGTTTGTTTCAGGTTCAGGAAGATTTGACTGAAGAGAAAAAAAGGGAACTGGAGCGTACTGCTGAGGAGACCTACGGGGAAAATGACGAAAATGTACGTGTAGCGAGCTCCTTCCCACTGCGCTCTTGTGGGTTGGGTGCGGGGTGGTGCATTCTGTAGGACACGGAGATGTATATACAGTCCTGGCACCCATCAGGGTTGGCCTGTGTAAGGTGCCACTGAATGTCACCAGCCCGCCTACCCCAGGACAGTGTGAGACCGCGAAGATTCGGAGAGGCTGTAGCACCGCCTCTTGTTGGATCACTTTTTTCTCACATTTTCTTTCTTCTGGAAGTGAAGGCCTTTGCATCCTTTTCTAAAACAAAGAATTAGGAATCACTGGCTCCATGTAGCGTTTCTTAGTATTTCTCTTTTCTTCTCACTTTCAGGCTGATGTTAAAAACCCTGATGGAGAAGAACAAGAAGTCCAAGAGGACAACCACCCCAAAGGTGGGGAGGAGCACTATGAAGAGGAGGAAGAGGAGGAGGAGGACAGGGCTGCTGGCCCTGAGAAATCCCACCGGAGAGCGGAAATGTAGCTGTGCCCGGTTCCCAGGCAGTGCTCGGCCATCAAATTGGCCTCAAGCTACTTCAAAATCAATCTGCCTACTGGACTCTAGGATATTTAATTGCAAAAATTGAGAATTTAGACTTTTTAAACTTTTTTATTAGAAATGCTCATACATTTATATGAATATATTTTGATAACTTAGGTTAGAACTTCTTTTATATTCAAGCTGAACATGTACAAGAAGAAAACCAATAACCCTAAATGGACCTTAGGCCCTGAATCTTACATGTCATGGGTCATATGAAGTCGGAAAGAGCAGTGCTTTTGTTTGTGTCTCAAGTTGTTACTTTCTTGGTGCTTGTTTTCCGTGTTCTATTTGCCTTTGATAAAATGTGAGATTTTATAAGCAGGAATGTGGCAAAATGCTGGGCACACTTTAAGGGAATGGCTAGTCTACTACTTGCGGCCTTTGAGGTTCTTCTGTACAGGTCTAAAATTCTTGCCAGTCTACATCCTTGGATGAGGTCTGTGTTCAGTGAGACATGCAATTAGAAATCCATTTTTGTCACAGAGTAAAGACCATGTTTTTCAAATTTTTTAGATCTGTTAGAAACATATATGGTATTACTTAAAATTGCAGTTATTTTGCCTAAAAGGAATATTGAACGTGAGATAGCACTAAAACTCATATGGAAGTATCCTAAATACGAACAGTATCTCACTGTTCAAAAAAAGATATGAGGGGCCAGGGAGATGGCTCAGTGGAATAAGTGCTTCCCTGGCAAGAGCAAGGGACCGAGTTCAATTCCCGGTTCTGAAAAAACAAAACAAAACAAAAAAAGATATGACACATTAGTGTTTTAGCCTTTTTTAAGGAGTGAGGACAGACTAGTGGGCACGTATGGTATTTTCTATGTGGACACCTATTCACAATATGTTTTTGAAAATCACCTAGTTATGTGTTTATTTCAGTAGCTGGCTCGTCACAGTAATATGCATTTCTCCTTTAAGCTCTGTGCCTCAACATAGTCTCTTTTACAACAGTTATGAATATGAAGGTGCACCTAACCTCACAACAAATGATATAGAAATTAAGCTAACCAAGGACATGAATGACTTCTATAGTGAAAACTGCATTACCCTGCAAAAAATATATATGTTTGCCTCTATGATAGACCCTTGTGGCATTTGTGTTGCTGAGGGTCATTTTGCCTTCTTCCAGTGTACAAGGTATTTTAATGAATATGAGTTCTCATAAGTACTTTTAAAAAGAGAAATAAAAAGGAAATTTTCCACAGAAATAAAGACACATTGAAGGTGTGAACAAAAATTTTAAATATATAGAACTAAGTTATGCAATTCATGTGTGTGGTTTTTAAATAACACTTCCAAAATAATATAAACAAATTTCATTTTCTGCCATTTTTGTATGAATGTAATTTCGCTTTTTAATAACCATACTCATGAATGGTTTTGATTATCCCCAGTGAGCAATTTATGTATGTATTCATAGGAATATTTTGTTCAACTATATTTTGGATTTCCAATAATCATAAATCAAATCTTACCTTTATGTATAAAAACTTTTCGTGTAATGTAAAATGTATAATATTGTACATAATATTCAGAATACAATTATTTTGGTAAATTAGTTTGTATTTTTAATGTCCCAGTTGCAGTATTTAATTATTTGAAACATATTAAAACTTGGTAATAGTCAATAAAGCTATAAAAAGCAAGTGGTAAATCTCTAAAGTATGTGATATCTTTATTAGTTTCTGGTCTTACAACATTCCTTAATTCTTTTTCATAGAGTGAAATACTTTATTTTTTTCCAATAATTTTATTGAGAAACAAATAGCAATGAGACAGTTTCAAATCAAATTGGTAGGACAGTTTCAATAATTAACACATTTCATACATTCTTCCTAGTGGTTAATTGCTGTACAAAATGCGGACATGATATCCTATTTACAAACACCACTAGAACAAATCACTCTATTCATTAAGAGAATGTAACTATATATCTATTCTAACCACTTTGAATACACAGATACAAAATGGACATTCATCTGTATCCCCATTTTTTGTTAAGTTCCGTTATTTGAATATTGTAGGTGTGTAAACTCAGCAAAATATTCTAAAAGAGTCCAGTAGCCTATAATAGTATTGGGTCTTCCACTTGATTGGCAATGTCAGAAATTGTTGACCTGAGTCCCCTACAGCTCAACATAACAGCATGGCTTTAATTCTTATATTTCGTTTTTATACTTTTCTGCTGGATGGTTATGACCAAGGTAAAGCAGGACCTATGCAACAAAAGTTGTAGCTTTTGGGTCTGATAAGGTCAGTGAAATCCCCTCAGGATTTATCCTGAGATTCTGTACCTCAGATTGTAGAACTTTTGTCAGTGTCAGCCATGTGGATGAGTCATGTCCATTGCTTGGCCAGGGTGCTGTCTATGAAAGCCTGAGAGAATGTTTTCTCTCCATGTGACTCTCCTTTGGCACACTCTACATCTTCGATCACTTTCCTCTTTGGCACCATAATCTCCTTGATCAGAAAATTTGGGACACTACCGAGTTAAATGACATTACAGTACAAGTTCTCATATGTCCTGAGTCTTAATTGACCTTAGAAGGCTAGGGCCAAAATGTTGGCTTTCCTTGCAGCCCTCCTTTTTCTCTAATTTTGGTCTGCAAACTTAGGTTGTTAACCATCCAGAAGACAAGCTTATTGTTATTACTATACAACTTAGGCTGTTAAGCTTAACCTCACTATCTGTCTGCATATCAAACATCTTAGGCATAATATGGAACAGGTAATTTTCATCAAGTATTGATATGTTGAACTTTAAGTCCCTACAGAATATGATAAAAAAAATTTAAAAATGAGAATATATTTTAAAAATAGGCATAAAGAATTATATACTTCTTATGTTTACACATAATTCCAAAAATCTCACCATATACAACCTTGAATCAGGACAGTCCCACAATATTTCTTTTCCTGTCTCTTGATTTCTTTCACCACCTGCTTCTTCTTGAAAAACCATCTACCAGAGAGACATCATAGCAGCAACTGGCATGTCATGACAAGCAGCCCATATTCAGAATAACAGAATGACAGGCACTCCAAGCATGAAACTACTATTACAAATTACCATCTGCAGTGCAGTAGCTTAGTTCACAGGTATTAGTATATATAGTTAGTCAAGGTGAGAATCTTTCCAATAAACTACTAGATTAAAAAATCTTCTGAAGATTCTCAGGATCATTGCCTTGCCCATCTTGTACATACAACTGTATGGCTTGACTTCTTCATGTTCCCTAGCTTTCCTCCATTCCCTCTCTTGATTAGTTAGTCCTTAAGATCTGCTTTCCTTTTACTTGTATTATATCTTTCTATTATTTCTTCTTTCGAGTTCTTATACTAGGGAGACTATACGATATTTATACATGTGTGTCTGGTTTACATCACTTTTGAGTATATGTTCAAGTGGCATCCATTTCAATATAAAGGCTTAGAGTTTATCATTCTTAATAGCTGAATAATACTTCATTGTATAAAAATACTACATTTTTTCAACCATTCCTCAGGTGATGGGTATCTTGGTTGTTTCCAAGATTTGGCTATCACAAATTGTGCTGCTATAAACATAGACACAGATATATCACTATGATATGATGTTTTCAGATCCTCTGGGAAAATTCCCAGCAGAGGAATTGCTGGTTTAAATGGGATTTCCATTCCAACTTTTCGAAGGAGTCTCCACACTGATTTTCATAATGGTTACACCAGTCTACATTCCTATCAGCAGTGGAAAAGGGTTCCTTTTTCCCACAGCCTCTTCAACATTTGTTGTTGGGTGATTTCTTTATGATAGCCATTCTTTCTGGGGTAAGACGATATCTCAATGTTGTTTCAATTTGCATTTCATGGATGGCTAGTGATGTGGAGCATTTTTTCATATATTTATTCGCTTGTTTAATATCTTCCTCTGAGAAGTGTGTGTTCATCTCGGATGCCCATTTCTGGATTGGGTCTTTAAATTTTGGGG
>NW_004524631.1:8666584-8691241 GCF_000260255.1 Octodon degus
AGTGTCCTCTGCACTTGTTCTGGGTGGGCATTGGGTTTCCTCCATATGTTTCTGCATTTGATTCTTTACTGCAGATGTTATTAATTCAGGGATTTTTTTTTTTATTTCCAATCTGAGTTCCTATATACCTTTCTGCAGCTATTTCTTTATTTCAGAAGCCATTTTTTTTCATTGCTTTCAGCTGAGTGATTCCCAATTTGTTCTGTGTTAGTGTGCTCTGCACTTGTTATGGGTGGTCTTGGGTTCTGAGGTTGCATTTTGTTCCTTCTCATCATTTTGTGTGGCACTGTCTTCTTACCTTTGTTGTAGATCTTCATTGTAGTTATAACCTTAGCACGTACTGAAGTTCACATGCAGATCTACAAAGTTTGGACTTATCCAGCTGTGCCTGGCTTGTGTCTACCTGCTGTACTCAGCTCCTTCCTGCTGCTGCCCTTGAGGGTGAACGTGTTGTGCCCCTGTGGCAAGATTTTCTGCTTCTCGACTAACTGGGTGGTTCTATCCTCTACAGTCTCTGCAGGGATTGCAGCTGCAGGGTTACACCCCAGGCCTGTATGCCAGGCCTGAACTGAGCCTGGAGGGGACAAGGTGGAGTAGGGGGGAGAGGCAGCTCTTCCACACACTCACTGGGTCTGGTCTAGGACTGGGTCTGGGGGTTCCCAATAAGGGGCAGAAATTCCTACTCCTCAGGTGGGGTGGGGGTAGGTGCTGCAGAGTGGTGGGGGGCATCCCAAGGGAGTGGAAGAGGGTCTCACCATGCTGCTCCTTGGCTGGGACCAGTAATAGGTCCCGCTGGTACAGGTAGGTGGAAGCTCTCTCTCACGCTCACCAGACACGGGCTAGGACTGGTTCTGGGGGTTCCTGGAGTGCGGCAGAAATTCCTACTCCACGGGCAGGGTGGGGAGGTGCTGCGGAGTGGTGGGTGGCATCCCAATGGTGTGGAAGATGGTCTCACCCACGCTGTGCCTGGGCTGGGACCAGTCAAATATTTTAAAATGTACCAATATCTATTATGAAATGCCTCCCCCAGCCTGCTCTTATTTGTCTTATTTTTTCAACTTGAGCTGGCATTTGATTATTCCCTTCTACTGAAAGAGCTGAGAAGTTTTATTGTAGCTTGACTAACTCTGGAGAAAGAGCAAAGAGATTGGGGTAGGAAATATAAGGGCATGTCATGGGCATACACGAAATAAAAACTTCCAGCCCACCAGAAAAGCTGTCACTAAGCATTGCAGACTGTGTTCACACCACTAGCAGACGGCCATTCCAGCCAAAGTTTAGAGAAATCTAGCTAAGATTATCTGCACTAATGAGCTGTGCGGAAATAAGCTATCATTTGTTTTCATCCTGCCAGATTATGACTTTCTGTGGAACCAAACCTCAGAGGATTTAGTATAGGTGATATAAGAAGAAGATGACATGGCTTGGGAGGATGAGTAAAGTATAACCCAAAGAAATGAGATTATACAAGTATAATGGCTGGTTATTTATGAGAGTGAACAGAAAAGAATCAGGCACTGAGACCACCACCTTAGCCATGAGCATCAGTTACTTGCTTTTGTAACAATTGCTGGCTTGTATTGAATGCCTTCATAGTCAGATTGTGGAATTAGAATTTAATTTTATCCCCAAGGTTCTTTTATATTGAAGAACTTTTAAACAACTGAGTGATTTCTTCTGAGTCATTTAACATATCTTGCACCTTTAGTTCTCCATTTTGGTGTCTATTTTTAGCTCCTTAGTTACCTCATGACCCATCCACGTGTAGCATTGCACAGTGATCAAAGGTGAGTTAATGCCAGGTCTGGAGGTGCAGACCTGTGACCTCCACTCTAGGAGGCTGGTGCAGGAGAATGGTTTGAAGATGACCTGGAAAGCTGAGCAACTGAGCCTCTGTTTCCAATTAAAATGGGCTAAGAATGTAGCTCAGGGAAATGCCCTGGATTAAAGCAGTTTATCTAAAAAAAAAAAAAAAAAAACAAGTTATGATGGCATACCCCTGTCATACCCGCATTCTGGGAGGCTGAGGCAGTAAGAGCACAAGGCCAGCCTGGGCAATGTAGGAAGATCCTGCCTCAAAATTTTAGATGAAGATATAGCTCAGTGAGAAGGACCTGGGTTCAGTCTCCACTTAAATCTTTTCTAAAAATTTTTGTCTCAAATCACTATGTTTCTTTAAACAGAAACAAAGTTGATCCTTCATTTCTCTTCCACTATAGCTACTACTAAAATATCTTCCTATGTGGTCTCTCCATCCCCATGTCCACTTTCAGATCCCAGTTATCTTCATTTTTCTCTGGCCAGTTTGCTAACTTGTTTCCTCATTTCCTTGCTCCTGATTTCTAGTTTGTGCCAGTGTCACTTTCTTGAGATAAAATTAACACCCCTCTATAACATTATTTATCAAATTTCTATTACATACGGGAAAAAAATCCAAACTTAACATGACCTACATAATTCTTCATGATCCGACCTCTACTTGCATCTTCAGCTTGGTAATTTATACTGTATTATTGAATCATAATAAATGTGATTTATCTTTGTCAAGCACATTCTTTTCCTAATGTCTTGGTAACCAGCCTTGACCCTAATTTATGAGTAGGAAATTGACTTTGGCAGAGCCAATGTTATTCCCCTGCTTGAGAAAAAAAGTGTGTGATTCAGGGCAAGCTCTTGACCTAAAAATACACCTATTTAATTCTCTGGAACTTTGTGTTGGAAGGCAGTCCCACTATGGGATTCCTATATATCCTGAGAATATATACATACAGCATGTATATCTTCAATAAGTGTTTGTTGAATGCATGTCTTATACTTCTCACAGAGCTTTTATCCTGGACTGTTTTGGTAAGGATATTTGCATACCAAATAGTTTGGATGCTAGCAATACCTCCCTGCCCAATGGAGGGCAGGATTTCTCTCTAAGTTTGATGGTGAAGGCAATGTACCCCTGTAGGGCAAGGCTTGGACAGGTGTGCTAGTGGCCCCTTTAGAAAATAAGGATTTTCTAAGATCAGGACCCTCAGCAATGATACCAGTTCTTTGTGTGCATGACTTCCATGTATCATCCTCAGAACACTTGGAAAACAAGGACAGCTGAGGAGAACATGAAGTTCATGCTGCTCAAAGTGCCATGCAAAATAAAGTCCTTTTCCTCCTGTCAGCATTCATAAAAGTAGAAGGCTGTTAACTTCTGTGGTGGGTGAAGTCTCCTACACTGCACAATTCTTGAGTGTTTTAGCAGGCTGGAGCAAGGAGAGGGCAGCCACTCTTTTCTCTTTGGTGGCAACACTACACCTTGATAAAACTGTTTTACAGAATTCATTTATTATTTGTGTCGAAAAAAAAAACAGAACAAACACTACTCCTCAAAAGAGGCAAGAGGCAGAAGTAGAGTTAAGCTATTTTCCTAGTTTACTTCCCATACTGTTTTACTTGATGAAGTGGGACGTGGATTTCTGTCACATGCCATCTGAAGAATCCAGATATTTATACAGTATTTAATCCCCTTACATCACAGTAGTAGTTTAGATCATGTCTGATCTAAACAAACAAATCTTGTCTGTTTTGTGCATGGCCTATGTGTTCTGAGACAATGGAGCTAACATTTCTTTTATTCCTGGATGCAGTACCTTCTCTTATTTGTTAAGTGAATGTCTTATACTTCTCAGAGTCAAAAGAATGAGTGAAGTCTCAGCCACAGGGTCTTCAAGAACAACTGAGAAATCAGAATCACTTGACCTAAGAAAGATACAGTCAGGAGACAATACCATTGTACGTCTATGTTCTTTGAGGCATTAATTGTAGCATGTGGAAGAAAGAATTTCTTGAGAAATCAGTGAATAGAGTTTTGAATATGTGTTTAGCGATCAATAGAGTCATAGCCAGCCTGTCTAAGTTGAGGGACAAATGAGGCGTCTCCTTCCTTGATTCAAGACTGTCATGAGAAGTCCAGTTGAGAGGGTGACACAGGCTATGTGCTCACCCTTGTTGTCCATTTGCTTGCACACCAACTTCTTTTTCATTATTCACTTGTACAAGACCCTGTAATGACAGGAGTGGGCCTAAGACCTATGCTTGACCAACCTCCATGCCTCATCTACCAGTGGTTGTGGATCTATGGCATACTTGGCACAGCAGGCTGTTTGTCATCATTGAGAACCCTAAGTAATGTTCACCACCACTGTTAGGTCATGGAGACTGATGGCAAGAGGAAGCACGTACAAAAGCAGCCCTTAGCCTCTCACCTCTCCCAGGGGCTGGCTGTGGGAAATGCCTCTGGCTGCTTCCGTGTGGCCATGGAAACAACATCTGGAGTTCTCAGGAGTCCACACTCCTCTTCTCATGGAGAAGATCTCACTGAAGCAGGAAGAATGAAGCAAGCACCATAAAAGAGCAGGAATGGAAAAAGAATGAGAAGAATGGGAAAGAGAGAACTTCAAGAGATATAACAGGCCAATGGTATTCAAATCACCAAGTTCTAATTTCATTTCCTTTTTCCTTCTAATAATAACTCCCACTCTCCATCTCAACCCCATTTTGTTCCTCTAAGCTAGTTCAAGGTCGTTACAATGACTATAGGAAACTAAGAAAGACTGGCTTCAGCATTATATTTTTTATGAAAAAGAATGTTAACATGACAAAGAAACTGTTTTCTACTAATTTTTAGTCATATTTCCCCAAACTTAATAAGTTTAGAGACATGATTACATGCCTTCCTCTTCTTTAACCAATCATTTTTCCTTTTATATCTGACTTTGAGGCCCCAAGAATCTATAATAAATGTTTAGGGATTATTGTAATGAAGTTGCATATGGTCAGATGTGCCTATTCTTTAGTCTACACCAAAGACTAGCAAACTTTTCTTGTAAAGTCCTCTGTAATAAACCTTGAAGTCTTTTTGGACCACGGATTGTTCTTTCGAATGTTCTTACCTCTACTGTTCTACAGTGAAAGCAGCAAGAAACAACGTATAAAGGAATGTGCGTGACTGTATTCCAATAAAACTTTATTTACACAATCAAAAAGCAATTGGATTTGGCTCGTAGCTGTAGATATCTGGTCTCTATAACCCCAAAACACGTAACATGTAAATTTTTTTCAATGGAAATTAGAGAATTCTGGCATTTTCAGATATTTCGTTTCTTTGCTATGTTACCATCTACTTTTCGTTGGCAAGGGCCCAACATTATCTTGGCTCCTACATTTGTATATTATCTTAAGTAATTGGAAATGAAATACTTTTGTCCTTCCCCATCTTGGCTGACCTTGTTCTTCCTATTCCCTGTATTTTACTAATGGAGCTTGAAATTAAATGTCATTTCTATTTATCTGTTAACACATTTCTGTTTATCTGTTAACACATACACACCATTCCCCATAAAAAACATGAAAAACAAGTCGACTGTCTTAATTTATTGAGAAATGGAAAACATGAAAGCCTGCACAACATGGGATGAAGTCACATGATCTGGTGGCCCTTCTTTTAAAGCTTAAGTCTGGTACTGCATATAAGGTCTGGTCATTAAATTAAAATTAAGTCATGGTTTCAGTTTTGAATTTTTTATTTTGTGGATATTTGATTTCTCTAAAATTTATGCACTCTAGTGGAGTTAATCTTTTTTCAAAAAGGTATTTGAAACACCTTTTATACTACCTTAACCTTAGCCAGGCATCTTCTGGAATAGTTGTACATTTTATTCACAATGTATTTGATAATTTTCCTTCAGGAGGTAGTGCCTCACCCCATTCTCTAGAGAGTGAGTTACACTTGCTCACTGACTTCAAAAAAATAAATTAAATAGAAATAGCCCTATGAAATTTAAAGATTTGATTATAAAAGGCAATTAAGGTTCTTCCATGTGATCTCTTTTGAAGGACGCCAGTCACCATGTCATGAAGATGTTCAGGCAGCCTCATGACAAGACCTACATCCACAAGGCAAGACACTGAGGGAGGTTGAGGGAACATCTCCATAGCAAGGAACCAGAGGCAAACTGAGGCCTCCTGCCAGCAGCCACATGAGTGAACTTGGAGCACAGTCTTCAGCCCCAGAGAAGCCTTCCAATGACTGCAAACCGACTGCAGCTTCATGACAAACTCTGAGCCACAATCACCCGTAAAGTTGTCCCACATTCCCAGTGCCACAAATAGCAGATCATAAATGTTTATTCTTTAAGTTTTGCAGTACTTGGGTACATGGCAATAGATAAGTCCTACAACTTTGAGCAGTGTTTATGATTCAGAAGGGAGAGGTCAACAGCGAAGGCGCTCCCAGCTGCATGGTGAGTCTGGGCACCAAGCCAACTGCTCTGCTGGAAGCCGCGCCTGGATGTGGTGCGGAGGCAGGATGGAGCTCAACCTAATGAGCTCAATAAATTAAGACAGTTGATTTGTTCAAAATCATTGAATATTTTTTGGAAGATAGGAGTAGCCAGCCACCTTTGATACACACTGGGTATCAAAGTGTTCAAAATAGCAGCAGTGCCTTCACCCACTCCCAGGACTCTAAATTTTTGAGGCACAGACTCATAAAAGGGGACTTCTAAATTTTCCCCAAATAATTCTAAAGTACTTTCACGACTGAAAGATATTGTTTTTACATGCTAGAATTTGAGAGATGTCATGCCCAGTCCCTGCCCCATCTCCCTCCCAGATGGTAAATTAAAGAAAGGCAAGTCTCAGGGCAAATCTGCAAAGCAAATATTCATAGGAAAGTAGGAACAGACATTTAAGCTCTTCTGCAGGCGCGTGGAGGTCACAGCATACTGCGCTACCTGGCATTCTAGAAGATAAGTAGATGCGAAGGATCTTCTCAGCACAGTTCATAAATACTAGAGGAACAAGAGTTCTGCAGACCTAGTCAGATCTTCTGGGGGTATCATCCCTCCTTTCAAAGCTGCCTGTCTTTTTGAGAGGAGGGCCAGGCTTGCCAGCTCCTCATACATGGTGGGAGGGCTGGGTGCTGCTATAGTACTTTCTGTAGCTCGTTCACTTGTTTGAACACAATTGCCTACTGGGAAAAAAAAAAAACCTCCGAAATCCATAACGTCGTCCAGTGGAAAGTGCTTATCTGGGATGTGAGATGGAGCCGTTTGTAGCACTGGTCGCCGTGCTGTAGCATGAACTCTGATGAGAATCCAGTTCCTCAGCCCTGGCTACATATGACAGTCAAGAGAAAACTCTGAAAAAACTACCTAGTCTCAACTCCAGCTTAATTAAGTCCAAAACTCTGAGGACAGCACTGACATTTTCCAAAATCTTCTCAAGAAATCATTCCCAGGAGCAAGGACGACAAGAAGGAAATTGTGTTTTTCAGTGGGTGGAATATACAAGGGCATTTAGGGGCCTTTGTACTCATTATGGGCATGGTTAGAGAAACCTTTACACATAATAAAACATAACTGTACAACAAAGGCAAATAAAGGCCAGTTTCATTATACGATAATTAGAAAATAATTGGACCCTTAAATTCTTTTGAAAAGCCCTCAGATGACCCAGGCTTGAATCCCTGGATCAGCTCTCACAAAAGGCAGTCAGCATCTCGTACACACTCACAAACAGGGCAGCACCAGGGCTGGCACCCGGGTTCACTACCACCCCCTTGGCACACAGGCCTATACCTTCATACATAAATGCAGTGCATCCTCTATGCCTGGAGGATTTTAAAGTAAATTACAAATTGGTAAAAGTGAGATAATAGCTGTCTTTTACAAGTGCACACTGGGGAATTTCAGAATACTGCAGTGGGGAATTGAACGAGCCAGTGGTTCTACAACTCTCTTATGAATCTCTGCATTATGAAAAAACCCTCATAATGCAACAGCTTTGCCTCTCAGGCCTATAATCTGTTGCCTGTACAGAATAACAAAGAATCCCCAAAGGAGAGCATTGTGGCTGTTTAATTAGTTTCATTTCTGACTAGAAACACAGGAAGAAATAAATATGTCACGACGCACTGTGTAGGAACATGTATATATTACATGAATAGAAGAAAAAATGTCAAGGAACTGTCGCCTTCCTAAGATCAGGCCTTCCTGATCTTATTCCAGTTCATGGGGTCTTGACTGCAGCATCACTGTGCACTCCTGTGAAACATCACGGTGACGCACTGTCTGGAACTGCACACACAGGTACCTGTGTTTCTTCCTGAGTGAGGCTCGGAGACAGAAAACAATCTGATCCCTGCAACACCTCACACTACTTTTTTAAAGTGAAATCTTGACCTGTCTGTATCTCCCTTTCCTCATTCATAAAATGGGAATAATCACATTAACCAATGACTTGTGGCTCAGGTCATTGAATCTTTGTGTAACTAAAAAAATCTCCCAAGTTTACAGAGACAAAAAGAAGAAAAAATTAGCTTGGCGGTCTAAGCACCTCCCTGGCAAGCACAAGGACCCGGGTTTGGTCCCTGGTACCACATCTGGCCCCATAAAATGGGCGTGGTGGTACATGTGTGTAATCCCAGCTCTGGGGAGGATGAGACAGGAGGATTATTAGAGTCAGATCTGTATAAAGAGACCCTGTACCAAATAAATAAATAGAAGATTAAAAAGAAATTTCCCAAGGTTTTCTTCTCTCCCTCTGCATTAAGTCTTACTGTGCAAGAGACTAACTATGGAAGTGAGAAACTATGGCTTTGCTTATAAGCCAGGACACTAACCCTGAACTGGTCATCTTCGTCCTTTCGATGGTGTTACCTGGTAGCTGGTTTTATCAGAAATTTTATTGTATATTTGAAGATCTCAAAAATAGTATAAGGGCCAGTGAGATGGCTCGGCAGACTAAAGCACCTGCTCAGGCAAGCTTAGGCAAGCTCAGGGACTGCAGCTTGCTCCCGTGCACCACATGCTGTGCCAGCCCCACCCCTGGGTGTGCTGAGCCAGCCACAGAGTCTAGGCATAGTGGTGTAGGCCTGTAATCCCAGCAATGGGGAGGCTAAAAGCAAGAGGATCACCCTGAGTCTGAGCTGTGCGGTGAGACCCCCATAACTACCAAATACATTAAAATATAAAATAAATAAATAAATAAAATAAAATGAGGCAGTATAAATCCTTTACTATCTAGTGACTTGAGACAAGCTTGTCTATAAATAGAGAAAGAAATTAAGTAGTTGTTCTGGCCAAAGAAAGCTAACTAATAGTCCAAGCTGATCTGTCTGTCGACATCCTTACCTTGAAATAACCAGGCAAGTTTCTCTTCTAAGGATCTTAATCACGTGTGAGTATAAATAAAATGATAGTGCAAAATGACCAACATCTCCACCCCCAAGTGCTGGGATTACAGGCGTGTGCCACCACACCCAGTCTCAATCGTTGGCTCAGTGTGCCCCGGGTGCATGGGGGGCTGAAAACAGGAGGATCACTACCAGTCCAAGCTGTATACTGAGACCCTGTACCAAATGCATAAATGAAAAAAAAAAGAAGTAAACTATATTGGGATGAAAGTCAGCTATTAGATACATTCATTTATTATTTTGTTGTTTTTATTGTTGTATGCTTTCAAAACAGCATTACATGCATTCATTGTGGAAAGTTGGTTCATACACACCTCACAAACTGATATTTTTCATATACATATAGAACAAAAAAAAAGAATATCTGTATTTAATCTGATAAATACAGTGGATCTATTCTATTTGGGGGACAATGAGGCAAACCACAAAATAAAATACTAGCCTCTCATTTAGAAAATGTGTCTGTATTTAATGCGCACCTACAGTAAAGTTTTGAATTTGCATAATACTACTTAGTTACACCATAGGCCAGGGGTGGGAGCACTTATGAATGCCCCAGGAACATTTTCCTTGCACTGAATACAATACTTCACAGCATTGTAAATATCAATGAGCTATAATAACAAGCCCTTCCTGGTTCTTTTTACTTTTCCTTTTGCTGACAAGCTTGGTAATATTTGAAATCTCCTTATCTGCCGTAAGACTTGAAGTCGTGACATAGAGATGAACCGGTGAATACACGGTCCTGCCTGTGAGGCCTGTTATCCATCTCCACACTCTACAGAGTCACTAAAATATGTATTACAAAATCCTGGGTAGAAGGTGCTGGCTGTCTAAAGGGGAAGGAATGAGAAGGTAGGGATGCAGACCACTTTCCCCAAAGCCTCCCTACTTGCTTGAGCTTAGATTTTGTTTGTTTTTTGTACTGGGAACCAAACACACAACCTTACTCTTGCCAAGCAGGCCCTGCACCACTAAGCCATATCCCCAGCCTCACCTGTTTGTCTTTAGACGTGAGAAAAGAATAAAAAGCGTTTCACACTGCTGCTAAAAGATTTTGTCCCTTTGCAAACTCTAGTTGTTTTCATCCCAATATACTGTGGACTCTGGTTTCTTAAAGGCCTTAGTGTACCTTACTCTGCACCCCTGTTCTGCAGCAGGAGTTCATAGTGCCCAGGCCCCCTCTGTTCTGCTCTATCATTTCTGGGCCTCTGTTCGCTCACCGCTGTGGAAAGGCGCACGGGCTCCCCGGAGGCTCACGAAACGGAGATCTCCGTGCTGATTATCCTCCTTCAATTTCCTTCCTTTAGTTCCAGCCTGTAAATGGGTCTTGCTTTTGAGAGTAGAATATTGAACGGGGAGCAAATGCGACCTGATTTCATCCTCTTGGCATTTCTGTACGGTCTGTCCTGAACTCTTGCAGCAATGTGTGCTCTCCGCTGGCGCACAGCTCTGCTTTGGCCTCCGGCCTCCTGCTTCACCACCCACGTTCCTGACCTCGCCAGGCCGGACCACCACGCTTGCTTCAACACGCTGTGTGTAAAGGTTCAGCAGGGAGGACCAGCTGGTTGCTCAGCACTCAGCCACGCCCTTAAAGAGTAATTAAATGAAACAACGTACACTATGCCAGAGACTGGCTTCTCTTTCTGTTCTTACATGGCTTAGAAAAGGAAATATTCCGTGGCTTGCTATCTCCGCTAACTTTTATATGTGTTGAAAATTTCCTTATTTGACATAGAGCTCTCAGCAGCCATGAGGGTTTGTCACAGGCGGTAAAACGAGTCCGTGAGAACCGCAGTTTTAGGATGTAGCTAATAAGAGTTTGATATAAACGTGATTTATTTATTCATTTATTTTTAATGTATCTAGTATGGGGCCTACAGGATCTCACTACGTAGATCAGAGTCGTAAGGATGCTCCTGTTTTAGGCCTGCCAAGCACTGGGATTACAGGCATGCGCCACCACGCCCAGTCTCAATGGCTGTCTCAGCCCGCCCCGGGGGCCAGGCTAACACAGCACATTGGGGATCGAAGCCCCGTCCCTGTGCCTCCACAGGCAGGTGCTTTAATCTGCTGAGCTATCTTGCCAGCCCGAGCATGATTTATTTTTATACAGCAATCCGGTACCCTCATCCATACTAAGAACGGAAGAATAAAGAGGACTACAACATTTATTTGTATATATATCCTCTAGCCTAAAATTTGAAGTGAGGTCACTTAATTATTATGCCACCTCTCCAAGTGGTTCTTTTTCTGCTGGGATACTACTGTCATCCCCTCATATACACATGAAAAATTAATGATCTGTCATTCATATTCACATGCCTAGAACCTAAACCGAGTCAGCACTTTTGCCTCACAGTTTTCTCTCATTTCTTTCTCTATGTATTTCCTCCAGGATATAGTTCCAGGTGTTTTTAAATCTGTAAATAATACCAACAGTACGCGAGGTTGATGAGCGATTCAAGCATACTTGAATGCTTTTACATTTTCCAAATGTCACATTTGAAAATATGTTCAAGCTGTAAATATTACTTTTGTACTAAATTAAAATCACATATTTCTTCTGTTGCTTGGAAATGCACTTAGCCCCTGAAGTGATATTTCTTAGAAAACCAAGAAATTACTAACATGAGAAAAAAACTAAAAACTCAAAATGCAAGTCAACATTGTTATTATGAACAACTAAAGTATATTTTCAAAATTAACACAGTCAAGTAGAGTAAAAAGCAAAATAGTAATGCGAATAATTTTACTTCGTCTTCTTATTTTAAATTGAAAGTTCTAGGGAAAGTTCAATTCACTTTAAAACAATAACTGAACCATGGGGGCATCAATAAACAGGCTAGTATTTGCTAAGCAAATGAATGCCTCACAGTAATCAGATCTTCCTTGGGGTTTTTCATGTTAAGAAATCCATTAGGATATGTTATCTGATTAAAGACATAAAATGATAATTTAGCACACATTTTAAATTTATTTTGAAATCATTCAACAAAAATATGTAAATGTCTTTCCTTTTCCTTTCAGAAAATAAATCAAATTCTAATTCTTTCCAATTTTTAAAAAATCTGTTATTTATTTATGTACTTAGTACAAGGTCTCGCTATGCAGCTCGGACTCGTAGCAATCCTCCTGTCTCAGCTTCCCCAGGGCTGGGATTGTAGGCGTGCACCACCACACCTAGTCTGGGTGGCTGGCACGGTGCACCCAGGACCCGGGACCAACATGGTGTGCGGTACTGGGGATCGAACCCAGGTCCTTGCCCTTGTCAGGCAGGCACTGAGACCACCGAGTTATCTCCTCAGTCCTGTCTTTCCAATTTTAGATGATAATATTTACCTTCTTCATTTGATTGACAATGAAGTGCTATCCACACCATGTGGATGCAGGCGTACTATTACTCTTACTGTTATTATTACATATTATAACTATTAGTCATATTACTACTCTTTCAGGAGACAATAGTTTGATTGTTCTCTTCATTTATATATTTGATACAGGAGTACAGGCTCTCACCACACAGCTTGGACTCATTGTGATCCTCGTGTTTTCAGCCTCCTGAGCACTGGGATTACAGGCATACGTCATCATGCCTGGACTTGGTGGCCAGCTCAGTGGGCCTGGGCCAGGCGTGGCATGCGGGACAGGGGATCAAACCCTGGTCCCTGTGCTTGCCAAAGCAGGTGCTTAGTCTGCTGAGCTATCTCACCAGCCCCTCAGGAAACAATAGTTTGTTTGAGAAAGATTTTCTCATTGAGCAAGTGCCCAAATGCCTCCATCTGGAGGAGAAGCTCAAGGGGAGAGAGGCACTGCCATCATGTATGCGTGTGAGCCATAGAGCAGCGGGGGCCTGTGGCTCCGAATTTCGCAGCGTGCTTTACACACACTTCACAGATTTTACAACATGCCTGTGGCCGTGCCTCATCCTGAGAGATTTTGACTTAATTAGTGGGCATAGGCCCGAGCTTCCAGATGATTCTTTGCATAGCTGGAATGGTTAGAAGCCAAAGCTTGTGCCAGAGAGAGGGGAATGGAAAAGAGGGGTGGAAATAATATCTAAATTTTTCCTTCATCAATTCATCAAATATTTCTTGAACACTGCCAGACACCAGACACTGTTCTAGGCACTGGGCATGCATTTATGATTAATATGATAAATATTATATTAACAAATTATATTAATGCATCTCTACTTTCCCTGAGTTTACATTCTAGTTAGGAAGGAAGACGACAGCTAAGTACATATGTTATTTGTTTCAGCTTCATTAAGGTTTAATTAGAGAGTAAAAAATTGTATATTTATGATGTAAAAGAGATTTTGATGTGTGTATATATTGTGGACTGATGTAGCATATCCACCACCTCACATAACTATCATTTTGAGGTAAGAATATTTATGAGCTACACTCTTTGCAATTTTCCGCTGTCCTCATTGTGTTACAATAGGGCTCCATCACTTCTCCGATATTACTGAAACTCTGTCGTCTTTAACCAGCACTACTCAGTGGCCTTCCACGCCTGCCGGCACCTGGTAGCCAGCATTCTGCTCTCTGCTTGTGTGCCTCTGGCTTCTTCGGGTTCCCACATTAATGGCATCATGTCTTTTTGTGCCTGGTTTATTTCACTTAGCCTAGCGTGTTACAGATTTATCTCTGCTATGGTAAGTAACCGAATTCCCTTTGTATCTGAAGCTCAATAATCTTCCATTGCACATGTAATATTATGTCTATGGACACATTATTAATAAGGTTTTTTTTTTACATTTTCTTTATCTGCCTTTCAGTTGTTGGTCATGTCAATTGATTTGATACTTTGGTCATTGAAAGTAGCAATGCAATGAATATGGGGTGCAGATGCCTCTTTGATTTCATAGGCTTAAGATACATGCACAAAGTGCATGCTGGGTGATGTTTTAGTGCTAATTTTAATTTTATAGAAACCTCCAGACTATTTTCCATAGTAGGTATACCAGTTTATCCCACAGTATGCAAGAGTTCTTCTTATTCCTATCCTCATTAACATCTGTAACGTTGATCTTTTTATAAGAGCCACTCTACAAATGTGAGGTGAAATTTTATTGAGAATTTAATTTGCATTCTAATAATGATTAGAGTATTTCTGTATATCTGTTTGCCATTTGTAGGTCGTCTTCTACATTTTATGAAGAAATGGTTTCCGTAATTATGTCTGAAATAATTGTACAGTTTACACAGGAAGTGATAAAAAACATTGGAAAGCATAGTTATATAATTTTTCTTAATTGTAAGTAAATAATGTACATGTCATAATTGATGACATCCTAGATTCAGTGAAATGTAATATTATCATTTCAGGTACAATCAAGGAAATCAACTTCTGCATGATCAAAATTTCAGGTAACATAACCCAAAATTTAAAGGTCTCAATTAACAAAGCGATCAGTAATGAATTTTTGCTCCATTTTAATATTTTGATCTGTTCATCAAGGTTTTACATTAATGAGCCAACATGATCTCCCCTCCATTGCTCCTGTACAATTTACTTTACAAATATAGTGAATTTAAGAAAGGACTCTAGTCCATGTTTGATCAAAATTCTCTGACCCTCATGATTTTCAACATTTTGAGAAGACACTGACTACCTGACCATGTGATTCAGGGGCATTTGGAACTGGTCCTGTGGCTAGGTTCTAGGAGGCTGGTGACTCTTCCTGGAGATTCAAGGTTGTCCTGATTCTAAATGAAGAACTGGACAAAACAAGTGCAAAAGATAGTGAGGTTTTACATTATAATGGGTAGGAAAAGAAATATGCTCTGCAGAATGAGGGGGGTACATTAAAAATACAGAACATTTTCACTTTACAAGATTAGAGCAGAACTCGGGGAGATAGCTCAGTAGAATAAGCATTTGCCTGGCAAACACAGGGTCCTGAGTTCAATCCCCGGTACCACAGAAAAAAGAAAAAAAATGAGAGCAGACCACTGTAAATGAGTGAATACACCAGTCAACAGTTTTTCTTTTTAAAGAATACAAAATAGTGATAGAAAAAAAAAACAGCATTAGAAACAATACAAAATTTCACTAAGCAAAGAAACAGAAATTCAACAATGGCTGTTATACTGCATGATGTTATCTTCAAATTAGTTGTTCAGATTACCAGATATAAACATGCAAGATTGGCTTTGCATGAAAAAAAGACAGAACAATAATGACAAGTTGTAAGAAATTCAAAAGAAAAAAAGGTAAGAATGAGAAGGAAAATAATTTTAAACAATAAAACTGCTCCATTCAAAAGACAAGCAGAAATTGGCAGTACAATTATCCAAACTACTCCGCACATATACCCCAATATCTTTATCTCTTCTTTCATTTGTTCTTTTCCTATCCCAGTTTCTTCTTCCCGTTGAACAAATGCTTTCCCTTTCACAGTATCTATGGTACCTTTCAGATTACAACACTGAGATACCATCTCAGCCAGAAAGACTGGCTATCATAAAGAAATCACCCAACAACAAATGTTGGAGAGGCTGTGGGGAAAAAGGAACCCTTCTTCACTGCTGGTGGGAATGTAGACTGGTACAACCATTATGGAAATCAGTGTGGAGACTCCTTAGAAAACTAGGACTGGAAATCCCATTCAATCCGGCTATCCCCCTACTGGGGATTTTTCCAAAAGAAATGAAAACATCATATCACAGTGATATATGTACATCTATGTTTATAGCAGCACAATTTGTAATAAGCAAATCTTGGAAGCAACCAAAACATCCATCACCTAGGAATGGATAAAAAAGATGTGATATTTTTATACAATGGAGTATTACTCAGATATAAAGAAAGATAAACTTGAAAACTTCATATATAAGTGGATGCCACTTGAAGATATACTCATAAGTGAAATAAAGCAGGCCCACATGTGTAAATATTGAATAGTCTCCCTAGTGTAAGAAATATTGTATAATATCCCTAGTGTAAGAATTCAAAAGAAGAAATAAAAATAGAAAGTTATAGCACAATTAAAAGGAAAGCTAGGACGTAAGAATTAAATAATGAAGAGAGGGCAAGGAGAAAGTCTAGGAAACATGACAGGGGCAATGCCATACATTTATATGCACAAGATTGTTAAGGCAATGGTCCTGAGAATCTTCAGCAGGTTTTTGAAACTAGCAGTTAATTGGTAGGCTTCTCGCCCTGACTAACTCTATATGCTGATACCTGTGGACTAAGCAATTGCACTGAAGATATCAATGGGTAATAGTAGGGCCATGTTTGGAATGCTGTCTTTCTGGTCTTCTGAATATGTAATTATTCTTTCAATTTCGCACACCAGCAAGATAATACAATGTTTGAACATGCAGATCTGATCTATTTCACTTACCAATATAGTCTCTAGTTGTATCCATTTATCTACAAAGCCTCAAATTTATTATTTTTATAGCTGAATAATACTCCACGCTGTAAAAATACCATGTTTTTTATGCATTCCTCAGTTGATGGACATTTGTGTTGTTTCCAAGATTTAGCTGTTTCACACTGTGCTGCTGTAAACATGGGTGTGTATATATCGCTGTGGTATGATCATTTCAGTTCTTTAAAAAAAATACCTAGGAGGGGAATAGCTGGCTTGAATGGGACCTCCAATTCTAGCAGCCAACAGTTTAATGGCCAACATTTTTTTAACCCTTACTTCTGAGACTGACATCAAATCTAGTTGTCCTATCAAAAATCCACTTGACTTCTCATAAGAACTGAAGATAGATCTTCTGATTGTTTTCAGATACGGAGCTTTGGCGACTGTTTTTCCTGTTTGTCTAAGTTACTCTTCTCTCCTTGCTGGGACAAATACCTGACACCCAAAATGAAGGAAGGAAAGGTTCATTTAGCTCATAGTTACAGGAGGTTTCAGTCCATACTCACTGGCTCCAAGGCAGAGAGGAACAGAGCAGAGAGCATCAGTTCATGGAGGTGGCAAAGAGCAAGAGGAGCCAAGGGAGGAGTAGCGGCAGCAACAATGGCAGCAGAGAGGAAGTCTGTCTCTCTGTCTCTCTTATGTTACATTCAGGCTATCCACCCCAAGCTGGGTATAACACTCACACCCATCATCCCAGCAGTACTAACACCCTAATCCCAGTGGATCATGAGTTAATCTCAAAATCTAGAAATGTCTACCCCATGATTGCATGAGGCTTTGGGGGATAACTAGACACAGACCATACAACTGGTCCTGTATGACTGACAGGTCATGCCTACTTGCCTAGCCTGTTCTCCATTCCCTAATCTCCCATCAGACTTCCAAAGAGAAGTTTGGAAAAATTTGGAGATGCTGATTGGGGAGGTAGCCGTACAATGCTCTAAGCCATTCTCAGTGAGAGATTCTGGTCAGAACTCAGGACAGCAGAATGCTAATAGAAAACAAAACAAACAAAGCAAAAAACAGTAAATATCAGGCTCTATAGGTTTCAGTTGAGAGTAAGCATTCCATAGGCAGTTGAACTCCAAGCCATGTGTTTTAGGATGTGGCAAAAACTTTGTCTACATTTTTCTTATGTCTGGAAACTGCTGAAGACTGAGATTCAGGGCAGCAGACAAACTAAGCTGGTGGAGTAAATTTCAAAGCAATCTAACACTGAGGCCCAGGCTGTGCATTGTTAGGGACTATTAGCCAGCCCTACCTTGAGATTCAAGAATAAAGCCATAGCTGAATGTCTCAGGATTTTTTGAGTTTGGCCAGAAAGAATGCTGCAATAAAATTGGAGCCTGCAAAGATGGAGTAGAGGAGAGCTTGCTTCTAAAAAGATTAGCATTTACAAAATGTCAAGTACTTTCTATATGGACAACACACACACACACACAAAATCATGGGAGATGGGGGGAATCTGAAACAATCCACCCTTTCAGAACTCAAAGGTGGAAAGTGGAAGACTTTGGGTTGAGATGAGTGCCCCAGGGCAGTATTTTTCAGAATGGCAACAGCCTAAGGACTTGGAATTAATTCTCCAGGATTCAGTTCATCTTTCTCAGTCTTCTAGTCACTCAGAGGCTCTTGCATCCACCAGCAAGAAGGAAAAAGGCTTGGCTACTGCAGGCTGGGGAGGAACTGTCCCCATGGTGCTAGTTTTAGGTGCATACAGAATGCAAGAGTTGTGGGGTCTGGGGGCTTCCACATATTTCAGAATAAGGCCTGGATGAGCAGACAATGTGTTCCTGGGAAGCCCATGTGTGAAGCTGTCACCATCAAGCCAAAAGTGCAGTGAAGACCCCAGAAAGTGGGAAAGCCAAGAATAGGACACACATATAGGAGTGGACAAAGGCAGCACAAGAGACAAGCCATGAGGGCTGTAATTACCTTCAGTGCCATAATTGCAAGGCATTCCCCCACCCTTCCTAGTTCGCATTTCCCAACAACATGGCCAAGGTGCTTGACACAGAGCTACAGGATTGAATGATTTCCCTGCTGGATTTCAGGCTCATTGGCCCCATTCTGTTCTGTGCCCGTTTTTCCTTTTGATGTTGGTAATGTTTATTCTGTACCTTTGTATGTCAGCAGTGTTTAACTTTTCATTTTTACAGGGGTTTATAGCTAAGAGCTTGCCTTCAATCTCAGAAAAGACTTTGGCCTTAGATTTCCAGTCATGCTGAAACTTTCAGGAGTTCACTTACACTTAGAGATGGGCTAAGTGTATTTTTGCATAAAAGGGATGCACATGAGCTTTGCAAGACCAGGGGCAGAATGTGATGTTTTTAACTTGAGGTATTCCCCAAAGCATCACGTACTCCCAGGTGGACTTTGGGGAGGTGACTGGATCATGTGGACCTGATGCTCATTGGAGAATTAGTGCATTGATGGATTCATAACAAAATGCGATGCTGGGAGGTGAAGCCTGGTTGTAGAAGGCAGATCTCTGGGGGCGTGACCTAGAAAGTACATCTCCCTTTCTCCTCTCTCAGTTTTGCTCTTGTCCTTTTGAGAAAGGGCTTCATTATGCAGCACAGGTTGACGTTGAACTCACTTTGTAGGTCAGGTTGGCCTCAAGCTCACAGCAATGCTCATGCCTCTGCTTCCCAAGTCCTGGGATTACAGGTTTGTGCCACCACACCCTGCCCTTCCCCATTTGTTAATTTCTGTCTGACGTCTGCTGCCGTTTCATGAGCAGCTTACCTACTATGACCTTCTGAAGTGTTGTCCTCTCTTGGAACCCACTTCTCACTCAGCAGAAATCTCTCTGAAGTGTGCACCACAGTACACCTTTCCTCCTATAATTTGTAGATTTTGGGTGTTGTGGCTCAGTAAGGAAGGAGAAGCAAAACACCACCTTAACCTCCTCTCCATCCCTTTGCCCCTCTCTCCCTACCCTCTGTTAACCCCCACACCTGTGTCTACCTCCAAAAGGTTTAAGTCCTGTCTTCCATCATCCATCTTTATTTTGATATTTTAAATTATTTATAATTTACATTTCTTGCATAACAGAAACAATGTAATGTTTAAACTTTAAAGTCTAGTTAATTTCATGTAGCATTATGGTCCCAAAGTGCATCTATTTTCCTCCAAATGACTCAAATGGATCATTTTTATAGCTGAGTAGATTCCTAACATATATTAATTAGACATAATAAAAATTGATATACCAATCAACATTTACAACCTAAAAACACTTGTTCACCAATTCAAGTAATCAAATTGAGAATAATCATTCTAGAGGTATTAAATTAATAATTACATAAGTTTTATTTTATTTTATTTATTTGCGTGTGTGTGTGTGTGTGTGTGTGTGTGGCCAGCTCAGCCCACCAGGGGGCGGGGCTGGCTGGTGTGTGGTGCTGTGGGATTGAACCGTGGTCCCTGTGCTTTGCTAAGCTTGTTCTAAGTAGGTGTTTTAGACCACTGAGCCATCTCACCAGCCCCTTAAATTAATATTTAAAAAATATTTATCAAGAATTCAGGATCCAGAATCAAAAAAAGATATATGAAATACCAGTATTTCATATATCACTGTGTGTTTTCTTCTTCAGATGTCTACTAACTATCATTAATTAGTTAATTAATTAAAATTCTATAGAGACCAGAAAACTTGCATTGAATGCTATACTGGAATTCATAAACCCTGAACGGTTCTCTCAGTGTTCCTCAAAATGGGATGTGGAGTGATAACAATAGGTTCACAGGACAAATAATTCCGTCATAGACTTAAAATATACTTAGGCTGTGGATACAAAATAATTGCTGCCAATGCATTATCTTCTTGTTATTAGTGCATTTTTAATTTCCTGTAATTTGTTTCCTTAAAGCTGAATATCAGTTTTATTGACTAAAATAGAGTGTTATCATTATTTCAAAGCTATATCAGAAGAAATGTTGAAAAGGAATAGAAATAAATCAAACCTTTATGCTCTACTTTAAATTTCCTTTTGCATAGCTGATGTGAATGTAATAATAAAATGCATTACAAATCTTGTTAAGCGTACCCTGGATGAAAGAGGAAATTATATTTATGTTTCCTTGTTGCTGTTAATAATGGGAGGGCTGCAGTGTGTTTCACTCATCTGTTGTTTGGGTTTTTAAGCTGATGAATTTGAATATGATAAATATGCATACAGCTGACATTATGTGTAAATAACTCTAGATAGCGACCCTCATTTTTTAAAATTGTTCTCAGTAGCGGAGTTGGTCACTGAGCTTTGTGGTAAGTTACTTTTCAATACGTGAGCTATTTTACAATGTTGGCTTTAGATTGTGTTAAGAAAAAAAATAAGGCAATATGTAGGATTTTGTTTGTAGAAAGTGGTAGAATGACCACTTTCCTCTTCTCTCATTCATATACATGCACAGTGATTTATGTGTATGTATGTGTGATGGAACTGTGGTTTGGATTATTTTAGTCTTGATAACAAAACAAAATTTATAATTCCCATTGCTAGAACTGTATTGTGAAATTAGGCAGTGTCATCTAGACTATTTCTATGTCTAGTATAAACATAAATTAATGGGGTTTGATCTCTGGTGTGCCATGCTGGCCCTGCTCCCGGGGCGCGCTGAGATGGTGACTGAGACTGGGTGTAGTGGCACATGCCTGTAATCCCTGTGCTTAGAAGGCTGAGGACAGGAGAATCACTATGAGTCCTATCTGTGTAGTGAGATCCTGTAGACCCTGTACTAAATACATAAAAAAGTAAATTAGTACATTGGTTATGTCATTAACCTAAAAAATTAACAGGAGTATGTACACTTATCTTGCTATGGAAGTAGTAGTTATAAAATATGTGGCATCTAATTTGAGAATGATAGTGAAAGTTATTAAATTGTATTTTGGCATTGCCACAAAGGAGGCTTTAATCTCCATGGTCAGTCGATTGATCAGGGAAGTAGTTCCTGCCAAATGTAATCAAATCCTTCACCACAAATTAGATGTAAACGTCTAAAGCCACTTGCTCCACAACATGGGGTATAAGCAAAGAGAAAGGCAGTCTTTGGTCTATTTGAGGAAAAAAAATTTACTAGACTACCCAAGACACTAAACAGCCTCTCACCATTGTAATTAAGTGATCCTCTTTCAAATTTTTCCTTAAAAGCAAACATTACCTGGTAAGTATGGTCACATACACATAGAATTTATTACAAGGCTGCTTAACACCTATCCAACCTAAGGCAAACAAAACAAAACAAAAAAGAAGTTTTATACCATAGTGAGAGTTTGACTGATGTTTTACTTCAATAATTTATAGAAGTTGTTTGATCTTTTCTATTTAATTATCAGATGAGTTTTTAAACTAAATATGAACTATGTTTTCTGTTTTATTAAAATTTGAATCACTCTTATTATATTGTTATAATTAATTTTCATCTCGGGTTTTGTTTAATAAAGTTAATAACAGTATTTTAAAAATGTTTATACATTGCATTGGTTTGTTTTTAAGTTAGTTTCTATATAGATGCATGTTGCATTATTGGCTTTAAGTAAAAATTAATCCCCTATCCCCCAAGGATTTGTTCAACTGTATTTTATTATAGTTAGTTATTGCAGATTTCTTTCTCAATAGATTGTGAATTCATTGAGGGGAGAGATTGTTTCTGAAAATTTTAACCCCCATAAGACTAGTGATAGAGCGCTGAGGACACAGCTTGTTGGCATAAGTACCTGCCTGCCAAGCACAAGGACTTGAGCTTGATCCCCAGTGCCACATGCCAGCCCCAAAACTGGGCTTTGTGACTCAATACTGTAATCCCACAATAAGGGAGGCTGAGACAGGAAGAACACTAGGAGTCCAAACTGCATAGTAAGACCCTGAATCAAAAACAAAAATGAAACAAAACATAAAACTAGTGATAGAGTATTATAAGTAGCTGTACTTCAGGAAAATGTTAAAGTCAATTGAATTTACACATTTGAAAAGAATAACAGAAGAAAGAGTGAGGGAGAGAGACTGCAGAGGGGCAGAAAAAGGAAACCAAGACACTTAACTGGGGAGCGATAGTCTTTACAACAAAAGTCAAAAGGGTCTACATTGTTTTGCTTGTTGAAGAAATAAGCTCATTCTACGCTTCAAACTTTGTAAAAGAACGAGTCAGTATATCAGGTTGATTTGGCAGAATGAGGAATTTCCGAACCAGAGAAATTGTTGGGGCAAGAATACTAAATAACATGCCTCTGTGTTTTTGACATGTTATTCTTTAAGGGGAAACATGAACTGTATGCAAGAGAGGGTACTATACATGTAGGGAGAGAAGCAGGCTGGATTCATAGAGAAGGAGACAATTAAAGTGGGTTTGGAAGAATGCTGTGAGAACCAAAGGGGCAGGAGAGGGCAATGCAGGCGGACGGTGCACCAGAGCAAGGGCTCAGATTTGACCCAGGAGCTACCAACACACAGGAAAGCCAGCATGTGCCCCCAGGCCTTTCAGCACCCTGCTACCTTGGGACCCTCAAGGTTCACCCTCTGATCTCAGCCCCCATCTGCACCATGTTGATGATGAATGGTGTAGAGGTGGACGGTTGGGGGGGGGGCACCAGAGATTTTCCTATGCAAAATTTGTGAATGGAAAAAAGGGAAAGAGTGGAGAAATGGATGGCAGAGCCTAGCAGGCTTACCTTTGTTTTTAGAAATCTTCTGTTCACCCCTTCTTTTTTAAAAATGTGCCAACTGAAGTTAGAAATATAACTTGCTAGTGATAGAGCCACCCCCAGTCTGGTCTTCTGCTTAGTGTTCCTGATAACTTTTTTGAGGGGATGCAGGGCATGTTTATGGCAAGACCTCAGACTGTGGAAGACAGATTGAGATGGATTTAAATAGGGTCTCCATTCCTGATTACATCTTGAACAAGGAATTTCACCGAGCCGGAGTCACCACTTTCAAGCCCGAGATAAATTTATTCATATCGTGAATAGGTTTTATTTATGAAAAATACTATTAAAAATGCTACTACTAAAAATATACAGAGAATGTCGCCACAGCATACAGGAATATGCTGTGGTCCCTGGTGGACACCCAGGCGCAGGAGCATCAGATTATACATGTCCAGTATGGACAGGAGCTCTGCTCCTACAGGAGTCCCAGGTCCAGGATGTGTCTGTGACAGCAGTCCCGCTGCCTGTCACTCAACCTGTTACAGTCCGCTGTCACAGCGATCGCTGGTCTGCCATGGGCCAAGCCCAGGGCCTGCTGAGCACAGAGGAGCTGGAGCCTGAGCACATTCAACAGCCACAGCAGTGGGGCATTGAGGACCGTGTCATCCATACTCAGGCCTGACGCAGTTCATGGGCATCAGAACCTGCTCCCATTGAAAAAGAGGGCCTCAACTCCCTTTCCCACTGAGGTTTTCCAGATACAGGCCAGTTGGCCTCCTGTCACTGCGAGGTAGATAGTCCTGCTCTGTTGGGGCTAGGGGACAGCCATGTGCCCCAGCTGGGACACGCTAGGTGCCCCAGCCTATAGGCATACTTTGAGAGAGACATTCATTTGTTTTTGTTTGGATGGATTCACTGCACGCTCAGTCTCAAGACACCGGAGTTCCCCAACCCCCAAAATTACAATGCATGTTTAAATTTTAAAAATTATAATGCAAGGTACTTTGCCATTAATTCTCTGGAAAATACCTCCCCTTGCAGGAAAACTCCCTGTCATTCTTGTCACTGTCTGAAGCCATTTAGAGTTTATGTTAATGCAATTTCTGTTAAATAAAAATGTTGTGGAGTGTCTTCATGTGCCTTGTTCAACAGATCTGCATTGTGCAACTTAGGGCTCTTCCCAAAATCAAGGTAGCTATGAAAGATTATCGCTTTCTGGGCCAGTGAGATGGCTTAGTGGTCTAAAGTGCCTGCTTAGGCAAGCTTAGGCAAGTGCACAGGGACAGCGGTTCCATCCCCAGCACCACCTGTCACACCAGCTCTGCCCCCAGGGCAGGCTGAGCAAGCCACAAAAAAATAAATAAATTAAAATAAAAT
>NW_004524631.1:8692126-8698037 GCF_000260255.1 Octodon degus
GGTCAGTGAAATGCCCTCAGGATTTCTCCTGAGATCCTGTACCTCAGATTGTAGAATTTCTTAAATAGTCTGTGCCTCAATAGACTCATGTCAAGGGAGAAGCTAAGAAGAATCACTCGTGGAATTGTGATAAGGATTCAATTGCCCAACCTCTCTGAAAATGCTAATTCAGGAAGGTATCAAGGGTGATGACTGACATAGTTTCTACTCCCAGGTTCGTACAAACTGAAACTATCAGCACTGATGAAGTAGGATGTACAATTTGAATTCCTTTTTCATTATATTTTATCAGTATGACCCTGGAAAACTTCAATGTGCCTCAGTTTTCCCATCTGTATAATATAATAATAAAATATCAGCTCTATAGTGGTATTACGATGAGTATACATATAAGTAAATAAAGGAATTTAGGATGGATACTCAACACTGCTTGATGGATGCTCAACACTGTCAAGCGAAGCTACTACCTGCTTTTATTGGAGCAGCGTCTATTTTTTTGAGACAAGGTCTTGTTACGTCATTGGGCTGGCCTCATGCTCTCTTTTGTGGCCTCCAGGCTGATCTCAGACTCTCAGAGATCCTTCTGTTTCAGCCTTGTGAGTGCTGTGATTACAGGTGTGTGCCACCAGGCTTGATTAGGGGGCAGGCACGGCATGTGGGTCTGGGGATCAAAGTTGGAACCTTGCGTGAGGCGAACGTGATAACTGCTACACTACAGAAACTGTTAAAACTCGGAACCTTTTGCTTGCCAGGTAGGTGTTTTTGCCTCTGAGCTATCTTCCCAGCCAACCTGCTTTTATAATATGAAAAGTGTCAAAATCTTTGCTGTCATTTTCTACCAAGTGACACAATTGATAGTATCTATAAAAACTAAAGAATTAGAGGTCTATGAGGAGTTGCTCATAAACAGTGAACAAACTAAGGAAAACGTTCTTCACGTAGCAGTCTGAAAAAGGAAGGGCACAAGTCTCAGTTACCATCTGTGCAGAGAGATGCCGCCTTTGAGAACATTCGTGACGTAGTTTAAGCCTAGTTACCAGTCAATTACTCTAGACAATTGCTTCTTTTTTCCCTGTGGCTTTTTTTTTTTTTTTTTTTTTTGGTACCAGGGACTGGCCTCAGGACCTTGCACTTGCCAGGCAAGCACTTATTCCACTGAGCGATCTCCCTGGCCATTCCCTGTGGTTTTTGTTTCATTAAAATCAAAGCAATTGTAGCTGGAGAGGAAGACAGAGGACCCAGTGAGCAAGTTCCTAGACTTTGAGAATTTTAAGTGATTGCTTTGTTTAGAGAATTTCTTAACATAATTGTACAGCTTTTCAGAAAAATGCACCAAAAATTGTATCTTAGAATAATACATTATCTTTTCTGAAGCCTTTTAAATAAAAATTTTTACATGAAGTAAGAAAAATATTTTAAGGAGGATGTTCTATTTGTGAGGGCAGAGCAATATGATGCTTTGTAACATGAATTATGCATTATTTATGATAATTTATGTATAACATAATTATTTATTTACAATGGTGGTTAAATTGTGTAATTGCAGGCAACCATATGACAGTATTTTAAACAGGCAATAAATATGCTGACAAAAACTCTTTATGATGGGGAGATGTTCTGGTAACTTGGTTGAACAACATAAAATGGTCAACATTTATAATTGTGTAGTTTTTAAAATATACTTAATATTTTATTTATTTACTTACTTATTCCTTTGGCACAGGGTCTCATTGTGCAGCTCCACCTCATGGTTTGGGCCTCTATACTCAGCCTCCCCAGTGCTGGGATTACAGGCATGTACCACCATGCTGGGTTTCGGTGCCCTGCTCAGCGCCCAGGATGGGCATGGCGTGTAGTACCAGGGATTGAACCCAGATCCTTGTACCTGCCAGGAAGGCGCTTAGACTGCTGAGCTGTCTCCTGGCCCTAATTGTGAAGTTTTTAGAAAAAAAGTAGATTTAAGAGTGAAAGAAATGGAGGGCTGGAGAGATAGCGCAGCAGACTAACCACCCACTTAGGCAGGCACAGGAACCAGAGTTCAAAGCCCAGCGCCAGCCCTGCCCCTGGATACAATGAGCCAGCCATCAAGACTGGGCGTCTTGGTGCATGCCTGTAATCTTACTGCTGGGGAGGCTGAGACAGGAGGATCACTATGAGTTTGAGCTGCATAGTGAGACCCTGTACCAAATACATACAAAACACTGAGATAAAAAAGTATGTTTGTAAGTATGTATGCTGTAGTTACACAGTTCAAAGTCTTAGAGGCATTAAAGAACATCTAGCTGAATACTCTTATCCTTCTCCTGACCATATCACCCACTTTTTCCATACAAATAACTAATGTTAGTTGATTTGTGTGAACATAACCTCCAGATTTAACTTGGAGATTTGCATCTCATGGTTTTTCCTGCTTTCATAATATTCTATGGTGTGACCTTAACAGTATTAGCCAATCCCATTTAAACGGGCATTTTAGGTATCATCCATTCTTTCAGTGTGACAATGAATAAGCCACCTGTCAGTTCCCGTCTGGTCTTGTGATGTCATTTGAAAGGGACAACTACTGACCTTTCACTGTTGGTGATAACAGGTCCCTGTCCAAATAACAGATAACAGACCTCTGTGGAAAGGTCATTTTGTGAGAACTTGGTTATTTCTACAGCACAAATTTCTGAAGATCGAATTGTTGTTTAGGGTCATGCATGAATTTGTCCATGTTATCAAAGTGCACTCCACAGAGGTAGCACAAATGTAAATTGCAATTGGAAATATATGATAATTCTTAATGTGGATTCTCAAGTTTACATCAAACATCAGTGTCTCAGCTTCCTCAACTTAGATTAAAAATTGTGGAGAGGGGAGGAGTGAGAATAATTTATCACCGGCAAGGAGGATAGAGGCTGACGCTCACTTTCTGGATGTCTTCTGCAGGCACGGCAAGTCTCCACGCCCCAGTTTCATGTCTCTGCATCCCTCATGGTATACTGGGAGGGGTGGAGGTGAATCTGCTGGCAGCTTTGGAGGGAGGAAGGATCATCTGAGTGTTCCTGTGGCCCACACAAGCCTTGGGAGTACTGCGCAAAGTGTGCGGACGGGAAGACTAGGTTTTGGGCTAAGAGGCCACAGAGGTGTTATCTGTTATTTGGGCAGAGACCTGTTATCACCAACAGTGAGAGGTCAGTCATTGTCCCTCAGAAATGACACCATAAGACCAGATGGGACCTGACAGGTAGTTATCTAAGATACATTTTTCTGAGTCAAACAGGGGAGACAAGAGGACATAGTAGGATGAGATACCCAGCCGCAGGCCACCTAGCTCCAGCATCTATCCCCTCTCAAATGACAGAAGAGCATAAGCCACAGATCAGATCCTCTCCAGCCTTTCCCTCCCCCTTGAAACTATTTCTTTCTCAGTTTGTCCAGAGTCTTTCCACTGGACTTTTTTACTTTACCATTCCCTAGGTAACTTCCTCTGACATGCAAACCACAATCTACTCCAACTTATACAACCATAAAGACACCCTCAGAACATTAGAGGAAAACTCAGAGGAACTTCAGGGGTCGGGGCACTATGCTGAGTTATAAAGCTAGCAGAAAAGCCCAGGAGAAACCAGCCAAGGCCACTCAGGGCCAGGTCACTCATGCAGTCCCAGAAGAACCAGACACTGCTGCCCCTACACCTGCTGGTCTGGAAACTACTTTTCGGGACAGGCAGCTGCCTCTTAGGGCTAGGTTTCACCTGTAGATCACGTGGAAACAGTGCAAATGTATGACATCTGTAAATGGCTTGGTTCACTTCTGACCTACATTAAAATGAGACAAACATGTAAGTGTTAAAAAGGGAGCTGGATGCAAGTCGCAGTATCCACCTCACCCTGTGTTTTAACTTTAACGTTTATGTTGAAGAGACCCATATATATGCATCTGCTTCTCAGGTCTGCACTTTCCCCTTCCACCAGACCCACCTCCCCCCCAAAAAAGAAAAGAATTGCTCACAGTGTAAAAACAACACACCTTTATGGTGTGGAAACAACACTGTATACTTTAGGGATTCTCTTAAACTAGCTTTGTCCTCTGTTTAGCCTCCTTAGATGAGATCTCGTGGGACACATTCTCCTCACTCTGTCTTCTCAGTCCTTGTTTGAACAGGTCTCCTTGAAGTACACATTCTTCTTACTGATTGCCTCTGCCATAGTTTCTGTGCTTCACTTGGAACTGGGTGAAGAAACAAGCAATTTTTTAAAAAAATGAGACATTTTGATTCTGAGAAACATGTTAAACAGATAATTAACCATTCAGTACTCTATTGCCCAATAACCACAGACCAGTTCATTTTTTTGGTATGGTTTTATAGCCTGGAAATCTTGATGACTCACACAGCAGTAGTTTTCACTGGATCTGACATTTCTAGAATACCGTCTTCATAGTCCCACTCTGTCAACCATTTTCTGGCTTTCCAAACAGTTTAGCCTGATGCTCCGTTATGTTACTTTCTAGCCTCCATCCACATACGTTCAGACATTTCTTCTATTACTTTCTGATGTTTTTCTGTCTTTCCCGATACAAGCTAAGAGCGTCTGCCCCACCCAGCATTTTAAATGTGAACTTCTGCTTGAAGGATTCCAGGTAAATATGTATCCAAACCTTAAATCTTTATTTTCAACTTCCTGCTTCTGAGTTTTGTTTGGGGATTCTGTCTTTCCAAATTAAATTCTACAAATGTTTGTGTATGGAGAAGAGAGAACATCAACATACACATTGCAGTAAAAAGAAACTTGTAAGACACATGAGTTACAGGGAGATTTGCCCTGAGAGCTGGACAGAAAGTTTCCAGAGTCAACATGTTAAAAATATTATGAGTGCTGACAGAAAGTTCTAATTCAGACATGTATGGCAATGCCTTCATGTGCAAGGAACACAGTAGCCTGCATTAGCCACTGCTTTGAGGGTCTTTGTCTCTTTTTCAATATAATACATACTGCAGTCTTTCAAGACATCAAATATGACTCATTTACAGGCATAGGATACACAACTGTATAAGTCACCTCTCCCATTGCTGGGACAAAGTATCTGACAACTCTAACTTGAGGAAGGTTAATTTTCACTCGAGGTTTTGGAGGTGTCAGTAGATAGTAAGCTGGTCCTACGACAGAAACAATCTAGGAAGAATATAGAAAGAAAAGCTGCTGAATTCATTGTGTCTGGGCTTAGCGTAAGAAAAATGGGCCAACACTGGATATAGTCCACATGGTCACAGTCTCATGGATCACCCAAACACACACACACACACACACACACACACACACACACACACACACATTTTACTCATCTCCTAGCCATTTCTCAAGACAATCAAGTTGACAATTAAGATTACCTAACATTTATTGATTTACATAATGTTGAACCATCTTTACATCCCTCAGATGAAGCCTACTTGTTCAAGATGCGTGATCTTTTTGATGATTTGTTGCATTTTTCTTACTAGAATTTTGCTGAAGTTTCTTCATCTATATTAATTAAAGAGATTGGCCTATCATCTTTTTTTTTGGTTGGATCTTCACTGGTTTTGAAATCAGGATTATACTACCTTCTAGGAATGAGTTTAGAAGTACACTTTTTTGCAATTTCATTAAAAGAGCTTGAGGAGTATTGACATTATATCCACCCTGAAGGCCTTGTAGAATTCAGCAACAAATCTATCAGGTCCTGGGGTTGTCTTATCTAGTAAGTTTTAGTTATTACTACATTAATTTCATTGCCTATCATTGTATTGTTCAAAGTTTTTATTTCTTTTTGGTTCAATTTTGGTAAACCATATGTTGCTAGATATCTGTTCGTGTTTTTCATAGCAGTTACTATCTTCTGGATTTTAGTAGTGTCTGTAGAGGCTTCATTTTTTTTTTTTTTTTTT
>NW_004524631.1:8699166-8715898 GCF_000260255.1 Octodon degus
AGTTACTGAGGTCACAAGGGGCCAAAATCATGCTGGAGAAATTTAATAGGAATTTTTAGCAAATTATCTTTGAAAAATTGCCTATCCACATGCAGAAAGAAGATCAAAACAAAACCCATATCTCTTATGTACTAAGTTAAAGTCAAAATGGATCAAAGGTTTAAATATTAAAACAGAAATAGATGGACTACTGAAAGATAAAATAGATAAAACTCTTGAAATCATAAGCACACATCAGAACTTTCTGAACACAAGTTGAACTACATGAGAAATAATATCAAAAAACAACAGATGGGATTATTTCAAATTTAAAAGTTTTCCACATACAAAAGGAAACTACCAATAGAAGAGACAACCTAGGGAATGGGAAGGAATTTTGCCAGCACTACCTCAGACAGAGGAGTAATATACAGAAAATATAAAAGACTCAAAAAATTAGGCCAACCCCAAATAAAACATCCAATCAAAAAGTAGCCAAGTGAAATGAATAAACATTTGGGAGAAGAAATACAAACGGTCAGCAAATACATAAAGAAATGCTCAGCATCAGTGGCCATAACAGAAACACAAATTAAAACAATGCTGATTTTCCTTCTTACTCCAGAAAGAATAGCCTTCATCAAGAAAATCAAATAATAACAAATGTTGGCAAGTCTGAAGGGAAAAAGAAACATTCCTACCTTGTTGGTGGAAGTGTAAAGTAATGCAACCACTATGAAAATCAGCATGGAGATTCTTCAAGAAACTAAAACTAGAAATTCCATTTGACTCAGTTGTTTCCCTTCTAGATATCTTACCAAGAGCTGAAGACTTCATATTACAGTGATATATGCATATACATGTTCACAGAAGCACAGTTCATAATAGCTTAATCTTGGAAGCTATCTACACACTAATTCACAAGTGAATAGATAAAAAAACATAGAATTTATACACAGTAGACTAGTAGTCTGCTGTGAGGATGAATAAGTTGAAGTCATTTTTGGGAAAATGGATGCACCTTGAGATTATAAAGTGAAGTGAAAGAAATCAGGCACATCTCCTTAAATATCATGTGATTGCTCTTATATAAGTAACCAAAAATATAAATAATGAGCAAAATAAAAGATAGAAAATAAGAATCTTTTGCAAATGGAAAAAGGACAAAATGATGGCCAGATTGAGAGGGAAGTGAGGGGAAGGAGGTGTGAAAAGAATTAAGATGTGTTGTTTGCATTTACCAACTACCCTCAGTGAATGTAATCATTATGTATTAAAAATATGTAGTGAAAAAAATAGAAGATGAAAAAAAAATTTGACCATTGCAGCAACCTAAATCCTGGTAGTGGATATGAAACATTGACTTTCACCTTTGTGTTTCTCCTTATTTCATTTTAAAAACATTGTGCATCTTCTATTTCTTGCCTATTGTTTCTGAAAAGCTTATTCCAACAACTCCACTGGCATTTTGCCTGAGATTTTCAAGTAAAATAATACAATACAAAACGTAGATATACTTTGTTTTAAAGTTTTCTTTATGAAAATGTAGCTTGCCTGTCTATTTAGGATTTTTTTTAAAGAATTATTTAAAGATTTTGGCATTTGCAATGGTGCATTTATCATTTCATTTTCATGAAACAAGTCTTAAGAGAATGGACCATGAGCAATTTTCGTGTGTCATTATTTTTTAAAGCTTCTCAGGAAAATGCCCTTTTCTCCTTAGGCATAGAAGCTTGTTGTTTAAAGTTACAAGGGTGAATGATTTTATTTGGCCTATGGGATTGCTCCTGCAAAAGACAGATTTTGATTCTTTTGTTGGAAATATGGTAAAGTCATTTTAAAAAACTTATTCCTTCTTTTCCTTTCAAGATGAGCATTTTAAATGCATGCTCTTGGTCTTTCTGATAAATCACTGCCTAACTGAAGTTTTCCATGTCATTTTATGCATTTTTTCTGACCATGGCAATAATAAGTTAGAAAAGAAATTTGGAGCAGTGAATCTAAAGTATATTATCTTATATCAAATCTTATGATTTTATCTAAAAGTTTTGACTGGAACCATTTTCCACAAAGCACTACAAGTAGAACAAAGTTGTAGAAGAGATTTGTAGTTGAAGAAACCTTTTTACAAAAAGGTATTTGGTTGTTATAGAGTCTCACTAGGCAGCTCAGACTCGTAGTGATCCTCCGGTGTTCAGCCTCCCCAGCGCTGGGATTACAGGTGTGTGCCACTATGCCAGGACTCTGTGGCTGGCGCAGTCTGCCCTGGAGGCAGGGCCGGTGTGGCATGTGCCCAGAATCGAACCACAGTCCCTGCAGTTGCTTAAGCTTGCCTAAACACGCACTGTAGTCCACTGAGCTATCTCGCCAGCCAAGAAAACTTTTCATTTAATGAAACGATGGCATCCTGCATTTATTACGTTTATTGAGGAATAATATAAAACATTATCCCTGACATCAAACAACTTTATATTGACTACATGACAACATAGTTTGAATTTAATTGTAATTATTTTATTTCAAATAGTACTGCTAGAAGTGAAAAATGAAATATTTGTGGAGAATAATTTGATATTCATCACCCAAAATTTAGAAACTCTTCATATGACTTTATATAGAACAATTTTATTGCTAAAAACTTATTCTAGGGGGCCTGCCCCGTAGCTCAGATCTTTAAGTGGCTGCTTCAACAAAGCAGTCAGGCTCAGGTTGCTGTGGTTCGAATCCCACAACTCAAGCCAGGCAAACCTACCCTGAAGGCATTTAGAGAAAAAAAAATCCTAAAAACTTATTCTAAAAATGCACTGCTTCATATGCAAGGGAAACAGTGAGCAAACTGATCATTGACCACAGCCTTTTTTCCAAGGTGGAAATCCATCTAAAGCTCATAAATTGAGTTAGATAAAAATTTTGGTAAGATGATATGGTAGGTGATATTTCAGTCATTAAAAACTGAATGAAGGGCCAGCGAGACAGCTCAGCAGACTAAGCTCTTGCTTAGGTAAGCACAAGGGCCAGGTTCGATCCCTGGCACCACATACTGCGCCAGCCCCGCCCCGGGTGCACTGAGCCAGCAATGGGGTCTAGGTGTGGTGGTGTACTTCTGTAATCCCAGTGCTGGCGAGACTGAAAACAGGAGGATCACTACAAGTCCAAGCTTCATAGGGAGAACCTGCACACATACCCACAAAAGAACTGAATAAGGCGGCCATGGAGATAGCTCGGAGGTCTAAGCATCGGCTTGGCAAGCACAAGGACCTGGGTTTGGTCTCTGATACTGCATGCTGTGCCAGTCCTGCACTGAGCCAACCACCAAAATCAGGCGTGACACAGGCTTGTAATCCCAGTGCTGGGAAGGCTGAGAAACAAAGATCACTACTAGTCTGAGCTGTGTAGCAAGACCCAGTACCAAATTTTAAAAAAAGAAAAAAAAAAACTGAATGAGGAAATATTCTGTTCACTCCAATTATGAAATGCTCTCAGCAAAAACGAGAAGTAAAACAGCATAGCAACTTGTATAAAAGGAGAGAAATGAATATATACATAATTATTTATTGCAGGTATGCACTCAAAATATATTTCAAAATATAACCCAGTAGTCTCAAATTATATTTGTTGCAAGTATGAAGGGAAATGAGGGAGTTATGTTAAAATGATTCCAGCATGATTCTGGGAAATGTTTAACTATCCCTGGAGTAAGAGGAAACTTAATTCATGACATTGACTAAGTTCTGTATGTAAATATTCCTACCATGTCCATATGTAATGTAGCAGTGGCTGTCACCTAAAGGTGTGATGTGCACAATTGCTCTTGTGAGCCAGGGTGGGCCAAAAGCATAATCTTTCACCATTGTATTTCGACTTTTGAATTTTGAACTATATGGATATATTCCTTATTTAAAAATAAGTAAAACAGGGCTGATGAGATAGCTTGGTGGACTAAGTGTCTGCTTAGGCAAGCACAAGGCCCAGGGTTTGATCCCCTGTACTGACTGCCATGCCAGCCCCACTCCTGGGCATGCTGAGCTGACTACCAAAGCCAGGCATGGTGGATCATGCCTATAATCCCCGCGCTGGGGAGGCAAAAGACAAGAGGGTCACTATGGTCTGATCTGTGTAGTGAGACCTTGTACCAAATACATAAATAAATTAAAGTAAAACCCAAAAGATATTCCTATTGAACTAACAGTAATTTAGTACAAATGTTTTAAACATTAAAACCAAAACTTTAGGGCCAGCAAAATAGCTCAGTGTATTAAAGCACCTGCAAGCAGGCAAGGGGCCAGGGGTTTGATCCCTGGGCCTACTATACCTGCCCCCAGGGCACACTGAGAAGGCAATTGAGAATAGGTGTGGTGGTGCATGCCTATAATCCCAGCTTTGGGGAGGCCGTAAACAGGTGGATCACTATGAGTCCAATCTAGTAGTGAGAACACCCTGTAGACCCTTCTCTAAAATACACACACACACACAAAGAAAACCCAAAATTTTGTAGTAGTTACAAGAAAAATGGACCTATAAAAACCACATGTTCCTTCAAGAATTCAAATATTACTAGTGCTGAATAAAATAGAAGCAAATAGTATCAGAATTTTGGAAAAATTTAGGTCAATGTTGAAAATTTTTTTTTACTGTAATCAATGTTGAAAATATTAAACATTATTTTTATTAAGGTATTTACATAATCACCCATGTCTATTTGACATTCTAAACAATTCCTGCTTAAATGGACAAAGTTATCTAGGTGTGACAAGTGAGGACATTTTTCTTGTACCTTTCCACTCATTGTAGGTGCGGAGATTAACATGATGTAAAACCTGATTAGCAGCTACCTTTCCCCACATTATCACTTAGTCTCAGGGGAGGAGGAGGCAGGTGCAGGCAGCTTTCCTGCATCTCACGCTAACCTCCTCCTCTCCGGCCCATGCTTGGCAAGGACTCTTCAATAGCTGAAGGGGCTAAGTATTGCATTGTTATTTATGCAGGCATCTTCACTCTTCATAGAAGAGGTGTCCTAGAGATTCAGGGCCTCTCTCTCTTCTCCAAATCAATCAAAAGTCCCAAGATACTCAATACAAGGAGCCTGTCTTGGCTGTGTATTCTTCAAGAACAGACAAATGTTGAAAGTGATCAACCCAGTAGATTCCAGTTTGGAATATCATTGTCTCCATCACTTCAAACTGTGTCACTGTTAAAGCCAGCTCTGTGCATTCTTGTCCACTTCCACAACAATATATATGCTGTTCAGACCCATGCCTGACTTAGAATTATGCAATGTTTGCACTTCCAAGATTACAACTCTTATTTACACCTTGCAATAAAAGCTGATAGTGTCCCAGATACGTTTTACAAGCATGGTGTACCCACGTTAAGATTGCTGTGGCTATCTGCTGCTAAGAGATGCAATCTTGTTTAAATACTGACCTAGGATAAAAAGATGTGCTAGCCTTTTTTGACTGGCTGTACTTAACCGTTCAAACCCTGGATCAACACAGAGCAAATAACTGACTGATACTTGGATAAAGAGGGCCCCTCCTCTTTCCTGAAGGTGGACTGCGCTCTGGAGCTAGCAGAGGGATAGAACATAGCATGGATTCAATAAAGATACTAAAAAAGTGATCAAAGAGGTAGATCTTGAATCTATAGAATGTGGAAAGAAAATAGTTTATGCAAGCAGTGTACAGAAATTTTCCTCTTTAGATTTTAAATTGTAACTTATGGCTCTGAAACTCTTCTTCTTAATAAAGGATTTTGCTTATAACATCTTCAAGTACTTCACAATCAATTCTTTCCCCCAAGCCAATGAAAAATTGAGATTTCCAGTGCTGTAGCTAGCACAGGGTGTTGCACCACCACGGCTTTATATTTAAGTTATTTTGTTCTCCAGATCTGAAAGCAGCTGTAGCATGATTTCAACTGAAGTGAGGGCATGTTCTCAGTCCTTGAGGCAAAGTGTGACAGTTGTGGCTGACTGCAGAAGCGCCTTGCCATGCATATTGGATTCCTGCTCAAAAGGAGAGGCTTTAAGCAATTGAACCCTAAGACTATCTCAAAGGTAAAATTCACGGAAGGGCAAATAGGAAGTTACTTAGGCAGAGGAAAGAGCATAAGAAGGACTCTGAGTTGAGGAGAGGCTGTGGAACCTGAGATTCCAAAAGGCTGAGGTATTATAAATGGAGATGATAAAAGGGTTGAGATGAAGTGTATAAAACCAACAAAGGGAAAAACATACAAAATCAAACTATGGGAGAATAACTAGAGCTCTGGCATGAGCCTGTGTTAATCTTAAAAAGATTACGCTAACTGGTTGTCATTTTTGAACTAGTGTAAGAAGGATTAAAGGCCTGAACCAGAAAGGTATAGGAGAAACAGAGAATGAATGGAAAAGATAAATTTCTGACACGTGGCAACACACTAGCTGTGTGTAGGGGGGTTGGGGAAAGAGCTGGACCAGCTGGCCCATTCCTGTGATCTCAGGATGCTGGGAGGCTGAGGCAGCTGTCACAAACTTGAACCCAGCCTTGGAAACGTAATAAGAATCTGTCGGAAAACAAAAGAGGCTAGGTATTGTGTCTTAATTGAATTGAAGATTTGTTCAACTTCCAATAATACAGGAGAGAAAAAGGAAGAATAAAAGTAAGTGACTAAATGAGACACTGAGTTTACTTGGTGGCATGTAGGATGTACAGGCAATTCAGAAGGTGCGCCTGTCATTAAGAAAGCGTGGAAGGGGAGCTAGAAATATGGGAACTTGCTACATCGATTTTATCATCTGGCATCAGTAAGGAGGGATAAATTATCCCGGAGAGTAAATGAAGAGCAAAGCCTTGGAATAAATACAAGCAGAATTTTCATAAGCAATTATAAATTGAGATTTTTATGTTTTATTTTTAATATGAGCAACTGATTAAGTTTGAATATTTATTTCCTAGCTTTCCAATTTAAGCAGAGAGGCTGAGAGGCTGAGTATTCTTTGGTACTTGCAGCTTGCAACACGACTAGAAATTAAACATTATACTTATGAGACATATATCTTTTGTTTCGAGAAATGCATAAAGGAGATCCAATAGAATAAATATTGCTATAAATAAGCATGCACAATAGGCAATCCAAAAGCATCCTGATTTTGTGAACCAAGCCATTATCCATCCAATACTTTTGGCAAGAAGAAAGGAAACTGTCAAATGAGAATTGTAAAGAGCAGATGGCTATCCTCAGGTGACGGATATTTAACACGAGACAGCAAGAATTTCACAGTAGGCTGAAAATATCCTAATGACCTACAATTTATTTTAGCATTTCTGCTTCAGTGAAATTAAATACCAATCTCACCAGCCCCTGCAAACAGTTGATGTGTAGCTATGCCTGAAAAGACAAAACATTGATCTGAGCTGTATTGAAAAGTAGAAGATTACAGGCAGCATTTACTCCTACCTCTATGGGACCTTCAAACTTTCAGAGGGTTTTTTCTATAGCATCCTTGGGCAAAAGAAATGTCTGACAATTCATTGTAATAAGTAGATAGGTAGAAAAAACCTTAATAAGTATGTATGTTTTAGTAAATTAATAGCCACTTGAAAAATAGACATAAATTAAAAGAAAAATATATCATTCTTGGGTTATCACAATTACTTCCTGATGGCATATAAGGCTTCATGGAACATTACACTTCTCAAACTTTTGGAGTCATGGGTACTACCTTCACTTCCTATTCATGGTATTTTTGAATATTCATTTCTTATTCTTACAAAACTATGTAAAATTCAACTCCTAAGAGATATGACTATATCCAGAGGAATGTTGTATGATCCATCTATTATCTGGAGCTTATAGTTAATTCATGAAACAATTGAAAAAACATGCTACTATATGATTCTTTCAGAAATAAAAATCCCACAGTCCTCTCCCACCTATGAATGCTCTATATTACCTTAATCTGACTTGACATTTCATTGGAGATTTATAGCTTTCTAGAATATGTGGGTGATCAGAAGCAAAGAAGGATCAGAGAACAGAAAACAAGACAATATCTTGGGATGACCAGTTGTTTCCCTCTATATAAAAAGGCCAAGCACATAGGTTCTGAAGAGATTTTACACTTTGTTCCCAGTTATGTATTAAACTGAGTCTGTTTATCTTCCTTTCTAAAGAAGAATATAATTGATTTTTCATGATAAAGCAATATACTCTTATCCAAGGATGTTATCAGAATTCTTGAATTAAAAAAATGAGTATCCCACTACATCAGTGTAAGGATCCAGGAATTAGGTAGTTCTGACAATGTGCCATTTGTTTTTCTCTTGGAGCACAGAGGTGGTCCTTTGGCATTTTGTGAAAGGACACAGTGTCAGAGTTATTATCTATTAGAAGAGACAGGAAATGATTCTACATCTAATCACCAGTAAGTCTAGAATTATATTATTAGACAAATGAAATATTAAGCCCCTGGATCACCTTAATTGTGTTCCAAATTGAATTCCAGCATTAAATCCTTGTTTTCTGTTTCTTGTTGCTTAGCTTGTCCCCCTTTTTTCTATGACAACATATTCATTGTAAGTTATAATTTATAAACTGTCTAAAATGATCACCAGGTAGAACACCACTGTCTCTGATTATGAGGACAATGGTGAAGAAAATTCATCCCTTTTCACTGTTTTACTTAGAATCATCTTGACTTTAGAATATGTCATTTGTGAAACATTTGTGGAAGAAAGAAAGAGGTGATTCAATTCTATATTTTTTGGCATGACTGCTCTACATTATGCATGTTACCTTTCCTAATGAACATGGAACTAAAAAGAGTTTTGCGGATTAGAACAGCTTTTGTTTGTCTGATTGGTGAATAAAATATGCTGAAAAATTAGATTTGGTATGTGGATTCAGGGACTGACTAAGGTCATGCTCCTTTTGTTGGTTGCCATTCCTTCTCTTGCGAGGCATTGGACTGCACAAAAGGCGCTGCAAAGCCATGCGTGCTCTGTACACCTGCAGGATAGCAGCACAAACTTGGGACTGAGCTAAATTAAGGTCACAGCATACCCTGGAATCACCCAAAAGCCACAATGCTGTGCTTCTTTAGGTTCCTGAGCTGAGCTAAAGTGGAAACTTAGAAATATCACCAAGGACCGCAAAGAAACATGAACTCAAGGAAGACTGATCGGGTCTGGGAGAGTTCAGAGTTCTGTTGCACAGTAATCTAGGTACCAAAAGAGAGACCAGAATGATTCATCCACCACATCAGGGTAGTGAGAGCTGAGTTTAGAACCCAGGTAATGTGACACCAAATCTAGAGTTTTTCTGCAATGTCATGACCCCTTTGACTTTCTCATCATGTTTTACAAACAGTAATATACACTCACTGTGGAAGCGTCTTGTTTAGGGTACTGGGGAAGAATCCAAGGCCCTCACACTGAGATGCACCCTCAGTCCTCATTTTTGATCGCTTTTTCGGACAGGGCTTATTAAATTGTTAAGTTGTCTGCACTTGATCTTAGCCAAAAGGCTAAGAAGCGATAAGTTGTCTGGCTAGGCTCAAAGTTGATGCACTTGTGCCTCAGCCTCCAGTGCTGATGGGAGTACAGACCTTAGAAACTTCACTCCTACAACTTTTTTGTTGTTTTGGTTTGGAGTTTTTCCATCAATTTTACACATTTATATCCAGTAACCTAAAAAACTGTTTTGAAGAAAACATCATGCAATACAGAAAACATTGTTGAATTCCTATTTCTTTGTTTAGTGAAATTTTGTATCATTTCTAATGCTTTTTATCTTTTTACTATTTTGTTCTTTAACATTTTTTAAAAAAAGTTTTCTTTCTATGTACAAATCCATATACATTTTTAAGCTGTGATTCAAACATGTATGAATCCTAATAATCATTTTAGTTAATATCTTATGACACTTTCTACTTAAATAAATATATCTATATCATGGTCACTGATCTAATAGCATGATACAAAAAAACTATTGTGCATGCTTATATTCTCCCCACTTTGTTACCATCATAAATAATATTTCCTTAATTCCCTTATTATGTCATCTATCTATCTATCTATCTATCTATCTATCTATCTATCTATCTATCACTTTTGTGTACAGTTTTAGCAATTTCCCAAAGTATATTCCTAGAAGTACAACTTCAAAGCCAAAGCTTGTGGACCAGTCAGGATTCTTGCAAAACAGGACAAGTAGGATACATACATACTGTTTTATAAATATATGTGACATGGGTGTGTGATGTAAATCTAAGACATATGAATGTACTATGTGTATATAGATGTGTGTATACCTACAATATATGTGGACAGAGATTTATTAAAATGAATTGGTTTCTATGACCAAGGATACTGACAAGTGTCAAGCTCTGCAAAGTCAATAAGATAGAAATTGAGGACAACCACTTTTTATGATGTAAAAGTTATCAAATATTTGTGACAGAAAAGATTTTAGGGCAGAAAATAATTTTCCATGAAATGCAAATCTCTGGAAAAGTTTTCCAGTGAGCCAGTGTGGCTTTAGTCTGAAGAATGGCAATCTCAAGGTCCAAGAAGAGTAAGTTCAGTTAAATTCCAAAGGCAGGAAGATGCTGATATCCTACTTTCAAAGCCACCAGGCAGAGGATTTGTCTAAGGGGTGGGGCAACTTTTTGTTCTGTTTAGGACTTTGACTGCTTAGATGAGGCCCATTTCCACTAGGGACAGCAGTCTACTAACTTCAACGTTGGCCTCCTCCTTGTCACACCCACACTGAAATGATCAGAATGATGCTTATCTGTGAGCAGCCCATGACCCAGTCAAATTCACAGGTAGATTTCACCACCACAGTATAGGGTCAATTTTAAGATTTCTGACTTATATTTCCTAGTTGGTCTCTTAAAATCATATAATCAAAGGCATACTTTAGCAGTGTGGCTCCCCCATGTTTCCCAGCTGTAGTTATTCAACCTTTGAAAGAATTACCAATACATTCAGAAATTGTCTTACTCAACAGGATGTAGTTTTAAGTTGAAAATCAACACGCAAGGCCCTTTTCCAGGCATTCACGGCCATGGCCAGAGTGAGCTGTTATGGAGGACCACCTGAGCAGCTCTCCTTGAAAGAAGAGCGACTGTCTCCATTTTGACTGAGCCTGGCCCTATTTCCTTGTATTGTTATGTACAGAGCTGGTTAGGACTTCTTTTTATCCTTCAATTGGCCTTAAGCAATGTAATTGGTCTAGGTGAGGTGCTGGTGATAGTCTTTGAAGGTGGCGTGCGTGTTTCCCTGGTAAGCTGTATATCTGCTGCTCTTTAATGTGAGCCAGGGTTCAGATGGGATGGTAAAGCTAATGCTCTGCGCTGCCAGCTGGGATCGAGCCTCGAGACAGAGGCTATGACTTCCTGGGGCTTGAAAGGTTACACCAAAGCTGAAGCACCAGACTTAACCAAAACATTAGATACTACATAAAGCAGATTACTCTCTCTGCATATACTCTGTGCATATCGCAGAGGTAAATTTAGGCCACCCACCTAGCTCAGCTCACAGTAGTCTCTTTCCCACAATTCTCAGTCAGTCCTCCTCAAGCCACTTCCCCACTGAATAAAAACTGGGTGAGGCCCTGGTTCAGTCTCTTGATTCTGGAAAGCCATCTTTGTGGCTGGACTTAGGGATCCTTTACTCCCCAATGATTGAAAATGTAATTTAGTGTCTTTATATCCCCCATGGGTTGCATTGTAAGTGGTAGATTGGAATCAACTTGATGGGATTCCAGTAACGTAACTTTGGGATTATAAATACTGGCTTCTTGAACTGAGATGAGGACCTGAGACCTTTGTCTGAGTACTTATTTGTCATGATTTTTTTCTAAAAGTTTATCTTTCTTTGTAGCTGAGTAGTACTCATACAAAAATATCACATCTTTATTATCCATTCCTCAGTTGATGGACATTTGGGTTGTTTCCAAGATTTAGCTCTGACAAACTGTGCTACTGTAAACATGGGTGCACATATATCACTATGATATGATGTTTTCAGTTACTCTGGAAAAACACCCAGAAAGGGAATAGAGGGGGTTGCATGGGACCTCTAATCCTAGGTTTTTAAGGACTCTCTGTACTTGTTTCTACTGGGAAATTTTTCAACAGGAGAAAAGGGTTCCTCTTTCCTCATAGCCCTCTCAGTATTTGTTATTGCCTGATTGCTTGATGACAGCCATTGTTTCTGGGGTGAGATAGAAACTCACTATTGTTTTAATTTGTGTTTCTCAAATGACCAAGGCTACAGAACATTTTTTCATATATTTATTTGCCATTTGTATGTCTTCATCTGAGAAGTGTGTATTCATCTCTAATGCCCATTTTTGGATTGAGTCTCTGAATTTGGGAGGCCTGATTTTCTCAATTCTTTATATGTTCTAGAAAAAACTGGCTTAATTTTCTTCCCAATCTGTGCTTTTCTTTTCACTCTGTTGGTGCTTTATTTTGATGTATAAACTTTTTTCAATAAAATGAGATCCCAGTTGTTGATTCCTTGAAATATTTCCTGTGCCATTCATGTTTTATTCATGAACTCTGCCTACGGCCACATCTTCATGATTTCTACCTACTTTCTCTTGCAGTAGATTTAGTGCTTCATTCCAATAGTTAGATCTTTGATCCATTTTGACTTTAGTGCATGGTGATAGACATGGGTCTAGTTTTAGTCTTCAGCATGTGGAAAAATCAATGTTTTCATCACCATTGTTAAAGATGCTATCTTTCTTCCAGTTTGGTTCCTTTGTTATAAGTGTTTGGTCCCTTTGTTATAGGTGGCTGAGCATATCTCTGCATTTTCTAGTCTGTTCCACTGATCCTAAGGGAGTTTTTCCTAATATCATGCTGTTTTTATCCTAGTAACTTTGTAGCACAATTTCAAGTCAGGTAGTTGATGCCTTTTGCCTTTCCTCTGTTGCCCAGGATTGCCTTTGCTATTCTAGGTCTTTCTGGTTCAAATGAATTTTAGGAATACTTTCTTTTCTGAATTGCATAGCAAGACCTCAGAGCCTTATTTGCTCAGGAGAGAGGGTCAGTGCCTCTGTCTTCTCCAAACATCTCTCTGTCTGAGGCGGCCTCAATCACAGACACTGCCACCCCACATTACAGGATCTGGAGGAGAGTCTGGGGATCCATCTTGTCCAGGATGACCTGTTCCACACCTCCAAGAGAGGCCACAGGCTGGGGGGGCAGTGTGTGCTGCCAATTTTATGCTTCATGCTTCTCTGGCCCCACCCTTTGAGCCCGGGCCTGTTCCTCTGGCCCCACCCCTTGAGCCCTCCCTGGTCCTCTGGCCTGGCCCTTGAGCCATGCACTGCTCCTCCAGCAGCGTTGGCCCCATGACTTACATGAGGCTTGGGGGGGGGGGGACAGCTAGACACAAACCATAACAACATAGTAACTTCCTGACTGGCCAATTGAAATTTTATTTTCTCTCTCTCTTTTTTAGAATTATCCATGTTGCTTGCATTTAAACCATCATGGATCAAAAAAAAAATACTGTTTAGGAAAGGAACTCATATAACTGTGTATATTAAATATTTATAACTTTTGGCTGCTCGATATTTTGAATGCCTTTTCCTCTCTGTATTTTGATAGTGGCATGTACTTTGCATGGTGCCTTTGCATATAGAAATTTCACTTTTCTTGGCTCCTCTGATCCTAGGCTGAGGACATGGAATCTAGGTTCTGTCACTTGCAGTCTACAAGATGGAATGAAAAAGAAGCAACCTGAGCAGGGAAAGTCAATTTTTTTTTTTTTCTAGAATGGGTTCCTGTGATACGTAGCTCCTGGAGACAGGAATCTCTTTAATGGGCCAAATGTTTGCTCTTGAGTGTCAGCCTCAGCCCTGTTTCATTGGCCCATTAAATGAAACTGTCAGCTAATTAATATCCCTTAACATATCCTTTTCTACTTACATAGGACAAAAGATATTGTTATTTGCAAATTTTAAAATACAGAAGATTTTATTATGATAATATACACACCATTTTATCAGTGTCTTCTTTAGAAGCAGTTATTAATTCTTATTTCAGCTGTGTGATTCCCAATTTCTTCTATACTAGAGTCTCCTGCATTTGTTCTGAATGGGTTCGGGGCCTGAGATCACATTTTGCTCCTTCTCTTTGTCGTTTTGTATAGCACTGTCCTCTGACCTTCGGTTTAGAGCTTTGGTGCAGTTGTAACCTTAGCACCTACCAAAATTCTTACCCAAGAGAGATTATATGGTTAAGGTAGTTATAGTTTTGTATTCATAGAACTACAATTAGGAACACTAATAATGGATAGTGATATTTAGCAGTTGATAAACTTTTGTAACTAATGAGTTTGTATTTTAGACAGTAAGAGCAAGCATTATGTTTGTGTAGTTAATCAGATTAAATTGGGAATTTGTATTTAAGTTAGTTCCCCTAAATCCTGTCTGATCACCTCCACTTGATTTACCTGGGGTCTACCAGGCAGACTAGTTCACCCCAGTTATCTTTTGCCCCCTCAGTCATGAGAGAAAGAGAGGATGCTCTTATAGATCTGGGTCTAGCAAAGTGTCTTAGCTTATGGGGTGCAGATCTATGAAGTTTGAATTCATCCCAATGTGCCTGGCGTGGGTCTGGCTGCTGTGCTCAGCTTCTTCCTGCTGCAGCCCTTGGAAGTGAACCTGCTGTGCCCCTCTGGCAAGATGTTCTGCTTCTGGATTAGCTGGGTGCTTCTGGCCCCTAGCCTCTCTGCAAGGACTTCAGCTGCAGAGTTTCACACCAGACCCATATGCCAGGCTTGGGCTAGTTCTGGAGGGGTCCCAAGAGCTTGGCAGAAAGTCTCAATCACACGCTGGGTCTGGGCGGGGTCTGGAGGGGTCCCCACACAATTTTAAAAATAAAAGTGCTGTAATACAATTCAGAAGTACCCTTATTTTTATTCATTACCAATACCAATTCTATTACTAGTGATTTTCATTTTCAATTTAGATGATTTTTATAAATTGAGTCATTTTTAAAAATTTATCATATCTAGATATGTCATTGACTTGAAGGTTTGCATTTTCCTTCTTTTCCTCAATTCTTTTCCTTTTCTCTATGTAGTCAATATCTTTATAAAATATTTATTCAAGTCATTGGTCAATATTATTATATAGGGGTTGGGGAGATAGCTCAGTGGCCTAAGCACCTGCCTGGCAAGGCAAGGACACAGGTTTGATCCCTAGGCCTGCATACTATGTTAGCCCCTGAACTGGGGAGCATGCTGCCAGCCCAAAACCGGGTGTGGGGTCACACGCCTGTAATCCCAGCACTGTGGAGGCTGAGACAAGATCATCATGAGTCTAACCTGTGTAGTGAGATGCCATACCAAAATAAGTAACTTTAATTTTTTTTAATATTATAATGTAGATTTTGTTGACTTGGGCTTTTGTTTTGTTTTGTTTTTCTGTGATACAGTGAACCATAGAATACAGGTGTTTGTGCATGCAAAGAAAACATTCTACCACTGAGGTATGTTTTCAGCTCTGTTTTTTATTTTGAGATAGGCTACGCTTGCATTTGCAGTACTCCTGCCTCAGTTTCCTGAGTAGTTGGAATTTTAAGTATATACCACAATACTCAGTCTAGATATTGTTTATTAAAAGCCAAGTAGCATCCTGTCAGTATATTTTATTCTCATCCATCCATTTACTTTTCTATAACTGATAATTGCTTCGTCTTCAGCTTGGTTTGCTTGACTTTCAATACTCTTTTTAAAGTAGGTGATCTGACCTGTCACTGGACTATCCACCACTATTATCTTTTCAAGACTTCAAATGTACACAATAATTTAAATTTTAAAAGGAATAAAAAGAATTTTGTCTATGACAGATGAAATGGTTGTGTCTCTAAAATCCAGCATGCGATTTTTGGTAAGTGGGGCCTTTGGGAGGTGACCGCATGAGAAGGGTAGAGGGAGCTGTCGACACGAGGTCTGTGCCAGTGCAACAGACCCCAGAAAGTCCCTTATTGTTTTCCACTGGGCCAGGCTGCATGACCGGGAAGGTTAAAGGAGTAATGGGTTATTAACTTACCTGCTTTATTTCTTAGTAATAGAAAAAAGTCCAAGACTATCTCTGTTCAAACCTGGAAACATGCCTTTAAGTAAAAAACGAAACAGATTTTGTAGGAGGTGTGATCAAATTACATGGTCAATTGAAGTTTGGGGGTCTTCATGAGGAGTGATTAAGAAATAAATACAGTGGGCCAGGGAGATAGCTCAGTGGTCTGAGCACCTGCCTGGTATGTGCAAGGACCCGGGTTTGATCCCTGGTACCACATGCCGTCCCACCATGCTGGCCACTGCAACCAGGCATGGTGGTACAAGCCTGACATCCCGGTGCTGGGGAGGCTGAGGCTGTAGGATCACTACGAGTCTGAGCTGCATAGCGAGATCTTAAACCAAATAAATAAAATTTTTAAAAATTAAAAAAAAATACAGTGAACGGTATGGCTGATTGCCTTGAAACCACAGAAAGATGGGTGTGTCCAAACATTCCCGTGTATCCTCTTTCACCTTCTGATCTCTGTCACCTGTGACTTCTGAAGCTTCCTCCATGTCAGAATGACCAGGGAAGATAAAAGTTTCACACCAAGGCAGGACCTCCAGACAGCTGGGACAGAGTAACTGAAGGCACTAACATGGGTTTCTAGAAGGGTTTCAGAAAGTTGCAAGAGTAGTGGAATAAGCATGTTGAGCAAGAGTTATTCTTTTGGGGATGGTTGGTGGTA
>NW_004524631.1:8724878-8725435 GCF_000260255.1 Octodon degus
GTCTCACCCACTCTGTGCCTGTGCTGTGATCATTAGGTCCTGCAGGCTCATGGTAACCAGAAGCTCTCCCACACACTCACTAGGCCTGGGCTAGGACTGGTTCTGGTGGTTCCCGGAACATAGCAGAAATTCAAGTCTATTCCTTTTAACGGTAAGCTAAGATGCTTTGTGAAGACAATGAGTAAACCTTTTTTCCAAAATTAGCAACACATCAAGGATAAGAAGTGTAAGAATTTTCTTTGGATTCAAAATATAAGAACAATATGAAATAAATGGACCTGTATGTAAGTTGGGGAACAAGATTAATTTCTTGAGCTGGAGATGCCAGGTGTTAAAGTTATTTATCATAGGTGGACATCTGATTTCTCCTATTAACGATTTTCTTAAAAGTGTATCTTAATCTCCTCATAACAGTCACATAATAATGTCAGTTTAACTTCATTAAGAATGCTTGTTCTGGGGGCCTGGCCCTAGCTCAGTTCTTTAAGTGGCTTCTTCCACAAAGCTGTCAGGCTCGGGGTGCTGTGGTTCGATCCCCACAACTCAAGCCAGCCAAA
>NW_004524631.1:8725993-8742033 GCF_000260255.1 Octodon degus
CTTTAGTCCATTTTATATGGGCAACTTATTCTGGGTGGTTTCATCTGTCCACTCCGTGAATGCCACCTTCTCTCTGTTAGTTGGCAGCAGTAGTTCAGTTTTAGGGTTGATATATAAAATTTTAAACCCAATATTCAGGAGACATTTATAAGAATGTTCCCTGCTGTCTACATCATTTTCCACCCATCATCAAAACTTGACATGTAGGCTTGCGAGGAATACTTTAAAGGCTGAGGATACAGAATGCTATCTTTATTAAGAAATGCCTCCATTTCTATGCATCTGATCTTGAATAAAAGCCAATCTATTATGGAAAACGTTATTCCTTTCTGGGCATGCCAAAATATCCTGGCTGGCGTATTAATGAATGAATGGAGCTTGTATGAATTTACTACTGGAGGATATTGCAACTTCTTTTTCTTTTTATTCTTTTATTTTATTTTATTTTTTGGTGGAACCAGGGATTGAACTCAGGTCCTTGTACTTGCCAGGGAAGCGCTTACTCCACTGAGCCATCTACCCGGCCCTGCAATTTCTTTTTAAAAGCTTACTTATCTGACCTCAGTAACATAGTGATAATGAGATAATCTAAAATAATAGACTATACTGAAGACTTCCAAGTGTTTTATATGGTTTTGTATTTTAAAAGGACACACTCCCTTATGAAGTACCTTAGTGCTATTATTCTCATTTTTATGAAATGGATGCTATGGGTTTTAGTTTTCTATTCTTTCATACCAAATCACCATGAACTTTTCAGGTTAATCAACAATCCTGTAGCTCCCAGTGCTATCAACAGAAGTCCAAGCCTTTCTTCACTGAAAATCTCAATGCTGACATCAGGGTGTCAGGTCGGTAGCATTCACACACAGAGCCTCTGGAGAGGAATCCAGTTGCAAGCTAATTCGTGTTACTGGCAGAATCTACCACCTTGCAACTATTAAACTACATTGTCCTCACTCACTGTCATCTGGTGGTCACTCAGCCCCTCATATTCTGGGCCGCAAGGCTCCTTCCCACTTTAATGAAGACTATGCATCTGTTCTTAGATCTTTGACTTCGTCTGTAAGCACATCATTTCTCTATGTCTACATATTATTTATTAACAGCCCTATTGTGATTTAATTCATATGCCATAAAATTTATCTATTGAAAGTATGACACAGTGAGTTTTAGTATCGAGTTGTAAAATCATTGGTCTAATCCAATTCTGGATTACTTCTATCATCTCAAAAGAATCCTGACACTCATTACCAGTTTTTTCTCCTTTCTGCACTAGTCCTAGCCATCCACTAGTCAATGCTGGCTATAGATCTGCCAATTCTGGCCAGTTATACAGGTGGAATTATACAATATGTGGCCCTTAGCAATTCACTTCTTTCACTGAATATCTTTTAAGAGTCATCCATGTGGTAGCACCTATGGGTACTTTATTCTTTTTGTCAAAATTACATTTATTGTATAGTGATACCACATTTTAAATCAATTTTTCAGTCAATAGATGTTTGTTTGGATCTACCTTTTGGCTTTATAGTCTTTACAGATTTTGTATTGACATAGGTTTTTATTTCTCTGGTGTAGTGGAACTTCACTAGTTGTATGGTAATTCTGTGTTTAACAGTTTGAGGAACTGAATCTGCTTTCCAGAGCAGATGTCCTCTTTTGCCCTCCTTGCCTCCATATACACGCATTTGAATTTCTATATGCCCTCCCCAACACTTGTTACGTTGACTGTCACTTTAGTCTTTAAAGTAGGTGGAAAGTGGTATTGCATGGTGAGTGTCTTGATTACCGTTTTCTTAATGACTAAAGATGTGGGACACCTTTGTATGTCCTTACTGGCAATTTGAATATCTTCCTTGGAGAAATGGGTATTAAAATCACTGAAGGTCTAAATATTTACACCATTTCTTTACATACTGATAGTGTCTTTGAAACACGTTTTATAATTTTGATCAAGTCCAGTTGATCTGCTTTTGTTCTTGGCTGTATGTATTGTAGCTACGCTATTTAAGAAAACTATTTAGTGCAAGATTTTCATCACCAGAGAGAATCATAGTGTAGATATTATATTCAAGTCCTGATCTAGTTGGGTTATTTTTTATTATGCCAGGTAAAGTCCAACTTGTTTGGCAAGTAGCTATTCAGTTGTCCCAGTATTATATGCTGAAAAGAGTTATTTTTGCCATTAATTTGCTTTACACCTTTGTAGAAAATCAATTACCCATAAATATGGGTATTTATTTCTGTACTGTAAATGTGATTCCACTGATCTATGCAGTATGCTTATATTATGGTAAAACTACAGAATCAAATTTTGATTCAGTTTTGTAGTTTTGAACCTGGGAAGTGTGAATCCTCAATCTTGCTTCTTTTTAAAGTTTGTTTTGACCATATTGAGCCCTTTGTGTTTTCATATGAATTGTAAGAATTGTTTGCCAATTGCTACAAAAAGAGAAACCAACTTGATTGGGCTTGAATTTACAGATTAATTTGCAGAGTGTTGTAATCATAATCCTTTCATGAACACAGATGCCTTTCTATTTGTTAGGCATTCATTAATTCCTTTCAGCAGTGCTACCGCTTTTATTGTGTTTTTTCTGAATCCATTATAAATGAAACAGTTTTCTTAATTTCCTTGTCAGATTGGTCATGGTGAATACATATAAATGTAATTGATTTTTTTGCATATTGATTTTTACGTAATATAACTTTGCTGAATTCATTCATTAGCTGTAATAGTTTTTGTTGTGTTCTTTAGGATATTTTTATATATAAGCATTTTATCTGCAAAGAGATATATTTTTACTTATTATTTTTATCTGGAAGATACTTGTGGCCCTGGATAACACCTTATAACAACATTTTTTTCTTTTTGAATGAGGGTCTTCACACTCAATTCAGGCTGACCGTGAGCTCACTTTGTAGCTTGGGTGGGTCTCGAACTTGCAAAGATCCTCCTACCTTAGCCTTCTGAGTGCTGGGATTACAGGTGTGCACCACCATGCCAAGCTTCACAATACTTTTTTTTTTTCTGATCTAGGATTGCTACTGCATTTATTTTAAATGACTGTTAAGTCACTTTTAGTCTTGTAATTTATTTCACTATTTTCTTATATTTTTATGAGGTGAATATTTTGGAAGAGTATAAGCCACTTGTTTTATAGAATACACTTAAAATGGGCTTGTTTGGTGTTTGTCATAAGTAAATCTAGAAGCAGTACTATGTTCTTGGGATCTGTATAAGACCTAAAAAGGCAGCATCCCTACTACCTGCTAAAACACAAATACATTTAATTTTATGTGTCCAATTGACTGGGTCACTAGATGCTCAGGTATTTAGTTAAACATTATTTATTGGTTATCTGGAGGACATTCCTGGGTGAGTTCTATGTCTGAGGTACTAGGCAGAATGAAGTACACCCTTCCATGTGGCTGAGCCTCCTTCAATCTGTGAAAAGCATAAAATAAAACTAACAATGACAGCAAATTTACTCTTAGCCTAATTGTGCCTGAGCTGGGTCATGCCTGCCTTTGAATTTGGACTTGGCCTGAAACTTACATCAATGCTAAGAAACTCAGTTTCATTAGTCACTGGATCTATTCCTTCCATACCAGGGTTGTGTAGTGACCATGAGTATCTAATGAGCCCCATAACATTTCGTGGGCCTCTGATTTCTTTTCCCTTTAATGATCACTGATGTCATTGAATTTTGTTTTGAACACAATCTTCTCTTTGCATCTCTGACATCATTTGAGTGTATAGTCTTTGCCTAGGTGTAGATCCGTATTTTCTTGGGCCCAGACTCCCTAGGTTGACCATGACATTACGTTTCTTATAATCTTGCCACTTTCCATGGTTGTTACAAGATAATGGGACATGGGACTCTGAATACTCACAAAACTCTTCCAAAGTTTTTTTCTGTGTTAAATTATGGGGACCAAGTGCTGCCACCAACTTTTCCTTAGTCTTTTGAAAGAGTGTCTCATGATCTCATTTAAAATCTTTTAAAGGGTTGATGTTGTATATGCTCATCAAGAATGGGGAAAAGAGATGATGAAAGAACCCTTTTTCTTGAAAAAATTTTTAATACATGACCTTTTTACTTGTACTATAAGAAAATTTTAAGGTGAAATTAGGGAATACATGTCACACTTCGTAAAATAAAAGAGAACAAGATTTGAATAATGGCAATTCCTGAACAAACCTGATTAACATAGAGTTAATTTAGTTGACAGAATAAGAGATAGTACTAAGGACGAAGTATAAATTATAGCAGAAAGCAACGTATTTTTAGCATGAAAGTAAGTGTATCTAAAAGAAAAAACGGTAGCATAATATTTAAACTGGAAAGTGTACTAAATTATGTTCAAGTGAGAAATAGTTCTTAAAGATCATGTCCTCATCTTCTTAAATTTAGATTAAATGTATTGGGCTGGGAAGATAGCTCAGTAGAATAAGCACCTGCCTGGCAAGCACATGGTGCTGTGTTCAATCCCTGGTACCACAAAAAGTTAATTAATTAATTAAACGTTTTAAATAAATATACGAAACAAAATGTAAAAACAAATGTACACCTTAATGGAGCAACCTATGACACTTTTGACAGGTATTCATTATATAATACTTAAATCAGATTAAAAATATTTATTTTCCCAACCATTTATCACCTCTTCATGGTGAAAAGTTCCAATATACTTCCTTCTAGCTTTCTGTAAGTGTAAGGTTAATTATTGATATCTGTAGTCACACCAAGAGAAACAACAAAGAGCTTCAACTTTCCTACTTCCAGCGACAGCAAGAAAGGAGCATGGTTCCGCGGTAGCTGTTGCACTTTGCCCTTCTGTTCCCATTTCTTGAGAATATGTTCAGGAGGACTCAACAATGGACTGAGAAAACCTGCTGCGCAGTCATCCTTTCACCCGAGACTCCTTCACTGCCGCTTTCCCACCGGCTTTGAGAAGAGACACAGATATATCCCTCCCCTTTCCCCACAGATCAAGAGCTGCTGCTGCCTTCCTAAAGAAATAACAAGGCAATCACCCCCAAAGGACAGGGACAAGGAGAAATGCTGGTCCGTTGTTAGCTTCTACAACATCCCCAGACCACCATAAGCCCTGATTAGCACATCCTACTTCTAGAGAGTCTCCTCAGATGGTGGCCATTCCAATTTTATCTCTCCTCTTTTTGTTGAGAAGAGGCGATTCTCTCATACTTCCCTGACTGCCACGGCATTTAGAACTACCCACAACACCTCCAACCCATCTGAGAGGTATCTGCCCTAACAGCGACAGGCCTGCATTTGAGCACATCAGTGTGCTTGAATCAGTAGGTGTGGATCTGGATCAATCAGCATGGACCAGTCACAGGCCAAGGTACTACTGTTTTATAGACGGTGTATCATGTAACATTATATATAATTGCTGAGGCCCAAGTAAGATTATATTAAAGATTTTGCTTGGAAATTGAAAGGTCAAACAAAGGCAGCCAAACCCACACAGAACCAGACCAGACACACTGACAGTAGAAAGAGTGGATTTATTGGAAACTCATGTGGAGGGCTGTCTCACAGACCAAAACAGCACCGAACAAAGACAGGACAGGAAACTTTAAAGGATCTTTTAGAGAAGGTAATCACAGGCTAGAACAGCCAGATCTCAGGTGGACACCATTTTTCTTCCTTGTGGTTTAATTCTTAGGTCAGAGAGAAGTGAGCTGAGACCAGAGTACAGTATGGGGCAGGGTTGGGGTTGGGGTTGGGGTAGGATGCCTAGGAAACCAAGAGGGGAAGTGTTTAGGGCAGGGTACCCAGGAAACTTTGAGTCCTGATGTATCATCCCAGACTCCATCTGATAGAAAAGGAGCAAAGAAATCATCTGGCTACTTCCTGCTGAGTGGGGGCATCATGGGCCACGAGTCTGGAGATCAGGGTGAGGAGTTGTTGTCGAAGGGGTCTCATTGGAGTAAGCCCTGATGGGAATAATCTGAGAGGATTTGGTTAAAATTTTGGGTTGTGAGTTTGTTACTGTGTTGGGGACTAGGGTTATTAAGCAAGAGGCAAAGAGGAACATAACAGTGAGTCCTGCCAGTGGTCCCAGGAGTGGGGAGAGCTGTGTGAGTGTGGTCACTCATGGGTTGTGTAACACCAATCCTGGGGAGCCCATGGATAAATAGCCCATCTCACTATTTTTGGATTCTGTCTCTTAATTCTTGGATCTTTTGGTATATAATGCCAGACTGGTTAAAGTAATAGAAACATTCTTCTTTTTTAAAGAACACTCTTTCTGCAATTATCATATTGAGAACTTCTCTGTTTTGTAGAACCATACAGACCAGTTTTGTAGTTGTTCGTGTATGGTGGTCATAGTGTTGGCTACATGATCAAATTCTCCAGCTAGCTGGTTGGCCATCTGTGTATATAACCCCAGGGGTGTTCCTAGTCTGGCAGCCCTTAAGGTAATTCCCATCAGGGCTGAACCTATGAGAAATCCCATGTGGATTGTTCATTTTGTTTTGTGTGATGGCGTATGGAGATTGGCTGAGAAATAGCCATTGGCAAATTCCTCCTCTGTATAGATAGTGAGGTTAGGAACTATTAGAACCAGAGGGCATTGAAGACATTATGGAAGGCAGGGGTAGACAGAGGAGCCACATAGGAAGAGTTGTGTGGATTTTTTATATGAGGGGAGGCAGGAGAGGAGGGAGATATATGGAAAGCTTGTGGAGCATCCTGTAGAGCAGGGAAGGTTATAAGAGATAGTGAGGGCCATGAGGTGGATATCTAGGGCTAGGGACCTCTGGGTAAATGGGCAAGAGCTTGAGCAGGTGGTGTTACCAGGAATGTCTATTAGGTCTGGTGTACAGAGGAGCAGAGACAACACTTGGAGAGATTAGTAGGAGTGTAGGAGAAGAATCTGAGAGCCGTGAGGGCCATCAAAATTATGGGTTGGTTTCTGTAGAGAGGCATCAAGCGTGGTGGCTTCTGCATCAATATCAGGGGCTATGTAAGGTGTCTTTTGGATATGGAGGAATCCACTGGGGTCTTGTCCGATGGTATCAATCCAAATGGTGGGGGTGACCCTATGGTCACATGTGTCTGATTGTGGGTTATGGATGGTGAGATTAATGTAGGTGCAGTAGTATGAGGTGTGTGTTACTTGGGAGGGGATGAGCTGGAGGCACACCTTCGCAGGCTTTGTGTGAGCATCTGTGAATGTTTGTGACTAGTATGAATGTTCAGTATTGATGTGGAAAGTTCATATTTTCCCATTTGAGGAGTATTCCAATATGTCTTTCCAGGTTGGGCAATTATCCCTGCACTGAGAGGTGGGTGCATTGTGCATGCAGAGATATTTTTGTCTGCGACTGTATGTTTGGTGCCAGTCTTATGAGGAAAAAGGGTGGAGGTCACAGGCATCAAAGATCAGGGAGACTGAAGGGGAACGGGAGGAAAGGCAGTGCAAAGAGTTAAAGGCTGACTGCCATTGATAGGGGCCATCAGTAACTTCCCCATAGGAGATGCAGGCCCAGCATAGGCCACAAATTTCCAATGTAATTGATGGGGTTACTGGTGGAGTGTTGAGTGGATGTGAAATAAGAGGTGAATAGTCAGGAAAAATATGGCCCTCATTCTAGGATTGGAGCTAAAGTGAAGAGGCATTTGAGAAGAAATTTTGTGGAGAAGAGAAACTGGCATGACCAAGTTTGCTTATCTGTTTATTGATCAGTTGGCAGTGGGGCCCTTTGGAGACTGGACAGGTGGACTCAGGCTTCTCTTCCCAAGAGTGCTGTGGTAGTTGGCATGTTCAGGATGTTGATTTGTGGGCTAGACCAATGAGGCTTGTGGGATGGAGGATTGAGGTCCTTTAAGAAGACTTGGTCTCCAGGCTGAATCTGTATGGGAGCTGAGTCATTACCAGGTTTAGGGAGGCACTGATCTGCATATTGTCTGAGGAGATGTGAGTTAGTGAGAGCAGCGGCAAGTAGTTGGTAAGTGGGTTGGGAGATGGGTCTAGAGGTAGGGTAAGTAGAAGGAGGGGCCTATCATACAAGAACTCAAAAGGCCTAAGCCCAGAGGGTTGCCTGGATGTGGCAGAGAGTTGGGCAAGGCTGGCAGATATGCTATCTGGCCAGGATTGGTGGGTTTCTATAGAGAGCTTGGTTAGTTGGGCCTTGATGAGGAGGTTGGGCTTTTAGGTAGCTGGGAGGCAGGAAGGTAATTTAAGAACAAGTGACAGACATCATAGATTGACGTACAAGAACCTGTGAATAGCAAGGAAAGTCAAGTCAGAACAAACTCAGATAAAACTGTTTCACATTACAGTTTGCCAATTATCAGATGTCCCTTCATGGCAGTTCTTTTATGTGTATATGACTTGAACATGATGGTGATTAAAGAAAAGTAATTCGAGGTTTAAGCTTAGCATGGAAATAAATTTTGATGTCATGGTGCAGACAGAAAATAATCTGGAATAGCTACTCAGATTAAGGTGTTTACACCAGAATGTAATTCTGCTTATTGCTTTCACTACGGTACAATCTTGGTTTGAGGGGGAAAATGTTAGCAGGACTGAGGTGTGAGGCAAGCGGTAAAAATGTAATGCATGAAAGCAAATATATACTTAATTTGGGATTATTCTCCTTAATATATGATTATAAAGAAGCTGATAATAAGCAACTAATGATGCTGATATGGTTATTGAGGAGGAAAGTTTCATCAGGCATATTTGAGTTATGAAGAAAGCAGTATTTCTGTGATGTCAGGAATCAGTTGCGTTTCAACTACTGAAGATCTTCAACAAGATGCTAAGCTTACATTTGCCTAATGTGGGTAGCATTTTTAATCATTGATGTGATTCATAATTTACATGTAATTTGTTCCCCAAAAGCTCTAAGATGAGGACTTCATGGCAGCTGTGCTCAGACCTGGGACCTAAAGAAAGAACTGACTCATGAAGACCCTGCCGCGTGGGTGGGCTTGTCCATGGGACTCACCTGAAGAGGTAAAGGATGTAGGAAGCAGGGCAGTGGATTTGGGTCTTTAAAGGTTGTGCCTGCACCCTTTATCTGTCTTTTGATCTCTACCTCTCTGTCTCTCTCTCTCTGTCTCTCTCTCTCTCTGTGTCTTTTTTTTTTTCAGAACCGGATATTGAACTCAGGCCCTTGCACTTGCCAGCTGAGCCATCTCCCTGGCCCCATCTCTTGTTGGACTCTTTGTACTTTTGTCTGTGTCTATGTCTGTCTGTCTGTCTGTCTGTCTGTCTGTCTGTCTGTCTCTCTCTCTCTCTCTCTCTCATGCTATGAGGTAGCTGCTTTCCCTCACACACCCTCTTGCCTTAGTGTTTCTGCCTCACTGCAAGCTTAAAAGCAATGGAGCCAACTGACTATGAACTGCAACCTCTGAAACTGTAAATCCTAATAAACTTTGTCACATTTAAGTTTTGGTCACAGAAATGCATCGTTGACTAATACATCATGCAAAGCAGAATTCAATCTTATTCAATAGAAGGTGAGATAGCACTGCTTCTTTGTTTACCTTTGTTCTCTGTTGCACTTGGGTTCCTTTGCTTAATTTCTACAAAGATAATGATAGTATAAAAATGCATAATTTGCTTTAGAATTTACTTTTTCTTTCATAAAAATTTTACTTTTTGGCACTGTCCCTCTTGGTAATCAGTTTTTAAAATCTGTGTTGGATAATCAATGATACTAGAGGCATTGATAGTAATTGTGGTGGTGGAAATTGCTAATATTACTTCTTTAGATCACTACAATTTAGGATATAAAGCATTTTTTTTCTTTCATTTTAGGGACGGTTCTACAGGGTGTTCAGGGTCTCACTACTAGATCAGACTCATAGTGATCCACCTGTTTACAGCCTCCTAAGAGCTGGGATTACAAGTGTGTACAACAATGCCCAGTCTCAGTTGCCATCTCAGCGTGCCCCAGGGGTGGCCCAGGGATCGAACCCCCAGCCCCTGTGCCTGCTTGCAGGCACTTTAATTTGCTGAGCTATTTGATCAACACTTGCATCTTTTTTGTCCTCCTAGAAAATTACATTTTATGCTATTTGATTTTTTTAATCACCAAAAGTTACACCTTTAATCTTTTGAGAGTCCTGGTATGATGCTATAAAAGCTTTTTAAATGGTATTTCAGTGCAAAAAGGAAAAAGCTCATAAAAAAATCAAGGAACCAGGAAATAACAAAGCAAGAGCTGCAAGATGTTGCAAAGAAAAACAAGACAAGATTCATAGGTAGGAATGAAAGAGCAGGAGTCAAAACAAATGGCATAAAAAGACTCAGAAGTAGTAGCAGAAAATTTTCCAAGCATGAGAAACGAATCTGACATACAGTTAAGTGAGGCATATAGAACACCATTTATCCATAATCAGACAATCTATACCCAGACACATAATAATCAAGGTCCCTGAAATTCAGCAAAAGAACAGAATATTAAAAGCTATTAGAGAAAAGAAATAGATCACCTATAATGGAAAGCCCAGCAGAATCAGATTTCTCAGCACAAACCATCAAATCAAGAAGAACTTGGAATGAAATATTTTAGATCCTGAAAGAAAACAACTTCCAACCCAGATTTACGTACCCTGCAAAACTATCTATTAAATGTAATGGAGAGATGACATACTGCTATGATAGAGAACAACTTAAGAAATTCATGACAACCAAACAAACCTTACAAAGAGTACTAACAATATTCTAAAAATGTCCATAACTTCAAGAACAACAACAGAAAGGACTCAATTAAAGAGAGGGAAAAAGTAGAGATCTTACAATAGGAAAGGTAAGCCAATACCCATTAATTATAAACATCAATGTAGATGGCCTTAATTCACCAATCAAAACAGAAAAAACTAGCACAGTGGATCAAGAAAAAAAAATGCAACAAAATACTGCATAAAGAAAACACACTTCACTCAAAAAGATATTCATAGACTGAAAGTCAAAGGATGGAAAACAACACTGCATGGGACAGGGACTCAGAAAAAAAAAATCAAGGGTAGCTATTGTGGTTGCTGACAATGTGAACTTCAAACCAGAAGTAATTAACATAGATAAGGAAGGTCACTACATATTGGTTAGGGAAAAATGACAAGAGGAAGAGATAATAATCATAAATATATATGCACTCAATGTAGGAGTGCCCATCTATATAAGAAAAATTTTAGCAGACATGGAAAATCAAATGATCCATAATACAATTGTGGTGAGGCACTTTAACCACCAATTGACACAAAGAAATAGATCCACTAAGCAACAAATCATCAAAAAAAGAATAGAACTAAATCAAACTTGTAAATAAATGGACTTTTACAGTGTTAGTTAGTTAGTTAGTTAGTTAGTTAGTTAGTAGACTTTTACAGTGTTCCACTCGACAACATCTCAGCTGCACATGGGATATTCTCTAAAACAGACCATATACTAGCTCATACTGCATTCTTAAGTAAAGACAAAGAAATTGAAATTATCTCATGTATATTATCTGACCATAGTGAAATGAAACTGGGAATTATTGACAAAAGAAACAGCAAAAACTTTGGAAACACTTGGAAATTAAAGAACACCCTGCTGAACAATCAATGGATAAAATTAAAGAAGAAATTAAACAATATTTACAATCAAAGGAAAATGGAGGGGCCAGGGAGATGGCTCAGTGGAATAAGAGCTTCCCTGGCAAGGACAAGGGCCTGAGTTCATTCCCCGGTTAAAAAAAAAAAAAAAAAAAAAAAGGAAAATGGAGATAGAGCTCATTGGAATTTGTTGAATGCAAGCAAAGCTGTCTTAAGAGGAAAATTTACAGCAGTAAATTCTTACATCAGGAAAACAGAACAAGTTCAAATAAACATAAACAATTATATGCTACTTCTTAAGCTCGTAGAGAAAGAAGAGCAAATGAAACCCAAAGCCCAAAGAAGGCAGGAAATTATAAAGATCAGATCAGAAATAAATGCAATGGAGATGAAAAAAACAATACAAGGAATTAATTAATTGAATAGTTGGTTCTTTGAAAGGACAAATAAAATTGATATACACCTAGCTAACCTTATAAAAAAAAATAAAGGTGGGCTGGGGAGATAGCTCAGTAGAATAAGCGCTTGCCTGGCAAGCACAGAGTCCTTAGTTCAATCCCTGGTACTGGAAAAAAAAAACTAAAGGAAAAATTCAAATTCATGAAATAAGGAATAAAAGGGATGAAATCACTACACAACCTATAGAAATTCACAAGATCATAAGTATCTACTTCCAAAGTCTTTACTCTCACAGGCTAACACAGAAGAAATGGACAGATTCCTAAATATATAGGAATTAACAAAGCTAAATGAAGAAGATACAAAAATTCTGAATAAATCCAATATCAAGGAATGAAATTGAAAAGGTAATAAAAAAAAAAAAAACTGCTAACCAAGAAAAGCCCAGGTCCTGATGGACTCACACTTGAATTCTATAAGAAATTTAGAGAAGATTTAATGCTACCTTTTCTCAAATTCTTTAGTGAAATTGAAAGGGAATAAATTCTCCCAAACTCATTCCTGGAAGCAAGTATTACTCTAGCACCAAAACTGGAGGAAGACCAAACCAAAAAAAAAAAGAGAACAATAGGCCAATCTCCCTGATAAACATAGATACAAAGATCCTCAATAAAATTCTAACAACAGAATGCAGAAAATCATGAAGAAGATTATATATCATGAACAAGTCAGATTTATCCCACGAATGAATGGTTTAACATATGAAAGTCCAAAAATATAATATACCACATGAACAAAGCTAAAGACAAAAATTGCATGATCATCTGAATAGATTAATAAATAAGTTTGACAAAGTCCAACATTCATTCATGATAAAACACTACAGAAAATTGGAATAGTTAGTCTTTACTTCAACCTGATAAAAGTCATCTATGACAAACCAACAGCCAACATCATACTAAATAGACAAAAATGAAAGACTTCACTATAAAATTCAGAACAAGCGACCGTGATGTCTACTGTCACCATTCCTATTCAATGTAGTTCTGGAAACATTAGACAGAGCAAATAGATAAAAAAGAAAAAATTAAAGGAACAATGATTGGAAAAGAAAGTGAAATTATTACTTTTTGCAGATGACATCATACTCTATATAGAAAGCCAAAAATCTCCACCAAGGGACATGCAAATTTAACAACCAAATGAAGTAGCATAGCAGGATACAAAGTCAGCACTCAAAACTCAATAGCATTTCTATACACAGACACTGAATGCAGTGAGAGAGAATTAAGGAAACCACATCTTTCACAATAACATCCAAAAAAATTAAATGACTTTAGAATCAATCTCACAAAGGAAGTAAAAGATTTATACAGTGAAAATTACAGCACTCTGAAAAAAAGAAATCAATGAGGATTTCAGGAAATGGAAAGCTATTCCTTGCTCCTGGATAGGAAAAAGCAACATTGTGAAAATGACCATACTCCTAAAATTGTTATACAGATTCAATGCAATACTAATTAAAATACCACTAGTATACCTCACAGATCTAGAGAAAACATTCCTAAAATTTATCTAGCCCCAGCAGAGACCTAGAATAGCAAAATCAATCCAGAACATCAAAGGAAAGTAAGGAGGAATCACAATCCCTGACTTGAAATTATACTACAAAGTTACTTTGATAAAATCAGCATGATCCTGGACAAAAAAATAAAAAAATAAAAATAAAACAGACTTGAGGGTGGATAGAAAAGATTAGAAGATGCAGACATAACTACAAACATATTCAGCCACTCTATCTTTGACAAAGGGGCTACACATCTTCAGTGGAAGATAGATAGCCTCTTCATTAAATGATCCTGGAAAAATCTGGCTTTCCGTGTGCTGAAGGCTAAAAGTAGACATATGTTGATCACCATGCACAAAACTACAGTCAAAAGTGGAAAGAAAGATTTAATTAAATATTAAAACTGAAACACTGGATCATCTGGAGAAAAAAGTACATAGAAATCTTAAAGATATAGGGTAGATAGAAAGTTCATGAAGCAAGACCACACTGCACAGGAAATTCTTCAAAGAATCAACGTTTGGGATCTCATCTTTTTGACATTTCTAGATGTCAAAAGAAATCACCAACAGAATAAAAAGAAATCCCACAAATTGAGAAAATAGTATAGCCAACTGTCCTTCAGACAAAGGGCTTCTATCTAGAACATATAAAGAATTTCAAAAAAATCATGGGCCGGCCAGATAGCTCAGTGGATTAAAGCATCTGCTTAGGCAGATGCAAGGGCCAGGGTTCAATCCCTAGTGTGCTGTGCTGGCCCCACTCCCAGGGCGTGCTGAGAGGGCTACTGAGACTGGTCATGGTGGCACATGCCTATTATCCCAGCAGTTGGGAGGCTGAAAACAGGAGGATCACTATGAATCCAATCTGTGTAGTGAGACCCTGTAGACACTGTACTAAATACATTTAAAAAGAAATCAGGTTCCCAAATTCAAAGACCCAATCTAGAATGGGCATCTGAGATGAATGTACAATTCTCAGACAAAGAAATGCAAATGACAAATAAATATATGAAAAGATGTTCAACATCATTGGTCATTCTAGAGATGCAAATTAAATCCACACTAAGATTCCATCTTATGCCAGAAAGAATGGCTACCATCAAGAAGTCAACCAATAACAAATGCTTCAAGGGCTGTGGGGAAAAAGAAAACCTTCCTCACTGTTGGTGGGAGTGAAGATTGGTACAACCACTATGGAATTCAGTGTGAAGATTCCTCAAAATCTAGACTTAGAAGTCCCATTCAACACAGTTATTCCCTTCCTCAATACTTTTCCAAATGAACTAGAAACATCATACTACTGTGATTTTATGTGCACCCATGTTTATAGCAGTGCAATTTGTCATAGATAAATCTTAGAAACAACCCAAAAGCCCATAAACTGAGGAAGTGATAAAAAGATATATTTTTATTCAATGGAATATCACTCACCTATAAAAATGATAAACTCAAAGCTTTTATAGGTAAATGGATGCAACTAGAGACCATACTCTTGTTAACAAAAAAATGTGAAAGAGTAAGTAAAATCTGAAAGGGACAATAATACTAGTAATGGGAAAGAATATGTTCAATGAGAAAAAAATCTGGGATGAGGAAAAAGACAAAAGAAAGAAGGACAAAGGTATATTTACATATATATCCAGGCTAACTTGGATAACTGTATTGCTGATTTCTGCTGTTGTATAGAAAAAGCAATTAAATGCTGTATTTTTTTCCTTCTTTTTAATTTCTTATAATTTTCTTCTTACAAATTTCATGTTTATCTGGTAATCTAAACAACTAATTTGAAATTAACATTATGTAATACAACAACCATTGCCAAATTTCTATTATTTTGCTTCATGAAATTGTTTCTCTTTTTTTTTACATTTTTTATTTTAAAGAGAAAAAACCAAAAACAAGTAACAAGAATAAAAGCAAGAACAAAGCAATATGCAACAATAAAAATGGTACAAAATTTCAAAACAAGATTACAAAATTAAGAATGGTTATTATGTATTATGTATTGTTATAATCAAATTTGTTCCTCAAATTACCAGATAAAGGTGTGTCAGATTGGTCAAGCAATTAAATATTAACTCTTTTTTTCACTAAACCTTAATATTTTCTTTGCCTTTTTTACTTTTTTAAAACTTCCCTCTTACTTTTTTATGAGCAGAATAGATTTATTGGGGGAAAGAAAGCTTCTATCCAAGAGGGTCAGGAGGGGGCCTGAGAGGGTTGTCCCTGGGAAGAAAACTTTGAAGAGAATAAAAAAAATAATAGATGAGACTTTAGAGATGATACACATTTCAAAAAACAAGGTGAAAGGTATTCAATCGTGGTTTTCATATTGCACATTGCTGTCCTCAGTGAAGTTGCTCACATTACAGATATTAGCATTTCAAATTGGTCAATGTAAAACATTTTAAATATTAATTGCTACCTTCGAAAAACTAGTAGAAGGCTTGGGAGATAGCTCAGTAGAATAAGCGCCTGCCT
>NW_004524631.1:8742378-8746258 GCF_000260255.1 Octodon degus
ACAGTTATGTATAAATTATTACCCAAAATTTCTATATTTTTTACTTTTCTAATTTTCTAACATGAGAAGAAAAATCTGATTCAGTTACTAATTTAACAACCTCATACAAACCTGTGAAGGATTATATCACCAACAAATGTGGTTCTTTCTTATCCTCACTGTGTTGGGGGAGAAAATGAGCCATGACTTACTCTGATGACTATCTCACATATATGGTGCTTATGTTCAGAGACTTCAAAACAGCTCATAGTTACATGCTTTTGTTTGTTCAGTTCTCTAAGTTAGTATTTAGTGACACATTTCCTCTTGTGCCAGCACCACACAGTCATCATTTCTTTCCTACCTCCTTCTGCTCTCCTTAGTATGAAATAAATCTGTCATACATTTGCACTTTTGTAGTCATGAAAGAGTTTTACTGTCAAGGGGATGGCAGTGCCTAGGCTTTGCCTATGTTACCTGGATGACTATGATGAGTTTCAGATTTAGTGAAAGAGAGTACATTTAGTGAAAGAGAGTACCAGACTTAGTGAAACAGAGTACAGCGGGCATCATTCTTGCCAACTAGGCAGCAAGTGAGTTCCGTTCTCATTGATGAAATGTACTTTGAGTTTCTGGAAAATGTCTATAAAATAAGACATGTTGATACAGCAAGATCTTAAGCTTAGTGGACTTAATATTGAGTGTTGGGTCAGCTGCATGTAACATTGAGTAGCTGATGATCTCAGAGAAGACACTCAATTCTCAGAGTCTCAGTTTCCTAAACCATTGGAAGAAAAAGTTATAATGATTAGATATACTATTATAAGAAGTAAATTTTAATCATTATATGCAAATATAAAGCTTTACGTGAGAACTACTCTTCTCACTGAAATTCCTGTGTGTCGGTCTTGCAATTGATCTCCAAAACTGATAGAGCAACTGGTAGCTCTTAATGGTAAATGTCCTTTCCTGAACTTTATGTAGTTGTGTAGATCTTTCTTGACATTCTGAAGCTTTCTTGACTCTTTTCTTGTCTCTTTTGGGGGATTACCCAAGCAGATGCACTCAAATTAGTTTGAATCTCTTTCATGAAGAGGATAAAGTGGTCTGTCTGTCCTCTGCTCAAGAATCTGCTTTCTGTACCATGCACACACACAGCCTGCTAATCCTCACCCCATCCACTTCTGGCCAGCTGTACCTTTCCCTCGCACAGCCTGTACTGGTGAATCTGGCTTATCGTGCCAAGCTCTTTCCCTGTTTACAAAGGATTGCTTTTTCACAGGGAGAAGGGTGCTTCTCTAGCATACTTGTACTTCAGAAGCAATGAGATCCAGATTTCTGCTCTAAGTCTCCTAAGCTGTAGGCCACACAGGTAGCACTTGAATGCTGCTGTGTATGCCAATAGCCTGCTCATGCCAAAGACCCAAAACCTCACCTAGGGCTCACTTTTACTGTACATGAGTGCAAAATAACTGCATTATTAGGAAAGCAAACATTTCACAGGCATATAGGAGTAGAATATTTAATTCTTCCAAAGTAAAAACTCCTTCAAGATGGACACAGGTTCTGACAGAGTGACTCTTCTCATTCTAAAATGTCATTCTCTATCTGTAGTAGCAATTTTTACTTTAGAGCCTATTTTTCCTGCAGTGTAGTATAGTCATTCCACCACTTTTTTGTTAGTACTTGCATGTGTATCTTTTTCTATGTTTATATGTTCTGTTTACTTGTGTGTTGGAATCTAGTGTACTGGAATCTAGCATGTGCCTTACAAGCATATATACCTGAATGCTTTTTATTAAACTACTATCTTTTGATGGGGTATTTAGTGTATCTACAATTAATGTAGTTACTGACATTGCAGAATAGTAAGTACTAACAAGTCATCATCTATTGTTCCTTCTTCTTTATAGCAACACTGTCATTCCTGAGTTTGCATGTAGGGAAGAAAATAGAATATTTCAACCCTCAAATAGTATATTTTTGCTGGACATTAGTTTTTTCTAAGATAATTATCATGTGTATCTGGCCTGCCATCTGATTAATGCCATCTGTCATATACCTTTTCTTCAATAAATGTTTTCTCAATAATGTCACCTGAACTTTTGATTGGCATCTTCTTTATTGAAATAAAACTATTTTAATGTGAATCTTTATATTTGTATTTAAATGGACACCCACATTTTGTTTAGAATAAACATACAGCATTATCATTAAATATTAGTTGAATACTATTACAAATCTGACTTTTGAGCCTGATATTTACTCTATTAAAATGTTATTTTTTAGGAGCTGGGGAGATGACTCAGTAGAATAAGTACTCACCTGGCAAGGACAAGGGGCTGAGTTCAATCCCCAGTTCTGAAAAAAAGTTAGTTTTTATTAGCAATATAGTAAGTTATCTGAGGTTTTATTCCATAGTAAGCTGAGATTTTATTCTTGATTGGCTAAAGGATATAAAAAAATACTTAAAAGGAGGAATCTTCAACTCTTCTGATTCATTGTTATTTAATGAACCACCTGAAAATTCTTTGCATGTAGTCCACATTTTGCAAACTATGGTTCATTTCTGCTACTCTAACAAAATCTCTCAAGCTTGTAATTATAAATTATAAAAATGTCTAATAGTTCTGGAAGTCCAAGATTAGGCAACAGTATTTGGTGTCCAGTGAATGCCTTCTTTGTATGTCCTCAGATGGCAGCAAAGGAGAGAAAGAATTCATCTGCAAAGCCATTTAGTACCTCAATGCCACCATGATTTATTTACCACAAAATAATTTTCAGACAAATAACTATAATATCATTTAGCTAAATATCTGGGCAAGTGATACTAAAATAAATCCCTGAACATTTAATAGTATCATTTTGGGAATTAAATTTCAACATGACTTTTGGGGAACATTCGGGTCATAGCCTAAGCTACTACTGAGAGTTGGTTAACTTTTTCACCTTTTAGAGACTCATATTTTGAACATAGAAGATACTTGGAACTTATTTCACTGAGTCTGGCTGAGCCATTGATGATACAGACTACATATGGTGATGCTTCTAAATGATTTTGAGGTCCAAACATTTTGATTCCTAGCAGTCTGATGAAGGAAAACTGTCAGTGTGAAAGGATGACTGTCATAGAAACCCTATTTGTGTTCCTGGACTCATTTTTTGATAGTCAAATTGGTCACTGACCAAGTCACCCTCTTATTTCTCACAGCTATTGGCTTACAGAGTGATAGTGTGGGAAAGTTTGTCAAGGGCAAATTCACCTTTTCCATATGAGCAAACTGAATCCAGGGAGGTGAAGTGTATCCTGGTTCCACAGCTACTTCATGGGAAGAGCAGGAACTAGAGTTCAGCCCAATGTTTTTCCCCCATGCTATGTAGCAGATTTTATCCCTGGTTGTATGTTAGCATAATCTGAGCTACTCAGCAAAAATAGTGACACCTGAGCCTCAACATGGACCAATTAAGTCAGAATCTCAGGGCCGGGGAGATGGCTCAGTAGAATAAGTGCTTCCCTGGCAAGGACAAGGGCCTGAGAATCCCTTGGGAGCAGAACTGCTCTCCAGATGATTTCCTTGGGGAGCTAGACCTGAGAATCTCATTTTATGCCGTCCTGACTTGATTTGCTTTGTTCTCCATGCATAGACACTGAAGCATCCTTTACTTTATGGCATAGTAGAGACAAACCAAGAGAAGTCATTGTTCAGCTTTGATTTTTCAAAGTAGATTTTTAAAAATGTATATCAAAAGAAAAAGTTTAAAAGCTAGGTTCTCAGGGCAGAGATAAGCATTTGGGAGAAAGAAGATTTTTGCAGTCTTTCAGTGTCAAAACCCTGAGATTTATGGACTTAAATGTGGAATACAAGAGAATCACAGAAGATGAAGCTTAAGATACGTTAAA
>NW_004524631.1:8747058-8748181 GCF_000260255.1 Octodon degus
AGAGTTAGAAAAGCTAAAAATGGGAGAGCAGAGATAGATGGACACATGCTCCTCTCAAGTTAAGAATATTCAAGCAGTAATCAATGATAGAATTGATGTTCCTTCATGAATGTATTTCCTCTTACCAGCAAGACATTTTCTATATATTTTACCAAGAGAAAAACACACAGAGCTTACTAAATATATGCTTTGGATGTATAATAATTGTAAATGCATGGAAAAATATTGAATCATTGAACAGCTATGATTTTGTAAAAGGATGTAATTGCACATCTTACAATAACTTTTCATCAAAATGGGTTTTTATTCCAAAAATGATGTGCAATATATACTGTGGATACTTAATAAAAATCATTCACAGGGCACCTCCAAGCTTTATATCTAGTAATCAAATGGTTTTGTTCTCATTTTTGGAGGCAGGGAGAAAGACAGATCCTCTGATAATACAGACTAATACATTTGCTTAAATTTTATAGTTCTATGAGAATAGATACAAATTCATAGCAATTCCTTGCTTTCATCCTTCATTTGAGCACAAATGTTTTCTATGTTATTAGGTTTTTATCCTACCCACTGTGATTAGGAAAAGTGTTTTACCTAAGTAGAACCATAGTGTCAGGAAAATAATATACATGAGAATACATATGATTGATAGCTATAAGACACCAATACAGTAGGTTGTAACTTAGAATAGTTTTATCTCAGTGTTTAACATAAAACTATTAATACACTTATATCTTGTATGAAAGGACAGATTTTATGGCATATGAAGAATATGGTGATATCAACATATTATTAAATCAATATTTTGATCACAAATCACAGAAATATATGACTGTTTCTCCAGAAAATACTTGTCATAAATTTCTGTACAGAGAGACGATGATGCAAATAAACAGGACAACACAATAAAAATTTATTGAAAATTAGATCTGTGCTTCAAAAGCTATTGAGAAAGTCCAGCAAATAGTGCTGAGATACAATAGGGTTCAGGCCTGACCTGGATCTAAGAGTAGCTCCCATCCTGCTGAGCCCAAAGCTGACATGTAGAAATGACCACTAGTATCAAATAAAGAAAAACATACATACACCTGCTGGAAGAAAATAGGCAAGAAGGGGGCTG
>NW_004524631.1:8749361-8752488 GCF_000260255.1 Octodon degus
CGCAGGGTAGCAGGAAACTCTCCGCACACTCACCGGACCTGGGCTAGGACTGAAACTATTGTTTTTGAATACATAGTTAATAGTGCTAGCTAGGTGACATTAGCTTGAAGAGTTGGGAGTAATGTTCTTCAAAAGGTTGTCTACACTTTAAAACAGAACCTACTCTATAATACTTGTCTCCTATAACCAGGATTTACCTTCCAAGAATCAACACATGGAAGTAGAAATATACCATTCACCATTATCCCCTAGTGATCCACTAGCAAAATACTTACTTCCTGCTCCTGCAACCTCATACTCATCTGGCTTGGAGGTCTTCGTCTGAGTAGGGGGAAGGCTTGTCCCAGGAAGCACAATGATGCCATTGCACTGAAAGCTAAGACTTCCCTCTGGTCATTTTGGTCTTCTGAGCTGTAAACATAGACTTGGGCAATGACTCCTGGCACTATGTTTCTCTCTCTTTTGTTTCCTATCAAGGTCTAGATGTACCCTGACATAATTCTAAGCCCAATTCAACATATTATCCCAATCCAATGGTAATATGGGGAAACACTTCCTGTTTTCTAGGTTTTGTTAAGGGCCAAAATGTTTCTGATGACTGCATAGATGTATTGACTGTCACCTCAGGGTCCTTAGTGACTCCCCTTGGAACTTTCTTTGTTCACTTTGACAGAGCACATCAAGAATTTGAAGTACCCCCAAATGAGTCTTTGTGCACTCTTTTTTCTGAAACCCAACCTCTGCCTTTCCAGATCAATGAGGTCTGGCACATGGCCATCAGTCATGGCTGAAACGTGGCACTGTGATATTGCCCATACTAGCTGGGATAGCAATAGCAGGGAGTCTGACTCTTAGTGCCATAACTGTGAGTACAGTCCAACAACAGTACAGCTAAGAATCCAGACAGCAAGAAATTTTGACCACATACAAAGCTCAGTGATACTCTGCAAAACCACATAGATTCTCTGGCCACACTGTCCTTCAACATTACAGCACTTTAGACCTCCTAACACTCCAGCACTGAGGAATGTGCCTGTTCCAGGGGAAAAAACTATTACTATGTCAGCAAGTCAATAGTAGCAGTAGTGGTAGCAGTAGTAGTGGTAATAGTAGTAGTTGTAATAATAATAATAATAATTAATAATAATAGTAATACTCTCATCAGTTATGAGAGCATCTCAACAAAATATTAAATATGCAATAGGTGACTCATCCTGGTGGGGAACTCTAGACTTTCTCCTCTCATGGACTGGAGCTTTGCTTGAGCCTCCTGACAGTTCTGCTTTTAGGCCCTTGTATTATTTGCATCCTGACAGGTATCTTGACAGAATGCTTTGAGGCTATACACACCAAATCTTTTTAAAAATTACCTACCCTTATCAACTCCTTGATACTGAGGAAACTGAAGAAGACTCTTCCCCTTAATAAAAACAGTGGGGAAAGTAATGGCAAATTTACAGACAATCCTTTAGTAGAAAATAATCATCAATTGGTAGCCTGTGACTGTATTAAAACAGGACATGCTCATGCTGCTTGTCACATCATTAAACTGCTAAAATCAGTTAGCCTTCACTGTCTTTGTCCAGCTGCTTCTTCCAGGTAATTAGCTGGAACAACTTGACCACACAAGCTGTTCTATCTGTATTTGTCTACTTACAAATATATCTAGAATTCTTCCAACTTGCTTCAAAGGACTTTATGCACAGAACAGACTGGCCCGGTCAAGGACACATTCAACTCTAACCACATATCCCCTTCCTCCCTCCCTCCTGAGATGTTCTTGTCTTACAAACAATTCCTATAAAGTAAACCTGCTTAGAGCAAATCTGCCTGACAACATATAACTTAACTCATGTAGTTACCTGCTATCAGCTTTGTACTTCCTGCTTGCAAATGTATTTAAACAACTCTAAGATGACTTTGGGGCTGTTGATTTGGAACTGGTTCCACTCAGCCCACTAGCATTACATTAAGGTCACTTTGCAAAATCTCCTAGGTGCAGAGCATTTTCTTTTTGGCTCTAGACACTTTCTGAAATAGGATATTCATTATTCTTTTGAGGGCCAGAGGTGGAATGTATAGCTTATATCTAAATGCAATCCCAATGCTTCATGCACTCAGATAGGGAGTTTCAAAGGTGACTGGGTTAGGGGCTATGAATTCAGATTAAGTGATACTGGAATTAGTGGTGTGCGGCACTAAATTTTTCCACTTATTAGAGTTAGCATAGTTCTAACTGATGACACCAGTAAGGCTTGAAGCCTAACTGGGAAAAAAGGGAAAGGGAGGCTGTATGCTTGGGGCTGCTGCTGCTTGTTGCTTTTTGCCTTCTGCCTGCCTTGCCATAATACGGTGAGCTGTTTCACCACTGTGAGGCTCCTCTGCTATACAGCCCTGCCTTGGAGCCAGCTGACTGTGAACTGAAGCTTCTTCAAACTGAGTTGAAATCATTTTTTCTATCTTTTACTCTGAGCAACAGGTTTTTTGAGCATCAGCATGAGAAAGGTAACAAGGTAATCCCCATAACTTTTATCTCTTTAGACTTGTAAAATACAATATTTTAAACAATTTTCTAGTACTAGATATCTAATCTTAAAGAGGAACATTGAACCACTCATTGAGAAAAACTCTCAATTCTTGAAGTATATGCAGAGGAATTAAAATGAGCATGTACTTGAAATAATTTATGTTTTAGTTAGACATTGTCATAATAATTAGAATATAAACTATAAAATGGGAAATGTTACAAAATATATGCCTCTCAAGGACACTGAGATTTAGGGGGAAGCATCTGCAACAGATTTCACTATGATTTTTTATGTAAAGCACCAAAAAGGTTTGATGTTATCTTTTAGACATTTTAAACAAAAATCACATACTTCCAGTGATGACAGAGAAAAAGCAGATGAACAAATATGCACCTGCATGATTCAAATATTGGTGCATCTGCTCCAAAGCACTAAAACTAATTAGAAATTTTGTTTCATGACTGCAATTAACCTTCAAAAAGATGGCCATCCATTAACACAGTTGGATAGTGTAATGACAAGCAATTAGTTATAATTGTTCTATTTTGGAAAGAAATAATTGAAAGTAGATGACTTCTCAAAGTATTGAAAAATAAATT
>NW_004524631.1:8752786-8757158 GCF_000260255.1 Octodon degus
GATTTGTTCTAATGGTGTTTGTAAATAGGATATCATGTCCACATCTTGTACAGCAATTAACCACTAGGAAGAATGTATGTAATGTGTTAATTATTGAAACTGTCCTACCAATTTGGTTTGAAACTGTCTCATTGCTATTTGTTTCTCAATAAAATTATGGAAAAAAATACTCAGGACATATGAAAAAAATGAAATTCTTTTTTTGCTTTGGTTTTATTTTAGTTAGCTTTTCCATACCCCTCTTCCATGCCCCTCAATTCACAGAATCATAATTTAACTGTTAAAATTTCCAATGTAATAAAACAAAAAAAAATCATAGGGTACTTTTACGCACATTGAAGTTGAGGAAAATTATTTATAAGATGATATTAATTATAATAGTTGGATAAACTTGAAAAATAATAAGAAAGTTTCAGGGGCCAGGGAGATTGCTCAGTAGAATAAGTGCTTCCCTGGCAAGCGCAAGGGTCTGAGTTCAATCCCTGGTTCTGCCAAAAAAGAAAAAGAAAAAAGAAAGTTGCAGAAGGCAAATTATCAACTCAATTCAAAGAAGAACTTCCTAAAGACTAGGATTCTTGAGTGCTTCTAACAGTTCAGTGTATTCAAATAGGAGTGGGAAAATCCTTCACTGAATACTGTAAAGTTGATAGAAGCATTCATTAGGGTCAGTGAGTAGCTAGACTACAATATATATGCTTCCTTTTTGAAGAAGATATGTAAACTTTTGTCACTGAAATTATTTTTTGGTGTTGTAGTTATTTGCATTTTACTTCTTGATTTCCCCTACCACCCATAATATTTTGTAAGTCAGTTGTGAGAAAGAAAAGGCCTAGAGATCCGAGTCACTCTATTATGGCCTTAGCATACCTGTAGTAATACTGTGTTCAGAAATATGGGTGATTTCTGCCAATAATGAAGCTATAGTGATGGAAATTTTAAGCATAAGTAATATAGGTGTCAAAGATCAAGGGAGAAGATATACTTTGAAATGACACCAATGCCATTATTGGACATGTCACCACTGTTGAGTCCTGAAGCTCTCACCACTACAGAGTGTGAAGAAGAGTAACTTCGAGGTCTTTTAGCAGTAGTTCTGAATGCTCTCTTTCTATACACATTGCATTAGGATATAACACATATTTTAGAAAAAATATTGGGTTTTGATGATGAACAGTCTTCTGGTAGCTTCAAGATCCCATCCAGCATCTTTAAGTTTGGCAAACAGGAGAACACTCTAAAGAAAAAATATAAAAAATAAGATAACTACATAGAAGAAAAAGTAATTTATTTCACTTCCTCCTTATAAAATGTCTGGCCTTTGCCTTTTATTACATGAAAGATGAATGGTTCTCCCTTTATTCTTTGCAGTGTGGGTAAAAGAAAAAGTATCACATGTGTTCACTGAGCTGATGGCCCTGTCATAGTTTGTCCTTTCTCAGGTACCCAACAGGTTTTCAGCAGATGACAGGTATTGATCAGAGAGGCTGCATACAATCTGCTTCTATGAGAGAATTTCAGATTTTACAAGTCCTATAAGGAAAAAAATCAATGCATGGATATAGTCAACTAACCCTAAAAGAAAGATCATGACAAATGTATGCATTACAAAGTTAAAAGTTTTAAAAGAGAAAGGGAAAAAGCAGAAAAGAAAAAAAATGACCATCTTGTACAATGATAGCTGGTAGGAATAAAAGAAGGTTAGGAAATAGCATTGTGCTGAGTTATTTTCTCTGTATAGAGAGCACTTTTTAAGCTCACATTTTATATTTAGTTAATTCCAGATTCAAGAAGAGATTTGTCAAGTGGCTCCATATAAAGAGAGTATAATACATAGCTGTGTTAAAAAGTAGCATTGACTTTGAAGTGGACAGTTTTCTAAGGTCTGGGAGTTCTAATGGCTCAGGACAGAGGAATCTGGCATTCAAATTTGCTGGATGGAAAAGACAGAAAATTTTCAGTGCATGTGCTGAATTACCTAATGATGGTTGGTTTTGGTGCCTTAAAATTTTCCATTGTCTGACTGATTTTACAAAGCCTAAACACTGACTGTGCATTACTTTAATCCTCACAACACCCCTATGAGGTAGGCTTTTATTTCCTATTTTAAGTGACTTATCCAAAGTAAAAAAACCTAGAGATTAAAATCTAAAGCAAAGATTAAAATCTAAATTCTCTTTTTTGCTCTGAATGCCCTCAGGCATGGTTTGTCTGGCTGGAGTGTTGTGGGAGTCGAACTACAGCAACCTGAGGCTCACAGCTTTGTGGAAGCATAGATATATAGTTACATTCTGTTAATGAATAGAATGATTTGTTCTAATGGTGTTTGTAAATAGGATCACAAGTCCGCATCTTGTACAGCAATTAACCACTAAGAAGAATATATGCAGTGTGTTATTTGTTGAAAAATAAAATAAAAAAAATAAATAAAAAATAAAATAAAATAAATTCTCCTGCTCCAGTGTCCAAATTTATGCATAGCTAGCAGAAGATCCTAGTTACTTATATTTTTATTTATAAGACATCAAGCGATGGTGCTATAATATCATACTGATTTCCAGAAAATGGTCAAAGAATTTTTGCCTGTGGGTATCCTAGGAAATGGGGCTACCCTTTTTACTCATTGGAACTTACACTATAAGTTCTATCATCAAGTCCTTTCTCTTTTGAATTGTGCTATTTTTTTATTGGAGGAGCAGAAACAAAGGGGGAAGAGAAAAACAGTCACAATTCTAGATGATAATAATCAAGAAAATTTATACTTAACATGATTCTGAGCATGCCATAAAGGATTATTTCAGGTCTGGTTCAAATGCTCAGTACTGATACCTAGTAACAAACTGAATACTGTCCTTGTCTTCAAAGTATGGAGTATTCTCTCAGTAACTGATCCCAAATTTGGATGTATTTTGAACTTCAACCCAGAGTCTCAGCACGGTGGATGCTTAAATCCTTTCCTCATTCTTTACAATGATTATATTTTTATGTTAAAGCAATCCTACACTATTTAAGTCAAGATGATGTGCCTCTTTAAGTTTAAAATGTCAGTCTACATCCATCTTGTACATCATACAGTGGAGCTAATCCTAGGAAAAGAGAAGCTTATTATATCCCTCATTTTCACATAACTTCATGCTACATCATGAATTCCAAAGACAGAATTATTGGGAGACCACAAGGCATATCCGATTTCATACAATCTTAACACGATTGTTGCAAGGCGTTCTGTCAAAGAAGAGAATGTGGTGGCTGAGTTGGAGCCAAAATCATTCATAAAATCTCATATATAAATGAAATACAATACTTTTAAATTTTCCTTGTGACTTAGGAGTGTATTTTCTTATGAATGATGAAATGTCCACCTAAGGCTCCTCTGACTACAGTAAATATACTTTTAAACTTTAAAATATTATTTTGGTTGAATCTTAGTTTAATATTAAAGCAACTGTGCCACCAGTTTTCACTATTATATAAAAAATTGAGAATTTATGATCACAGACACAAAATTCAGCTTTCAGACTGCAGTCATAAGGGAGACAACAGTGGTAATGAGATTTATATAGTAACAGCAGAGATTAGAGTTTTATTTTAGCAATTTTTCATCATGTGTCAAGACTTGAAAATGGAATATTATATAAGCCTCTTGAATATAGTTGCTATCATGGGAAAATGCCAATGTAAGAAAGGAGGATGCTAAAATCTATATCTTCTTATTGAAATTGGATGGAGATAAAGAACCATAATCAAAGTGTGGAAATAGGCTGACACTAGGGTTAATCTAAGTCTCTGTAAAGCACAGCCATCTGAGATGAGATGACCCGAAGTCATATGGGAGGAAATAGAAGTCTAGAATTTAGTAATTTGTTTTGGTCCTTTTAGTTATTCTAAATATATGAATAATGGTGCTAAGAATTAGCTGGAGATAAATAGGTGTATGTGACCACTAATCCTGATGTCAATTTGGTTCAATTATAATTCCTAATGGATTACAGAAGCACACTTCCAGGTATGTCTGGGTAGGTCACCGGGGCTTGACCTTGGATATTACACACAGGGCCTGGTGGCTGCCTTTCTGGCATTGTTCCCCTGTTCCGATTCCCAGACAACCTGAATTAAGTAGCTTCACTCCTCCATGCTCTTTGGTCATCATATTTCTGCCTTGAGGTCTGTGATCAGGGACTGAATTCTGCTAAACCATGGACCCAAAATACCACTGCTGGGACCAAATATCCAACAACATTACAGCTGTCTGGGCTGGAGAGATGGCTCAGTGGTCTAAAGCACCTACTTAGAACAAGTTCAGCGAAGCACAGGGACCATGGTTCAATCCCCCAGCACCACATGCCAGCCAGCCCGCCCCCTGGTGGGCTGAGCT
>NW_004524631.1:8757258-8765077 GCF_000260255.1 Octodon degus
AAAAAAAATTTAAAAAAAAACATTACAGCTGTCTAATATGGAAAATCAGTACAGAACCTGAGAATAGGGGTCATTTCTGAGACCAAAACTGGCCATGTATTTCAGGAGCTTTTGGAACTGGTTTACAGGAAGAATTTGGAGCTTTGGCAGTATAAGCTGGAGAAACCCTAGAATAGTGTAAGATGAGCTTGATGGGAAATTCTGGTCAGAACTCAAAATAATGAAATTGTGATAGGAACACAGACAGTAGAAACCTGGTTCAGCTGGAAACAAAGAATATCGGGAATTAAACTAAAGACTATTCATATTATACTTTAGCAAAAAATATTTTTTTTATATTTTGCCATGTCCTAAGAGTTTTTAAGACATTGAATGGAAGAGCAATAGACTAATTAATCTGAGAGAGGAAATTTCAAGGTCGCCAAAAGTTCAGCCCAAAGTTCAGGGTGTAATATGGGTACTGGCAGGCTGCTTTTAACCAGATTTGTAGTGAGAATTGAGGGCAACAACCAGAATAAACAAACTTGAAAATCTTTTTTGACCCAACAGGACGATGGATAAATTGGGGCCATAGGAGGTATAGTTAACAGAGAAATTAGTGTCATTACAAAGAAACTAAGTGTTTAGTAGGGGAAAAAGAAAGATTCTTTGAGGGCACCTCAAAAATCACAATAGCCTCATGAATGCAAAAGTATAAACCTTTCATTTGAGATAAGATTCCCTTGGTTATCTCCTTGAGAAGGGGCTTCCCAGGGAAATATTTTCCTGTGATTCATTTCCCTATGGTCTGCCACTCAAGTCCACAGAAACCACTGCAGTTTATGGTCCAGTGGGGTCTGGCTACTGTTCTATCCAGTAGTTGACAGTGGCACTGTCCACATGATTCTGGTTTTACCAACATGTAGAATGCAAGGGGTGTAGGGTGGGGGGAATCCACCAAGATTTCAAAGGAAGGCCAGGACGGCCAGCAGTGTGTGAAGGTGTTGGAATGAGTCCAAAGGTGCAGTGGAGATCCTAAAAGATGAAAATACCAGGAGCATGGAATGTCTATAGCAAAAAGTGCAGGGTACAAGTTTATCCAGCCAAAAGACAGAGGTCAGGTGGGCTAAAATAGCTTCACCATCATGTACCCTGGATAGTTGCTCTACTGTGTTTTAGTCCTGCTTTGGTCCACTTCTATGTGCTCCTATTCTTTCCAGCTGAAATGGAATTGTTTACTTTATGCCTTTGTGCCCTGAAGATTTAACTTCATGTAAGTTTTTACAGAGGTTTAGAGCTAACAGTTTGCCTCAAAAGAGACTGACTTGGGCTTTTGAAAAATGGTAAAACTTGGGGGAAGAGATCATTGTATTTTTGGCTGTATGCAAAATAATTAGGTGACATTTTTATGTTTTACTGTGTCTACTTGGAGATTAAGTATGACTTAAGGAGATACTGTGGAGTATCAGTGTAACAAAAGGTGCACTGTGACAGTCAACCGTGATATGTCAACTTGATTGTGTTAAAATGAGTCGTACACTTCCAGATGTGTCTGGTTGGGTCTAGGAGTCATGCTCTCAGGTGATTGTGATAGTCCCTGGTCCCCTCCTTCCTGGCACCAGCTCCTTGCTCTGCTTCCTGGCTGCCATGAAGTATACAGCTTTTCTCTGACACACTCTTTGGTCATGAAGTTTCTGCATTGAAGCCTGCTAACCAGGGACTGAAGTTGCTGCAACTAAGAGCCAAAATAAATCGCTCCTTGATGAGTTGGGGAAATTACATATTATATCCTAGCAACAGGAATTATGACTAATTCAGTGGATATTTGACTTGTTGTGTAAGCTATGGGTGTTTAGAATCCATTATTATCATTAAAGATGTCCACAGCAATGACAAAGTAAAACAAATAGTGTGTTCAGATGTGTGTGGTGGTACATGCCTGTAATCCCAACACTTGGGAGGCTGAGGCAGGATTATTACCATGAGTTTCAGGCCCTTATGGGCTACACAGTGAGTTTGAAGTCAGTGTGAATTGTGTAGTGAGACCCTATTTAAAAAAAAACAAAACCAACAACAAACAGTGTCTTCTTGGCAGGCATTTAAGTTCTTTCAACCACACAGGAGACTGACTCAATTACTGGCTTTTATTTATCTAGTGGTACTTTTGTGGACCAAAGGAGTAAATAAAAGAAGCCAAAGAATAAAACATATAAAAGACTATCACAGAACTTTGTAGGAATCTATACTTAGAAAATATTTTAAAGACATACTATCCATTACATGCAAGAAAATACATAGAATTTCAAGCATAAAATGAAATATCTATCTTTGTATATGCAAAGTCACACTACCAAAGGAGCCTAAAATCTTTACAGCAATCTGAAGTCAATCAAGGGAGATAAAATTGTATTAAAGATAAAAGAATAAAGATTACTTCAAAGTTCTTTAGGTTGTAGGAGAAGTGTGAAGTACTCAGCCTATGGTCAACTTTGCTAACTGAATTTAAATAAGAAGGGAGCAAAATAAAAATAGTCAAAAAGTGATCAATGAAGTAGAGAGAATTACTTAGCTATTTAGGGCCTTACCTTTTTCTATAATTCTGGTGAAATTCACAAGGGTTCCTGGTGAGCAGAAGGGATTCCAATGGAGTGTACTGTAAACTGGAGAGTCCATCCAGGCTCTCGATGTGGTTTTCCGCCAGGAATAAATGCTGTATCTGAGGTATCTTTGGCAGTTGTTTAAAAGATGTGAGATAGTTTTGGTTCATATTTAAAATTCTGCAGCTGAATACAAAATAGAAAGAGCTTGTTATGTTTTTGCACTTAAAATGTTAAAGAGGATGGTCTCCCCCGCACGTCTCACCTACAACTAGCATGCATCACCTAGCATGTGGCCTCTCAACACAGAGACGCTGATGTGTTCTACAATATATTTTGGTACTAAATATTAGGAGAAAGATAGCAAGATACATGAGACAGTACTACACAGGAATCAGTTCTCTTCTCCAATGTACATACTGAGCATCTAGCACACGACTGGGCCCATGTCAGATTCCTCTTACATCCTCAATGAAAGCACAAAGAGCTGCGTATACGCACTGCAATATGAAAGTGCGCACTGAAATAAAGTAACCTGGGAGGAGCACTGTCTCTAAGTAATGAACTTGTTATCATTTTTTCTACTTTTCTGTATTTAAAATGTTCGATACTGAGCTCTAGCTATATGATTTAAAATACAGTATTTGAGATCAGAAAAGGGCTTTTATATATATAGAAAAACCAAGAAGTACCCTTAGGGGGAAAATGTGCATTAGGCATTTTAAAGTCAATACATTTTCCTTATAGATAATGCTCAATATTTTTGCCTTAAAACCATAAATGCACAAGACTGAATAAATGGAGAAAATAATTCAAAAATCTAACAATGACACCATGCAATAAGGAAAATTTTCTTTGTATCCATCTATAGGGCACTACTCGATGGGCCTTGGATTCCACAGTGACCTGTGCTGGGGAGGTAGTAATCACTAATGGTAAATGGGGCCCCCTTCAGAGAGAACTGCACTACAGAGGCATTAGAGGAATACGCTTGACCTGAACCCTGGATCTCCTTCCCATTTCTTCACATGCATTATTTTCATTTTCCTTGTTTCCTTCCAATCTCTCTCCAAATACACATGGGATAAGTCCTAATCATCTCTTTGATAATTTTTGAATTTTGTTCTTTTTCAGGTTACGCACAATATTCAGGAATACTTTTATCTCAAGACTTTTTTTTTTTTAATGTATTAAGTACAGGGTCTACAGGATCTCACCACACAGATAGGACTCATAGTTATCCTTTCTGTTTTTCAGCCTTCTAGGTGCATGCCACCACGCTCAATCTCAACGTGCCCCAGGGGCAGGGCCAAGAATCAAACCTTCTGTCCCTGGGTCTGCCTAAGCAGGCACTTTATTTATTTATTTTTCATTAATTTTATTGAAAATCAATAATTACATAGCATATTCAAAATTGTAGATAAATACTGAAATGTGAAAGATATAAGATGTAGACAGAGTGAATTTTAGAGAAATATTTCTGAAATGAATACATAGCATGAGATTAATAACAGATTGCACATTGTAAGTAAATTATTTACAAACTTAAATGAATATAACAGTAAATATTGTCAAAAATAAAAATGAAGAAGAAAGAATTTACAGATCAGTCATATAATAGTTCACTCTGTGCCAAAATCAAGAAACTTATATTTATATGATTAGAATTCTTAAAGTAGAAAGGGATAGGCAATAAATATTTAAAGATTTAAAATTTCTGAATTTAGTTGACTTATAACACCACATTTCCAAGAAAAATGAACCTTTTGCACAAGAAATTTGAATAAAATCGTATCATGATACACAAAAATGAAATTGTCCAAAACTTATTGTAAAGAAAAAATAATTAAAGCATATTAAAAAAAATTAGCGTTAGAAGAACAAAATTAAATAGCGTCTTATTCCACATTAGAAAGGAAAAAAAAAGACCAAGTGTGTAAGAAACTGGACTAATTTATTTAAAGGACTGAAAAAAAAATCTGTCCTCTTTGAATTTTATACTTAGCAAACATACCTTTGAAAACTAAAAGTTAAAAATTTTCCAGTTATACAAACTCGAAATATTCTAATACCTCCAGATGTAGCATACAGGAAATAACAAAGAGCATAATTCAGAAGGCAAGAGAAGTAGACGCTTTAATCCACTGAGCTATCTGGCCAGCCCTTAAGATAGTTTTTAACTGGAAACAGCTCAAGTAGTTTCTACTGGGCTATCTTCTGCCCACTCTCTGCTGAAATCTATTCTTTTCTGGTTTATCAGTCATTCATTCACTTTTTAAACGTGTGTCCTGATAGCTCTCTCTTCACTCTCTCAAAATCACCCCACCCCAGACAGGCCCAGGCAAGAGGATATGATGGGAGACAGCATGCACCTACCTAAGAGGCTGTGGCACACATTTTCGGAGGAAAAAGAGGGGACCATGAACATGCAGTTGTTTTTCTTTCTTGAGAGATTGACTTGGAAACTGCAATGTTTGAATTGCAGTTGTATAATTTTATACTGTATGTCTTATTTCTAAAGAAAATAAAAACCAAGGGTCTCCATCTAGAGAATGTTAAAACTGAACCTTTCAACGATCCTATGTTTTACATAAAATGATAAAAATTTTAAAAGTCTGTGAATCTGAATCAAGTCAAGTTCAAATACTCCAAGTAAATAATCGTGAAGTTCAACACTTCTAAGTTACGTTACGGACATGTGCTATCACTGAAATATTTCTGTTGCATATTTATTTCAATATGCATTAGAAAAATGTAGTTAATGCATTATAATTATATTCCCAGTATATACTTAAAAAGAGAATTCCCCTCCCCAAAATACTAACTAGATAAATTGGCAGCCAGGGATACTGATGTTTTAAAAATTTATTTTTAAAAAATAATTAAATACATTTCACTTATGATATAAGTCAAATAAAGCAGACACACCTGTGTAAACATCATGTTGTCTCCCTAGTGTAAGAAACTGAAAGAGTAAATAAAATCTGAGAGGTATAATACATATTGTGAAAGGGAAAGAAATTGGTCAATAGGAAAGAACAACTGGAATGAGAGAAAGAACAAAAGAGAACGAAAGAAAGAAAAGAAAGAAAGAAAGAAAGAAAGAAAGAAAGAAAGAAAGCAAGCAAGCAAGCAAGCAAGCAAGCAAGCAAGCAAGCAAGCAAGAAAGAAAGAAAGAAAGAAAGAAAGAAAGAAAGAAAATATATGTATCATATATGATAACTAAGAAAATTGTACTACTAATTTATATTGGTTTATTGGAAGGAACAGTTAATGTTTAATTTTTTAATCACTTTTGCATGCCTATATCTGATAATCTGAACAACTACTTTGAAGATAACAATATGCAACATAATACCCATTGTTAATTTTCTATTATCTTGTTTGGAAGTTCTATATTTTTCAGGGTTTTTTTCTTTATTTTATTCTTTTTAAAATAAAAAAGTATGTTGATAAAATCTGTGTGTGAGTGTGTGTGTGTGTGTGTGTGTGTGTGTCCCTCTTCTTTATTTTTTCTCAAATTCTCATATATAATCAGGCCAATTTTAAAGTTGCCAATAGCTTGTCAAGTGCTAGGATTTATAGGTGTGTGCCATCGTACCCGGCCTTAAAGTTTACTTTGAACTGTTTTGTTTAGATATCTCAAAATTAATTATTTGAAAAGAGCAGAATTAAATTCACATGCTATACAAGTAACATACAATTTCAAAGACTTTGACAATGGCAGAAGAGGGGCACAGACACCCAGATGGATTGTGTGTTCTGGCCCAGTGTCTGCCTACCAGGATGCCTTCTGTTTCTGTGGCCTGGTCACAGATGGGAGCTGTTGTCCCATCGCCCTACAGTGTGCCATCCCCTCAGGTCTAGGCTCCACTTCTGTTATTTCCTGATTCACTCCTGAGGACCTTTGTCCTGAGGACCTGCTTCTAAAGCTTCTAAAGTTCCACTTTGTGGAGCTGACAGATGCACACTACAAAAGTTGCTCTGCCATAGTCCTGAGAAGAGAAGCCTTTAATAGGAGCAATTTGGCATCTTTGGCTGAATGGGTCTACTATCATTTTCAATTTTTAGTTCTGTTACTAATTGGATCACCAACCTTCATCACTATATTCAAATGGAAGCCTCTTGTTAACTACCTTGGTGAGTCTTTACTCACACGGTATTTTGGGGGGGGGGTGTTTTTGCTTTTGTTTTTATTTTTATTTTTGTTTTGTTTCATTTTGTTTTTTGGTACGGGGTCTCACTACACAACTCAGATTCATAGTGAGCCTCCTGTCTCAGCCACCCCAGCGCTGGGATTACAGGCATGCTCCATGACCCCGGTCTCAGTGACTGGCTCAACATACCCAGGATTCCAGGGCCTGCAGGGCATGCGGTACTGGGGATCAAACCATTTACTGCCGAGCTATCTTCCCAGCCCGATCATAGGTTTACTATAAGCATAGCTAACTAACAATTACTGTCTTACAATTATGATAATACGTATGTGATGCAGTTGCATTTTCCAGTTTATAACATAAGAAAAATGGCAAAATTTTCTACTCATGGTTTCCACTATCACAATTACTCTCCTAACAATCTGTAATAAAAATATTAATTTGAGGGGCCGGGGAGATGGCTCAGTAGAATAAGCGCTTCCTTGGCAAGCGCAAGGGTCTGAATTCAATCCCCGGTTCTGCCAAAAAAATATATATATTAATTTGCAAAATAATTATTTTTTCCTTCTAAGATGTGACATTTTAAATCTAACTTCTCACTGTCTTACCATGGGTATCACTTTGGCAAACATATCATTTGCAAGACCTGACCACATAAGTTATTATACAATATGTGCAGACAACAGTTGCTGATACTCAAATAGTGAAGTCCAAACTTTAACATAGTAACTAGGTACCTTGGCAATCTTATGGCACTTAAGTCTACCAGTGCATTATCCACTAACCAAAGAGTTTCAACTCGAATTAGTCTTCTAAGAATCCTTTTAAAATTTTCAACTTGATAAGCATCCCCCAAATCTTGAAATGAAATGTTCAAATTCTAAAGAAAAGACAAATAAAAATTAAAAAGTCAGTTTTCATAAATTATGGAGAGTAGTTATCAATTTAAAATATGTCATATATAGTATGTCTAGTTTCTCTCTCTCTGTGTCTCTGTCTCTGTCTCTCTCTGTCTCTCTCTCTCTGTCTCTCTCTGTCTCTCTCTGTCTCTCTCTGTCTCTGTCTCTCTCTCTCTCTCTCTCTCTC
>NW_004524631.1:8765177-8774124 GCF_000260255.1 Octodon degus
CTCTCTCTCTCTCTCTCTCTCTCTCTCTCTCTCTCTCTCCATAATACACATTTACCCAAAAACTCACAATTATGTTGCAGGGATTCCTGAATTAAGACAGGGTAAAGGTCTGGGTCAGGATTACTTCCTGGTGCAAAAAGGTTTTAGAGGAACATGAAGGGTAGAAGAACAGGACCCTCAACCTTATTAGGACATTCTCTCATGGTAGAGAGTGGAGGTGATACATTTCTCTTTGAGAATTACTAGCTTTAGTGGTCACTTATCTTTAACATTTCTCAGAAATAAGTAGAATTTCTACCTATAAAAATTTCAGAGTAAGCAGCATCATTTAAAGATGAAAATTATTTGAAAGTTTTTAGGGGCTGGGGAGATGGCTCAGAAGAATAAGTGCTTGCTTGGCAAGCATAACGGCCTGAGTTCAATCCCCGGTTCCATAAAAAAGAAAAAAAAAAAAAAAAAAAAAGAAGGTTTTAAAAGATAAGAACTATTTTGTTTTAGAGAAACTGGCAAGACATACTTAGAAGCATTTTTGAATATTTCTTTTTCTTTTCTTTTTTGTGCTTGGAATTGAACTCAGGACCCTGTGCTTGCCAGACAGGTGCTGTGCCACTGAGCTACATCCTCAGCCCTGCATACTTCAGTGCAATGGCTAGTTTACTTTTAACATCAGTGAACTTGATTCAAAGTAAGTTAAAACCCCTGTTAACAGTAATACTACTCTTGAAAATGCTATTACTAAAGGTAAGTTTAGCCTTTCTTATCCATATTTCACCAATTGCAAATAGTAAAAACAATGAATATGGAATAACAGTTCTCTTTTAAAGACTTTGAGACAAAATAATTTTCCATTAAAGGAAATAAAGATAATTTTATTTTTAGAAAGACTAAGATCTTGATATTTTTCAACAATAAAGTATTTGATACTTCCAATTCCATTTCTAAAATTATAAAATGTATTCATTTTAAAATAAAAGTTAATCTCATTGCTATCTGTTTATCAAAAAAACTTTGAAAAAAATAAAATAAAATAAAAGTTAAGAAATGATAAGTATATATCTATCCCATATAATTAAATGTCACTTCAAGTTTTCTTATTTACCATTATTTCACAATTAAATTTTCTATGATAGTTCGGACTTTGCTTAGCCATTTTCTTAGGGCATAATTAATGAAAGGTCAGTTATATTTGCTGTATTAACTCCATTTGATTCTATATTTCCATGCTTTAAAGTGTAGCTATAAAGAATGAACATGTATGAACACCAGAATGACTTCCAGTAGAATGAGTGGTGGGACTGGAAGTCCAGGCTTTAAGTGGATTGTTCACAGTTTTAGAATATATCAGTAGGTGTATTACACAAATTTTTAAAGAAAAATATGTATCCATTTATTTTATATGAATAAATTAAAATAAGTTATTTTTTAAGAGATATTCTACTTTGATATCTTCTAACAACCTGTGTAACTTCAGGGAAATTATCATTTTTATTATTATTATTTTTTTTTTTGGCAGAACCGGGGATTGAACTCAGGCCCTTGTGCTTGCCAGGGAAGCGCTTATTCCACTGAGTCATCTCCCCAGCCTGAAATTATTTCTTTATGAACTTCCTTTTCCTCTTTAAAGGAAAGGATCTAGACCAGACCCTCTGGAGCTCCTCCCTACACCTTAGTTTTATAATTTTATAGTATACAAGATCAGTTTGTGGGGCAAAGGAGGGACAAAGAGACTCCAAAAGGAACTCTCAAACCCACTTTTATTTCTGGGAGCCTTCCTATAATCTTCAATTAGGATCCAATCACTCCACATTTTGGGAAGAAGTTGCAGTATTCTTTTATTGCTACCAATGTTTATCTTTCTAATATTTATCTTCATCTCATGATTATCTTATGTCTTCAATCTTATGTCCAAAGAGGACTTAACCTAGCAGGAATTAGAAGCCTTGTGTCCATAGCCACACAGCCCCTTAGTGTGCAGACCAACTAACTGCAGGGTCTGTTCCAGGGCCAGGGGTTCAGCACAAATTGGATTTGTTGCAGGGTTGTCCTGCTCAGCTAAGGCTGGCTCCCCTACATGATCAAAACTTTTGCCCTCCTCCATTATTCAAGGGATTCCAGATTGTATCACAACCTTGCTCAAATAGATCATTGTCCAACATTTGACTGTATTTTTAAGTCAAAAGGAACAATATCATTCTTAACTATATTCAACTTTTTCCAAGGAATTCAGCAATACCTTCATAAAGTAGTCTTTAAGGTATATTCAACATGTTGTCATGAAGAGAAAGGCTAAAAAAAAGAGAACTAGCCCAAATGCTGAATTTCTAGAGAAAGCTCTGCAAAGGTGGTGGAAGCATTGGTACTTACACTGAAAGCTGCCCATAAAGCATGGTGTCATGGCTTACTCTGTGGGGAACATAAGCTCTGTTTTAAAGTCCTCACCATGCATTCTTCCCAGTTTTCTTGGAGCCATGTTTCCCATTTAGTTTTTTCAAGGGTTCTTCGCTTTGGAGGCAAGGCACAGCACACTCGTCCGCAAAGCAGCTCTTCTTCTGAGGGCCCTGGGGTAAAATTCCATGGTGAAATCTGGGGACTAGGCCTAGGATACAGGAGCATTTTCACTTGTAATTTGGCCAGCTTTCTGGAAGCTTCTTCCCTATGATGTGAACAGTAATAAATGTTCTAATCTGATTGGAAGGGAGGTGTGGGGCAGGGAAGGCCATGCTTCGCCGCATTCTCCACCTTCTCAGGTTCATGATTGGTTTTTTAAATCTAAATAATTTCCTTCCCATCACTTCTAAATAAAATGCAATCAGCATTCTGTTGTGCAAGTTGCATAACTGTTGGTTGAATTCATGAATGCAGAACCTGTGGATAGTGAAGGCCAAATATGGGCCTCTGATTTGGACACAAGAAATCAGAGTCATATGACAACAATAAGTATTTAAACTACCCCATTTCCGTGGTTCTCCCAGGGCTGCAGAAGCTTTGGGTGACAGGCCTCCCCCAGGCACTCTCATCATGAAACAATTGACACAAGACAGGATTTATCAATCAGATCAGCAGCTTCATTTCTTTTTCATTTATTTTTTCAAGAAGTTTAGAAGGAAGTCAATGTAGTCATTAAAAATTATAAGGATATTTATACTAATCATACTTATGCTGCCTTGGGAAGCTGCCTGCCCCTTCCCTTCCAGTGTTCAGAGTCTTACATCTCCTCTGTGCTCAGCAACTGCCCTTCTTGGTGTCTCCCTCGTTGCTTGCTCCTCTCCTCTGACATAAACGACAAAGCTGCCATTCAGCCACCCTATAAGAGCTTCTACTACAGGGCTCAAATGCTCACAGCATCACAGAAATGTCTTACTGCCTACAAATTGTTTGTAAAGTAAGACCATTCATATCATTCCCAAATCCCTTTCCAAACTATTTCATACTATTTTCCAACCTTACCCCCCAGATAAATTTTACTCAAAAATATCATCATTAGGAAAGACTGCAGTTTCTAGTTGAGTTGGATCTAAGGCAGTTGTGTGACTCCAGGTGACTCACTTCAATTTTTGGAGTTTCAGTTTTCCGTGTATGCAAATCTAGAGAAGGTATTAGGAAGGACCCAACATGAGCTAAATTGGGGGATTTATAGAAACAGTATTTCTATTGCTTTTACTGAGCATTTAAACTCATTCTGCCACAAGCCCTGCAGCCTTCACTGTGCCACCCAAGGCAGCCTTTACTTCTTATACTGTCAGCCAGGCCCATACAAACAATCCTGCTATGAATTATTTTGGTTGTCTCCCAGCAACATATTCTGTGTGTGTTGCACAAGACACATTTATATTCCTTTTTCCCCACTGTTTTTCTACTTTGCACAACTCTCCTCATTTTACAGGTGAAAATACACACACAAGAAAGAAACAACCCTAGAAAACAAACTTTACCTTGGTGGCCTGTGTGTCTGGATTACAATATGAAATAGTGAGTCCATTTGTGTAGAATTTATGGAAGGCGAGAAGAGAACAGTCCAATATTTCATTATTTTGTTACAAACATCAGTTTTTTCACCAGAGGGCAGTGGAGGGCAAGCTGTTACCTGCTGTTAAGCTACATTGCCACGCAGAAATCATTCAACCTTCTGTGTGATAGGGTTGACCAAATTACAAATAAAATATCCTCAAATAGGACAAGTTCTCTATTGATAAAGATGACTAAAGTCAAGAATCATGAAGTGGAAACCTGGCACAATCACCTAATTGGCCAGGGGCACTTTGGAGACATACTGTCTTTCACTCTCTTCCACTCCCAGTTTGGTAGCTTTCTGCGTGTCCTAGATAACCCAATGTTATTAAATCTGCCCTCTATTGTTTGTGTGAGTGCTATTGATTCTCTGCTCTTTTAATTATTTGTGTTTACCATAGCTTTCAAAGATTTATTTGCTGTTGGAAGCCAAAGGTCACTTCCACTGTGAGACGTTATATTAAATTGGATTTGTCTTTTTGCCCAGGCTTAGTTGGTATTTGAAAATATATCTTTGCTAAGAATGCAAACTGAAATACCTAACAGTCCAGGGTTGTTGGGTTTCACTTGCTACCTGTGAGCTTGTTCTTTATCTTCTCGCCAGGGTTGTAAATTGTAACAGCAGTCATTGAATTAACTCGCTGGAAGTTTTTCAAACAAATAATGTGTCCTTTAAAAGAATTCTGCCAACAATTTGCTCTTTTGCTTCATTTAATTGAGAGAAGCTAAATTGCTCTTAATCTGGCAATCAAACCTTTGCGAAATTGCTGTTTGCCACACAGAAGATTGTCTTTCCTTTCTTACAAACTCCAACTGTATGTACAATTTGGGCCATTGAGATCAACTGAAATAGTTTTGATGAGTGCTTCAGGATATAATCTACAAGGAGGATGATTCTTATCAGGATGCCTTTCCAAAGCACTTGCTCTTTGTCTCATAACACAAATTTAAAACCAAATTAAGTGCAATGAAGATGGGACATCTATTTTCACTATAGTTTGGAAGAATAGGATTTCTTAGTACTTTCCGTCTCGTGGATCATGCTCCATTCCTCTTATGACTCATCCCTTAGGAGCCACTGGGTGTTGCTCATCATCTATGTGAGGCAAGTGGGGCCTTCTCTCTGCAACGCCATGATGCCCTCTGCATGTCTGGTCACTGTGGTCATTATGTGGAGTGGTTTTGCTGATAGATGACCATGGCGCATGACTTAGTCACTTAAATCAGGAGTAGGGGAAACCAGGGACCCTCCTTACATGTGCTTCTTATCACCTCCAGTTTCAGTAGCTCCTCTAGCCTGGGGATGGCCAAACTTTTAGAGGCAAGTGCCAAAACTGCAACCCCCACCCACTAATACGTCACAAAATATTATATGGCAATTAAACCCAAATATTGAGGTTTTAACTTTAGAAAACAAACCTCATACATTAACATCTTCTATCTTAAAAGAAAAACAAATAACCCCTGTGCCATAGGCTTGCCACCTCTGTCCTAGTCTCAATCATCCTCATGTACTCAGAATATGATTTGGTTTTGCCCCTTATGTACCCCCCATACACATACACTAGCATACTTATTTGATCACTCTTGTGTTCAATTTGAATATAAATAAATTGCCTCAACTCTCTTAAATTAGTGTTTCTCCTAGGATACCCATCAGACCAGCTGCAAAAGGATTTTCTGCAATGCTTTCCAAAAATGAGTGTTCTAGAGCCTGTCTTGTACCAACCACCCTAGAGTCTTTGCTTTGCTTGCATGGACTTGGAATCTGAGATTTTTAACAGGCTACATTATGAGAACCAAACTGAAACCCATCAGTTTAGCCCATAACATAGCATTTGCTTCCTTTTACTGAAGAACTCCTTGCAAATGTTACACATTTGGCTTTCTATTTCCCTGGTCTATTATTCCTTTTAAAGATCATAACATTTCTCCCTCTTTGAAAAAGTATTCTAAGGTCTGAAAAGGAAAACTTTAATGGATCTCTGGTAGTATTATTTGCTAACATTTTAAAAATAAGAGTCAGTGCTTAGCTGGCAATAGAGTTGATTTAAATATAAGAACACATCTTACTCAAAATTTAAGTAAATCATGTTACTTTGATCTTTTGTTAAATACTATTAAACAAAAGAAAAGAGATCTGATTTAGGAAGTATAGGGCCACTGAGAGAGAGTACTGGGCAGAGGAACACATCTAGAAGGAGTTTTTCTACACCAGTTGTGCAATTATACAATTTATAGTGTTACTGCAAGTCTTCAAGTACTGATGGAGGAGTGTCAAGGTATTTGATGTTTTGTGAAGAGTAAGCACTCACTGAAACAGGAATTATTTCCTCTTATTTCACTGGTGTTATGGTTTGTGTCTAGTTGTCCACCAACAAACTCATACAGTCATGAGGTGGTTTCTGGAGTTTGTGATTGATTGTAGCAGGTATGAGTGCTACACCCTGGCCCTGGGGTGGGTAATCTGCGTTACAATGTAAGGAGGGGAGAGACTAGATAAATGTCAAAGCTGCTGCTTCTCCCTTTGCTCTTGCTCTTTGCTGCCATCATGAATGTCTGCTCTGCACCATATGCCACTCTGCCTTGGAGCCAGCCAAGTATAGCCTGAAACTTCCATTAACTGGGAGCTAAGTAAATCTTCCCTTCCTTTATTTTGGGTGTTAGGTGTTCTGTCCAAGCAATGCGAGAAGAGAAACTGAGACAACTGGCTTTTGGAGATACAAAAAGGATCTGAGAAATTCATTGTCCATGTTCTTTCATTTTATAATCTACTGAAAATATAAGGTCCAGTGCTATAAAAATTGAAGTTTTGATGTCAAAGATTAGGAAAAGATGGTTATTCTGGCTCCAGAAGAGAAACCCAACTCATGTGTGATCAGTGTCCTTGTTCTGTCTGGGCTCTTGCTTCACTGGACGGTGCCCACCTACACTGAATGGGGGCAGGTCTTGCTTACTTAGCTGTGATTAAGCAGATCAAATTAAGATTTGTGTTCATCCATGTGGACTGGCATCATGTAAATATGGAAGGCTCCAACAGGAAAAAAGGGTGAAAGATGAATTCCCTCTGTCTTTTGGAGCTGAAACATCCATCTACTCCAGCCCCCAGGATGAATACAAGTAGCCTCTGGGATGTCTAGTCTCTGGCCTCACCCTGAGAATTCCATGATCAGCTCCCCTAGATCTTGGGCTTTCCAACTCAAAATGAATTATGCCACCAACTTTTGATGGCATACTGTGATACAATGTGAGAACTGATATTCTCTATAATTGTGTGAGCCAATTGTCATAATTATAGGGGTAAAAATCCATTGATTTTGTGTTTATGGAGAACACTGATGAATATGTTTAAGATTTTCACCTGGAAATTTTTAAAATAGATAAATCTCTTCTAAATCATCAATTGAAGTGACATTGTTATTCAAATCACAAAAAATTATAAGTAAACCAGATGTCTTCCCATTATTTCATAATGGATTTCATTAGAGTATATTCAAATGCATACTGCATATTTTGAGCATATATGAGTTAGCTCATTCACTTTACATAATGGTTTCCAGTTCCATCCATTTTCCTGCAAATGACACGATCTCATTCTTTGTGGGTGAATAATTCTGCATTGTGTATATATATATCATGTTTTTGTGTTCATTCATCCACTGATGAATACCTAGGCTATCTGTATGTGTCTTAATGTCAATATTGCGCTATTTTTGTTACTACTACTCTGGGTAACTAACTTGGGTATTATGATACTTACAGCTTTACTCTTACTGCTGAGGATTTCTGTTATCCTGTTTTTTTTCTACTTCCATATAAATTTTAGGGTTCCTTTTCCTGATTCAGGGAAGAATCACATTTTCATTTTTGTAAAGTTTTCACTATAACTGTAGACCATTTTTCAGCAACATGACCATTTTAATAATATTAATTCCCCAGATACAGGAACATGGAAGATTTTTTCATCATCTAGTGTCTCCTCTCTCTGAATTCCTTCTTCAGAGTTCTGTAATTTCCGTTATAGTGCTCCTTTAACTCATTGGTTAACTCCTTTGTCCTGCTGGTAGTTATTTTTCAAAGCTAGTGTGAATAGAACTATTTTGCTGATTTCTTTATCAAGGGGTTCATTTAGAAGTTATTGGTTTTTCTGCTGATTTTATAATTTCCTATTTTTCTGAATTTGCCTGTCAGAACAAAATCTTTCTAGAGGAATCTTTAGAATCTCCTAAGTATAGAATCATTTCACCCTTCAACACAGGCAATTGAAATTTTCCTTTCTAATTGCTGTCCCTTTTATTTCTTTCTTTTGCCTAATTATTCTGACTTAAATTTCAAGAAATATATTAAAGAAAAGCTGTTAGGGAGGATATATTTTTCTCATTCCTGATTTGAGGGGAGAGTCATCATTTCTCTGTTCAGTATGATGTTGGTTGCAGTTATGCCATCCATAACCTTTATTATATTGAGGTAAGCTCTTTCTTTTTAAAAATATGTTAATTTTATCAGTACGTTTTAGGTATACATAATGATCACATTCACCATAACGAATTTGTACCTGTATGTGATACAATGATACATCTTGATTCTTTTTTCCACTCTCCTCCATTGAACACTTCTTCCCTTCCTTATTTACAAAGGCTTCATTTCCATTTTCCTTCTCTTCTTGTTTTATTTCCTTTTCTGTCTTTCCCCTCCCCCTATGCGCTCCCTCATTCCCCTTCCCTCTTTTACATTTTCTTCCTATTTCACATTGTCTATTATACACGCTGGTCCTTCTTTACACTTTTGATTTCTCACAACTGAGAAACAATGCACTATTTGAACATGTGTGCCTGATTTATCACATTAAAGAGTGTGGTCTAAAGGTGCATCCATTGCTACTTGAAGATGTACTCATAAGTGAAATAAACCAGACCCACATGTGTAAATATTGTATGGT
>NW_004524631.1:8775512-8777000 GCF_000260255.1 Octodon degus
ATTTGTTCTAATAATGTTTGTGGACAAGATATCATGCCTGCATCTTGTACAATGAATAACCACTAAGATAGCAATATGCAATGTATTAATTGTTGAAACTGTCCTACTAAATGATTTTGAAACTGTCTTATTGCTATTCATTTCTCAATATAATTATTTTTAAAAAATAAAAATAAAGGTGCATCCATTTACCTAGAAATGTCTGAAGTTTATTCTTCTTTATAACTGAGTAGTACTCTATTGTATTAAACAAAAACCACATCTTCTTTTGCAGAAATATCTGGGTCAAAGGAATCTCTAGTTTGTTTTGTTTTTTTTTTGTTTTTGTTTTTTTGTTTTGTTTTGTTTTGTTTTGAGGAATTTCTACACTGATTTCTACAGTGGCTGGACCAGTGTACACTCTGACCCACGGTGAAGTTTTCCATTTTCCCTGCAGCCTTGCCAACATTTATTGGTTGATTTCTTCATAATAATCATTCTTTAGGAGTAAGATGGAATCTTGACGTTCTATTGAGTTACAACTTCTGAATGACCTGTGATGTTGAACATCTTTTCGCATATCTATATGCCATTTCTACCACTTCATTTAAGAACTATCTAATCATTGCGTCATTAAATTTAGGAGTTTGCTCTTCTTGAGGTTTTTTTTTTTAATATATTCTAAAGATCAGTTCTGTATGGGAGGATCAGGTGGCAAAGATTTTTTTCCCACAATGTGTATAGTCTCTTCATTCAGTTGGTGGATTGTTTGTCTTGCTGAGCAAAAGTTTTTAATAAGATGAGCCCCCAGTTGGTGATGATAATTCCTATGTAATCAGAGTTTTGTTACAAAGTCTTTGGTTATATTAATGCCTTCAAGAACTATATCTACTTTATCTTCAGGTAGATTTAGCATTTTTGTTCTAATATTTAGATCTTTGGTCAATTTTGATTTCAGTTTATTATATGATAAAAGATAGGTTTTTGCAGCATCATTTTTTAAAGAGGCTGTCTTTCTTCCAGTGAAGCTGCTTGTCTTTTGTCAAATATGGATGACTAAGATTGTCTGGAGCTGATTCTCCATCTTCTAATCTGCTTTGTTGATCCTAGCTCTATTTCTTGGCAGTACCATGCTGCTTTTATCACAGTAGCTTTGTAGTATAATTTCAAGTCAGGGACTGTTACCTGCCCTGCCTTGTTTTTGTTGCCCAGAATTTCCTTTGTGTTGTAGGTCTCTTCTGGTTCCATATGAGTTTTAGGATTATTTTCTCTACTTCTGTGAGCTATGCTTTTGGAATCTTTTTTCTATAATTTTATTGAGAAACAAATAGCAATGAGACAGTTTCAAATCAAATTGGTAGGGCAGTTTCAATAATTAACACATTGCATACTCTCTTCCTAGTGGTTAATTGCTATACAAGATGCAGACATGATATACTATATACAAAAACTATTAGAACAAATCCCTCTATTCATTAAGAGAATGTAACTATATATCTATCCTAACCA
>NW_004524631.1:8778155-8784001 GCF_000260255.1 Octodon degus
AAAAAAAAAAAAAAAAAAAAAAAAAAAAGAAAGAAAGATAGTTTTTCAGAGTACATTAATCTAAGTTGTAGGTTGTTTTATTTTAGGGCTTGAACTATTTCATTCTACATCTCCTTCACTAATGGGTATGAGATGATGTGAATTCTGCTATGATTCAAATAGATTTTCCTTTATAGGCATTTTAAAATTTTTTGCTAACAGCTTTTATTATCCTGTTCTTCTGTTGAATTTCTGAAGACTTGATGATCATATGCTTTGGTATAGAATTTTTTTATCATGACTAACTGGAATTCTATATGCTTCACTTATGTGAATGCCAAATTATTTTTCCCTGGTTGGGAAGTTTTCTGCCATGATGCCTGTGAACAGACGTTTTTGATAAATCTTTGTTTTCATGATTGTCAACTACAATCCTATATGTCAAATTCTGTCCTCACATTGACTCATTCTGCTGCATATACATTTGCTGGAATTTTTAATTGCCTGGATGACTGTTTGAATCTATTTCATGGATGACATTTCTTTCCTATGTTGGGTGTTCATGATTTCCATCATTTCCCTAAACTCACCTATTTTTTTTTCTTTTTTACTGTATATGTTCTAGAGTTACAAAGTATATCTTTCACTGTGGTTATTATCTCTGCAGTTATCTGAGAAATTACTTCTGATTTGATTCTTTTCTAGGGCCTTGTTCATCTACTTTGTTGCTGCCTCAGAGAGTTCAGCTGAGTGGTTTTCAGATTGCTCTACCTGATTGCTTCCTGGGTTTGTCTTTGGTGACCTGAAAATCTTAGGTTGCATCTTGTTTAATTGTCTTCTCATCTTCTATTTTTCACGTTAATTTATTTAAAAATTTTTCATTAATTTTATTGAGAAACAAATAACAATGAGAATTTCAAAACAGGTTAGTAGGACAGTTACAATAATAAATACATTGCATATTGTTGTCTTTGTAGTAGCTATTCATAGTACAAGATGCAGACATGATAGCCTGTCCACACACTAATAGTACAAATCTATCCTCTCACTGAATTAAGAGAAAGTAGCTGTATATCTATCCTAACTATTTTGTATATACAGATACAAAATGGTCCTTCATTTATAGCCCCTTTTTTTGTTTAGTTTTGTTAGAGAGGGGTATTCCATTGCCATTTAAATATTGTAAGTGCATGAATTCAGCAAAATAATCCAATATAGTCCAGTAGTCCATTAATAGTAGTGGGCTATCTGTAGGATTGGCAATGTCAGAAGTTGGTGACTTGAGCCTTTTATACTAGGTTAATTTCTAAGTTGATGGTTATACATTGCCTAAGGTGAGAAGATTCATTACTAATATTCAGAGCCCTTAGGAAATGACTATTTCTCAGAGGTGTCTTCCAAATGTAGCTGGCTTTTGGATTTTGAGTTTTTTCAGGATCCTACATCTTCAATTAATTTTGGATGAGAAATTGTTGCCTAGTTGGCCTGGCCCATGGTTCTTTTTCCCTGACCTATAGTATTTTCTATGACCCTTAGGCAATCTGAGTCTTGGTATACCAGGATGAACAATTGATAAAAACAATTCTATCATTTTGGCTAAAATGATACAATCAGCAGTAACAGTAATATCAAACTTTGGGAAACTGAGGAAACTACTAACTTGCCACCTTTAAGCATATGAAGTAGATTTGTGGTTATATAACAAATTTAAAATGAATCAGAAAAATTATATCCAGTGAATAAGCCTTAAATATAATGATTTTACTCTCAGGGGAGCAAGTTTTAAAGTGGTTAGGGGGAAAAAGAGAAACTGAACAAAAGAATGAGATTAGAAGTAAGGCTAGAGGATAAAAGATCATGCAAACTTTGGGAAACTGGTGAAGAAGACAGGAGGAAAAGAAAAGAAATAAAAACAAGAGCAGAACAGAGCAGTAACAACAAACTAGAAACCACATTCACACTCTTAAAACAATCAAGAAAAAAACAAAACAAACAAAAATAAGAAAAGAGAGGAAAAAAAAGAACAGGAAAAAGTCCACTTCAAGGCATGTCTCTGCTCATTGGTAGGTAATGGGGACAGACAGGGTCCAGATTTAAGCTGATTAATCCTGGCAAGTAAGATGTAACTTTATGGTGAGATAGTGGATAATCCCAGTAAGCCTGTACCTTTATGTCACTGAAGTTCAGGCTGGTTCCTGGCTGGAAGGATGGAACCTGATTTGTTTAGCCTGCAGCAGGCTGTGTACTTCCTGCTGACTTGAAATTCACTCCCTAATCTGTTGCTTGGAGTCTCTAGATGCAGCTGGTCAGCATGGAGCTCAGATGGCCCCTCTCCAAGATGATTACTAGTCAATTGCCCTCTCCTGGGGGAAATCAGAACCTGAATAACTCACTGCAGACCACTGCAGGACACTGAATCCACTGCTCTGATTCACTGGTATGTTTCTCTGTGGAGGTTTCTGAGGTCAAAAGTAGTCACAAAATTTCTGAAGGTTTGAGCTGTCCCTCCCACCCAATAAGTATGGGCTCAGGGAGAACGTGCTGCCTGCTACCGCCTTCTTTTTCATTGAAGTCTCTTTCTTCAATATCTCCATGGCTTTAAATTCATGTCAGATCCTTACTTAGTCCCAGGGACCCATTTTCCTCCTTCTCTTCCTTACATTGCTCGATTCCAATGTCTGGGGACATCGAATCTCAGAGAGGATCTTGTGTGTTGATCAGCACTCCACCATATTCCTGAAAGTCTCTGGGAAACTATTTCTATATGCAATTTCTTCAGGATTTTTAGTATGTAGTGATGAATTTTGCCAAAAGGCTTTTTTCTCCATCAGTTGAGGTAATCATTTGATTTTTTTTATCCTTGATTCTAACTTATGGTGTACTAAATTTATTGATTTATATTCCTGAATTTAACTTGATCATGGTATATCATCTTTTAAATGTGTTTGTCCATTTAGGTTGCAGGATTGAAGAACTTTGTGTCTATGTTCATTAAGGATATTAGTCTATAGTGATTTTGTTGTGCCAAATTTTGTTATCAGAGTGATAATTGCTGTAATATGAGTCTAGAAACACCCTTTTCATTCTATTTCATAGAATAGTTTGAAGAGCACTGCTATTAGCTCTTCTTCATAAACCTGGCAAAATGCAACAATTAATCCAGCCAATGAAACCAACTGCTATTATAGAATCATGATCTGTCTTTTGTTTATATAGAATAGTTTTGTTTTATAAAATTCAGTATGTCACTGATGCAAGTTTATATCCAATTATATCTTCGTGGTGGATTTTTCCCTAATAATTCCTATTATACTAATAGGAAGTACTACTACTTCCTTGATCTACTTTTATGTTATTGATATATTTAGTCTTTTATATTCTCTCAATTTGATTTTGACAGATTGTAAGAATTTATAAATTTATCAGTGCTTCTCTATTTTCCAATGTATTTGAATATATTTTCAAAGTACAACAACAAAGATTTTAATATCTCCATGTTCATCTATGATTTTATTATTTTGGGCCTTTACTCTTTCTTTTAGTTACTGTCACTAAGGGTTTATCAATTATATATATCTTGTAAATAATCAACTATGCTCATTGATCTTTTGAAATTTTAGTTTAATATTTCTCATTAATTTCAGTTCTAATAATTATTTTTCTTTACTCTTACAATTTGAAATAGATCGTTAGGGTATTTGAAATCTCTATGGTTTTTTGATGTGGGCACTAATAGCAATAAATGTCCCTGAGATCCAGTCCTAGCCCAGGCCCAGTGAGTGTGTGGGAGAGCTTCCAACTACCCGGCAACTGCGGGATCTGCCAGTCCCAGCGCAGGCGAAGTGTGGGTGAGACCCTCTTCCACCCTCTTTGGGCCCCCTAACACTCCATAGCACTCCCCCCCGCCCGCGACATGAGAATTTCTGCCACATTCTAGGGACCCCAGATCCAGGCTAGCCCAGGCCCAGTGAGTGTGTGGGAGAGCTTACGGCTACCCTGTGCCAGTGGGAACAGCTGGTCCAAGCCCAGGCACAGCATGGGTGAGACCCTCTTCCAACTCCTTGGGACATGCCCCTAACACTCTGCAGCACCCCCACCTGCCCACCCAGTGAAAATTTCTGTCATGTTCTGGAGACACCCAGATCCATTCCTAGCACAGGGCCGGTGAGTGTGTGGGAGAGCTGCCTCTCCCCCCTAATTTACCTTGTCTACTCAAGACTCAGCTCAGGCCTGGTACACAGGCCTGAGGTGAAACCCTGAAGCTTCAATCCCTGCAGAGAGACTAGGAGACAGAAGCACTCAGCTACTCCCAGAGCAGAACATCTTGCCAGAGGGGCACAACAGGTTCACCCGCAAGGGCAGCAGCAGGAAGGAGCTGAGCACAGCAGCCAGATTCAAGCCAGGCACAGCTGGATAGATCCAAACTTTGTAGCTTCACCTGAACTTCAGTAGGTGATAAGGTTAAAAATGCACCAAAACTCTATAACAAAGGTCAGAAGACAGTGCTACACAAAATGCCAATGAGAAGGAGAAAAATGCAAAAACCCAAGCCCACCCATAATAAGTGCAGAGGACACTAATAGAGAACAAATTGGGAATCACACAGCTGAAATCAATGAATCAACAGCTTCTGAAATAAAGAAAGAGCTGCAGAAGATATAGAGGAAATCAGATTGGAAATGAAAAAAGAAATCCCTGAATTAATAGCATCTGCAGTAAAGAATCAAATGTAAAAACATATGGAGGAAACTCAATGCCCACTCAGAACAAGTGCAGAGGACACTAGCTCAGCTCAACTGTATGAATTAATAGTGTCAATGTTAATAAGCAACAGCAGAAAGTCATACAGGAGCTCAGAGCAGAATTCTTTTGTACTAGCTCAGATCAAATGTATGAATTAATAGTGTCCACAGTAAATAAGCAACAGCAGAAAGTTATAGAGGAACTCAGAGTGGAATTTTCTGAAATAAGAAAAGAATTATAAGAACTCATAGGATCTGAAGTAAAGAATCAACTACAGAAAGATAGGGAGGAACACAATCTGAAAAAACCATGGCAATAAAAGAATTAATAACTGCTTCTAAAGAAGATATTGATAAAAAAGTAGAGAAGATTAGAAAAATGATGGATTCCTTGAATGAGCAATACAGGAAAGAAATAGATCGCATGAAGCAGAGGCAAAGAGATATAGAGGAATTTAAAATCTCAATCAAAAAATTGCAAAACCATTTAAGAGAAAGTGAAGACAGAGTTTCAGATCTTGAAGATGCTGGTGCAACAAGTGAAAAGGTAAGAAAGAATCTCTTAAAAACAACTACGATGCAGGAAAAAAATAAACCATCACTAGCAAGATGATACAAAGATGAAGAATGTGACACTAATAGGCATCAATGAGAAAGAAGGAGTCAATACAAATGACATTAAAAAAAATATGGGCAGAGGAAAAGAAGAAAAATTCCCAAATATGAGGAAACAATCTGACATTCAGGTAACTGAAGCATACAGAATGCCAAGTAACCTTAACCCAATTAAAAACACACTGAGATATATAAGTGTCAAGATCCCAGAAATTCAGCACAAGAATAACATACTGAAAGCCACTAGAGAAAAGAAGCAGATCACATTCAAAGGAAAAGCCATCAGAATTACGGCTGACTTCTCTTCACAAACCATGAAGACAAGAAGAGCAAGAAGCAGAGAACTACAAGTCCTCTATGAAAACAAATTCCAGCCCAGACTACTATACCCTGCAAACATCTCTTACAAGTTTGATGGGGAAGTGAAATAGTTTCATGACAAAAAACAACTAAAGAATTTCGCGATGAAAAAGCCAGCCCTACACAGGCTACTGAAAGACGTTGTAGAGA
>NW_004524631.1:8785112-8785611 GCF_000260255.1 Octodon degus
AAATTAATTCAATTGAGATGAAGAAAATAATTCAAAGAATTAATAAAGCATAAAGTTGGTTCTTTGAAAGATGAAATAAAATTGATAACACCTAGCTAACCTCATCAAAAAGAGGAAAGAAAAAATTCAACTACAAGCAATAAGGAATGAAACAGGTGTATTTAAGACAGACGAAGTAAAAATTCAGATGATTACCAATAGCTACTTTGAGAAGAAGAAAGGTACAAATTATCACAACTGAATCAACAAAATATAACCACTCTCAATAGCCCAATAACAGCCAATGAAATACGAGATGTAATAAAAAACTTACTGACAAAGAAAAGTACAGGTCTGGATAGATTCACAGCTGAATTCTATAAGAAATTTACAGAAGATGTAGTCCCTATACTCTTCAAAATCTTCCATGAAATTGAAAGGAAGCAATCCTCCCAAAATCATTCCTGGAGGCAAGTATTATACTGATACCAAAACCAGGGAAAGATGCAACTAAGAAAGA
>NW_004524631.1:8786416-8793910 GCF_000260255.1 Octodon degus
TCCCAAAATTGCTTTACAAATTTAATGCAATCCCTATCGAACTACCACCAACATACCTCACAGAGCTAGAGAAATCATTCCTAAAATTTATTTGGAACCAGAAAAAAAATAACTAGAATAGCAAAGGCAATCCTGGGTGATAAAAACAAGGCAGGAGGCATTATAATTCCTGACTTGAAATTATACTACAAGGCTACTGTGATAAAATCAGCATTGTACTGGCAACAAAATAGACCTGAGGATCAATGGAATAGATTAGAAAATGCTGAAGGTCCTACAATCACACTCAGGCAGCTTATCTTTGACAAAGGGGCCAAACATACTCACTGGAAGAAAGATAGCCTCTTTAACAAGTCGTGCTGAAAATACTGGCTTTCTACATGCCAAAAACTAAAACTTGACCCAGGTCTGTCACCATGCACTAAGGTAAAGTCAAAATGGATTAAAGATCTAAACATGAAAACAGAGACACTAAATTTCCTGGAAAAGAAAGTAGGAGGAACTCTTGAAGGCATAGGGGTAGGCAAAGAGTTCATGAACAAAAATGAAATCACACAGGAATCATTTGAAAGGATTAACAAGTGGGACCTGCTCTTACTGAGAAGTTTTTTACACATCAAAAGAAATTACCAATAAAGTGAAAAGGCAACCCACAAATTTGGAAAAAACCATGACAAATAAGTACTCAGACGAAGTTCTGCTCTCTAGAATTTATAAAGTACTAAAAAACACTAGGGCCCCAAATTTAAAGACCCAATTCAGAAATTTCTCAGAGGATGAAATTAAACAAGCAAATAAATATATGAAAAAATGCTCCACAACGCTATCCATATGCAACATGCAAATTAAAACAACATTGAGATATCATCTCACCCCAGAAAGAAGGGCTATCATAAAGAATTCACCCAACAACAAATGTTGGAGAGACTATGGGGAAAAAGGAACCCATCTCCACTGCTAGTGGGAATGTAGACTGGTGCAACCATTATGGAAATCAGTATGGAGATTCCTTAGAAAAGTTGGACTGGAAATCCAATGTAAACCAGCTATTCCTCTACTGGGAATTTTCCCCGAGTATCTCAGAACATCATATCATAGGGATATGTGTGTACCTATGTTTATAGCAGCACAATTTGTGATAGCCAAATCTTGGAAACAACCAAGATGCCCATCACCCGAGGAATGGTTGAGAAAGATGTGGTATTTTTACACAATGGAGTATTATTCAGCTATTAAGAATGATAAACTGCAAGCCTTTATATTGAAGTGGATGCCACTTGAAGAGATACTCATAAGTGAAATATACCACACACACATGGGTAAATATCATATAGTTTCTCTAGTATAAGAAGTCAAAAGAAGAAATACAAATAGGAAGGTATAATACAAGTAAAAGGAAAGCAAGAACTCGAAGGCTAACTAATTAAGAGAGGGAAAGGAGAAGAGCTAGGAAACATGACAGTGACAAGCCATACAGTTATTTGTAGAAGATGGGCAAGGCAATGATCCTGAGAATCTCCAGAAGATTTTTTAATCTAGCAGTTAATTGAAAATATTCTCACCCTGACTAACTATATATATACTGACACCTGTGAACTAAGCAACTGCACTGAAGATGGCAATTTGTAATAGTAGTTTCATGCCTGGAGTGCCTGTCATTCTGGTCTTCTGAATATGGGCTGCTTGTCATGACATGCCAGTTGCTGCTGTGCTGTCTTTTGGGTAGATGCCTGTTCAAAAAGAACAGGGTGGTGAATGAAGGCAGGAGACAGGAAAAGTAATGTTGTGGGTCTGTCCTGCTCCAAGGTTGTATATGGTGAGATTTTTGGACTTATGTGCAAACATGAGAAGTATATAATTCTTTATCCTATTTTTAAACCATAATCTAATTTTTAAATGTTTTTTTATCATATTCTGTAGGGACTTAAAGTTCAACATATCAATACTTGTTGAAAAATACCTGTTCCATATTATGCCTAAGATGTATGATATTCAGACAGATAGTAAGGTTAAGCTTAACAGCCTAGGTTGTATGGTAATAACAATAAACTTCTGTTCTGGAGGCATAGCAACCTAAGTTTGCAGACCAAAATTAGAGAAAAAGGAGGGCTGCAAGGAAAGCCAACATTTTGGCCCTAGCCTTCCAAGATCAATTAAGACTCAGGACATATGAGAACTTGTACTGTAACATCACATAACTCAGTAGTGTCCCAAATTTTCTGATCAAGGAGATTATGAGGCCAAAGAGGAAAGTAAGTGATCGATGATGTAGAGTGTGCCTAAGGAGAGTCACATGGAGAGAAAATATTCTCTCAGGTTTTCACAAAGAGCACGTTGGCCAAGCAATGTCCATGACTCATCCACATGGTTGCACTGACAAAGGATCTACAATCTGAGGTACAGGATCTCAGGATAAATCCTGAGGGGACTTCACTGACCTTATTAGGGCCAAAAGCTACAACTCTTATTGCATATGTCTTGCTTTATCTTAGTCTTAACCATCCAGCAGAAAAGTATTAAAACAAAGGATAAGAAGTAAAGCCATGTTGTTATGTTGAGCTGTAGGGGACTCAGGTCAACAATTTCTGACATTGCCAGTGAAGCAGAATACCCAATACTATTATGGAGTACTGAACTCTTTTAGAATAGTTTGCTGAGCTAACACACCTGTAATATTCAAATAACGGAACTAAACAAAGAAAGGGTATACAGATGAATGTCCATTTTGTATCTGTGTATTAAAAATGATTAGGATAGATATATAGTTACATTCTCTTAATGAATATAGGGACCTGTTCTAATAGTGTTTATAAATAGGATATCATGTCCCCATCTTGTACAGCAATTAACCACTAGAAGAATGTATGCAATGTGTTAATTATTGAAACTGTCCTACCAATTTGATTTGAAACTGTCTCATTGCTATTTGTTTCTCAATAAAATTATGGGGATTAAGATAAATAATTAGATGTCCCTGTCAGAAATACTTTAGTTTCCTACAAATTCTAATCCATTGTATTCCCATTTTCCTGATTCTAAACTCTTGATTCTAGGATTACAAAATTCCCTCCCTGATTTCTTCAGTGACCCACTAATCATTCAAATGTGCATTGTAAAATCTCACTTGTTTATATATTTTCTATAGTCTCTCTTGCTGTTGCTTTTTAATTTCTTTCCATCAATCTCTGAGAAGGTGCAAATAATTACTTCAATTTTTGTATCTGTGAAGACTTATATTTATTGCCCAAAATGTGATCTACTTTGGAAAACATGCCATGAGATGCATTTGTTGGATGGAATACTTTATAGATGTCTGTTACATTCATTTGATTTATAGTGTATCTTAACTCTGAGATTTCTTTGTTGATATTTTTATCTGGCTGATTTATCTATTTCTCAGAGTGGGGAACTGAAACCATCTGCTATTATAGAATTGTGATCTATGTTTTGTTTTATGTAGTATAGTTTTATTTTGTAAAATTTGATATGTCACTGATGTAAGTTTATATCCAGTTATATCTTGGTGGTGGATTTTTTACCTTTACCAATTTATAATGACCTTCTCTGTTTCTTCTGACCAAATTTTACCTTGAAGTAGGCTGTGTTGGATATTAATAAACTATTCCTGCTTTTTAAAAAAATTCAGTTTTGGGCAATATTATACATCATCTTTTTACTTTCAGTGTGTGAATGTGATTGCCAGCAAGGTATGTCCCTTGTAGTCCGTGTCTTTTTTTTTTTCTTTAAGGTATTTAGTACAAGGTCTACAGGATCTCACTACATAGATCAGACTAATAGCAATCCTTCTTTTTTTCAGCCTCCCAAGTGCTAGGATAACAGGTGCGTGCCCCACACCCAGTCTCATTTGCCATCTCAGCGTGCCCTGGGGTTGGGGCTGGCACGGCACACCAGGAATCAAACCCCAGCTACTGTGCTCTGCCCAAGCAGGTACTTTCATCCACTGAGCTATCTGGATGGCCTAAGTCTGTGTCTTTCAATTGCTAAATGTAGACCCTTTCTATTCAGGATTATTGTAGAAATGCATATCCTAATTCTTGTCATTTCGTTGCCATGTTATGTTTGATTCTTTAATTATCATTGTCTTATCCATTATTTTTCTTATGTATACTGGCTTCCTTTATTTACCTTCTTCAGTGCTGGCTTAGTGTACATACATTATTTCTAGCTTGCTTGAAGGTGTTTATTTCTCCTTCATTTGGGGGAAAGCTTTTCTGGCTATAGTAATTTAGGATGGATTTATTTGTTTGAAGGTCTTCAGATACATCATTCCATTCTCTTCTAGCATTTAGAATATATGCCACATAATTTGATGTTATTCTGATGACTTTGCCTTCATAGATTACTTATGTTTCTATCTTTCAGCTTGAAATATGTTTTACCTTTGTTGTCTTGTACTCTTATCCTTTTAACTATACTATGATGCATGAAAATTATTTTCTAGTCATTTCTTTGGGACTTTAAAATCCTCCTATACCTGGGTGTCTGTAACTTTCATGATTTGGAAAATATTTTATTATTTCACTAACTAGACATTGTATGTCTTCATTGGCATGCATGGCCTCCAAAAATTCATGATAGTCTTTTGTTTTTGAACCAATTTACTTGCCTATTATTTTCATATTTTTTTATTTTGATTACTATCTGCATAAATCAACTCTTTTTTAAGAGAGTGCACAATAGTATTAAAACAGAAAAATTACTAGTGATAGAGAATTTCACTTAAAGTAATATGAATTTCACAGTATTTGTAAATCAATTCTTTAAGTCCTGAAATCTTTTTCCCATTTAATCTAGTCTATTTGTAATGCTTTCCACTAAGATTTTTATTTGACTTATTTTTTCCTTTGAATGATATCTGAATTATTATCTTCCCAATTTTTATCACTTTATGCATTTTTTTATTCCTTCTCTGTGTTGTCTTCCTTAATTCATTCAGATGTTTTGATGTATTCTCTTTGAATTCACTGATTTTTAAAAAGGAATTACTATTTTTAATTCTTTATCTGGCTTTTTGTCTCCTTCAAAGTCATTGAAGTCATAGAATTACACATTTTTTAAGAACTCATGTTCCTTTGTTTTTATACTTCTTTTATTTCTGTGCTGAAAGTCATGCATACATTAGATTTGAACATCTTGTCCACTTTCATATGAGTCTTTCTCTTGATAGTGTCTTCTAGGATACTGGGTTGTTGTGAAATGTTGAATATATTCCCAAGTGGGTTTTATAATAAGGTTTCCCTGTTACCTCTCTGATAGTGGTTAGTGTCTTTTGATACCATGCAATATGTTAACATGTAAGGGTCTTGCTTTCTTTGTAAGTCTCACAAGTACAGGATCCTTCTAGTGGATCAGGCAAATTTTTATAACCGTTGAAGTGTATGGGCTATGGTGTATGTGTATTTTGTGATAAAGGAACTAAAATTAACAGTGGTGGTGATGATGATGATGATGATGATGATGATGATGATGATATTATATTATTTTGTATGTGTGTGTTCAGAGTCTCACTACACAGATCAGACTCATAGTGAGCCTCCTGTTTTCGGCCTCCTCAGAGCTGGGATTTCAGGCATGTGCCACCACACCCTGACTCTGTCGTTGGCTCAGTGTGCCCAGGGGCAGGGCTAGTGTGGCATGTGGTGCCAGGGAAGTAGCCCCAACCCCTGTGCATGTCTAAGCAGGAGCTTAGTCCTCGGAGCTATCTCACCATCCCTTCACAGTGATTATTTTAACTACAAACTAATGTGTAAACTAATCCGTTTATAAATTTCTGTCTTTCAATATTTAGTACAGAATAGTAATTGCTTACGTAGTCAGTTTTAATACTATTTCACTTAAGGTGATTTTATTCTATCAGTCCCATGGTATTGAAGAAAGAATATTTTCTACTTTTAAGCAATGTATTTTTAATCCATAAAATAAAACAAAACTTCTCAGAGTATGTACACAAAGAATATGCACATCTGTTCTTTTACCTTCTCGTACTCTTGGGCAATGCAGTTGGCTTCCTCGGATGTCATGTTGTTCTATCTTGTGCCAAGTGAGGTACTTGCAAGAATCTGATGGAAGCTTTAGATAAGAAAAAAGAAAAATATTATCTGGAAATATGTAATTTATTTACTTTTTTGGATAAAAGCAACATAAAACCATGCCACATATTCAGGCAAATTGAATTCCAAGTATTCAGTGATGTGCTCATGGAAGTCATCTCAGTCCATCCTAAATTATATGTTCCTGCTTAATCCTGTATTCCCAGAGCCTACAGCAGATTTATGCTTGATGATAAATGACATAATGAGGTATATGCCCACATAATTACTCTACTTACATAAGCTCTCAGTCATCCTTTAATATTTATTGAATATTTCATGATGCATCTCATTCTATCTTAGAACAATTCTAACCATGTTATGTGGGTCCTCTTCATTATTATAATTGTTCGGTCTTTATCCAATCCTGCAAGATCTATCCTTATAAATTTACATAAAATAATCCCTTTATATGTGATTATTATTTTATTTATTTACTTTTATTTTTGCTAATATGTGTTTGCAGCACAGTGCACAATGTTTGTACTGTTTGCATGAAGTTTGTACATGTCTACAAAAGATCTTAATTTCTTTTTCTACCCCCTCTCTTTTCTTTTCCCCTCACCCTTTGTCTTTTGATCTGCTTCCCAGATGAGAAACCTCTGTCTCCATACTTCCTGTTATCTATCTTTTATTTTGCTCTTTATTTATAATTTGAGTTTCTGATGTAACAGAATCCATGTAATGTTTATGGTTGTGTGTCTAATTTATTGCACTTAGCAAGATGGTCTTCAGTCACATCCATTTCCCTACAAATGATTAAAGTTGATATCTGTCATGGCAGAACAGCATGATTTTATGTGTGACAAACACTTTTTCTTTATCCATTCAGCTGTTGATGGGCACATAGACTGCTTCCAAAATTCAGCTGCTATGAATTGTGCTGCTATAAACACGGCTGTGCAAACATGGGTTTGGTAACATTTGTCATTTTCTCCCTCAGTCACTCAGTTGTTACCCATAGAGATTAGTTTATAACTTATTAAACACCCTAGTGGCTCTTCTTGGAAAGGGTTTAAAATGCCCAGGCAGTACTGAATTAAGTATCTCACGTCTAGTCATCTTTCTTCTTCTGGACAATATGTGATCTCCCATACTGTGATGTGATGTCCTGAGATCACATTTCGAGGAATTTCATACTATTTTATAACATTAAGGATTTAGTTGCTCAAAATTCCCAGAGTTTTATATAGTTCATGATAATTAAAGTTAACAAAAATGTAAGTCACATTGCTTGACAAGAACGTTATGTTAAATAACAGCATACACCACAATATTGTGCTCATGTATAAACAAACCAACACAGAATATTTAAAGAAATGTCATTGGAGCAGTTGTTTTCACCTTTTTATGACATTTATTTATCTATTTTATACTTTATACT
>NW_004524631.1:8795005-8797044 GCF_000260255.1 Octodon degus
GATGAATTATTTTTTCCTGCATCCTAGTTGTTTTTAAGAGATCTTTTCTTACCTTTTCACTAGCTGCACCAACATCTTCAAGATCTGAAACTCAGTCTTCACTTTCACTCAAACAATTTTGCAGGCTTGTGATAGAGATTTTAAGTTCTATATCTCTTTGACTCTGCTTCATGCGATCTATTTATTTCTTGTATTGCTCATTCAAAGAATTCGTCATTTTTCTGATCTCTATATTTTATCAATGTCTTCTTTAGAAGCAGTTATTAATTCTTTTACTGTAGTTTTTTTCAGATTGGGTTTCCTCCCTATGTTTCTGCATTTGCTTCTTTACTACAGATGCTATGAGTTCAGAGAATTCATTTTTATTTCAGAAATTAATTCCACTCTGAGTTCCTCTATACCTTTCTGTTGTTGCTTGTTTACTTTCTTATAATCCTTTCTTATTTCAGAAAATTCCACTGAGTTCCTCTATAACTTTCTGCTGTTGCTTATTTACTATTGACACTATTAATTCATACATTTGAGCTCAGCTAGTAGAAAAGAATTCCTCTATGAGTTCCTCTATGACTTTCTGCTGTTGCTTATTTACTATTGATGCTATTAATTCATAAATTTCAGCTGAGCTACTGTCCTCTGCACTTGTTCTGGGTGGGCATTGGGTTTCCTCCATATGATTCTACATTTGATTCTTTACTGCAGATGTTATTAATTCAGGGATTTCTTTTATTTCCGACCTGAGTTCCTCTATATCTTTCTGAAGTTGTTTCTTTATTTCAGAATTCGATGATTCATTGATTTCAGCTATGTGATTCCCAATTTTTTCTGTGCTAGTGTCCTCTACACTTCTTATGTGTGGGCTTGGGGTCTGAGTTTGCATTTTGCTCCTCGCTGTCATTTTGTATAGCAATGCGTTCTGACCTTTGTTGCAGAGCTTTGGTGCAGTTATAACCTTATCACCTACTTAAATTCAGGTGCAGATCTACAAAGTTTGAATTTATCTAGTTGTGCCTGGCTTGAGTCTGGCTGCTGTGCTCAGCTCCTTCCTGCTACAGCCCTGGAAGTAAATCTGTCGTGCCTCTCTGGCAAGATGTTCTGCTCCTGGAGTAGCTGAATGGTTCTGTCCCCTACTCTCTCTGCAGGGACTGCCGCTGCAGAGTTTCACCTGAGGCCTGTATACCAGGCCTGAGCTGAATCTAAAGGGGACAAGGGGGAGTAGGGGAGAGGAGAAGCTCTCCCACACACCCACCAGGCCTGGGCTTGGGCTGGATCTGGGGGTCTCAAGAACATGGCAGAAGTTCTCACTCACACGATGGGGGTCGGGGGAGGCTGCAGAGTGGTCGTGGGTGTGCCAAGGGTGTGGAAGAGGGTCCCACGCTGTGCCTGGGTGTGGACCGGACAGGTCCCATGTGTGGGGTAGCTGGAAGCTCTCCTGTACACTCACCAGGCCTGGGCTAGTGCTGGATCTGGGGGTCTGGAGAACACAGCAGAAGTTCTCACTCACTTGGTGGATATGGGGGTGCCTGTGGAGTGCCTACAGGATTTTTCTTTCTTTCCTTCTTTCTTTCTTTTTTCTTTCATTCATTCATTCTTTCTTTCTTTTGGATGAGCTCTCACTTCCACTTAATAATTTCTATTTGTGATTTTCTATTTCTGTCTTCCAATTCTCATTCATTTTTGCTTCAAATTCAGCCAAAGCCTTAGAGCCTTTCTTTTTTCTTTCCTAGTTGCTTTTTCACTTCTTCCCAGGTAGGCCTGGGTCAATTCAGATAATCCTGGATGGCTGGCCCTGAGGACTGGATTGGACCTCTTGATCTGGCCATCACTATTGGATTCTTGGAGGTCACCTGATTGTCATGTTTCCCCATGCTGACAGATAGAGAGTCCAGTTAAGACTGCAAGGAAGGGCCAGCCAAATAGCTCAGTGGATTGAAGCACCTGAAAGCAGATGCAGGGGCCAGGGATTGATCCCCAGCTCTGCCGTGCTGGCCCTGCCCCCAGGGTGGGCTGAGACAGCAATTGAGACATGGCATGGTGGTACA
>NW_004524631.1:8802204-8825166 GCF_000260255.1 Octodon degus
GATCTTATTCGTGGAGTTCTGATCATTTTGGTCCCTCTCTAGAACATCTTTCAGTAGCCTGTGTAGGGTTGGCTTTGTCATCATGAAATTCTTTAGCTGTTCTTTGTCATGCAAGTATTTCACTTCTCCATCAAACTTGAAAGAGAGTTTTGGAGGCTATAGTAGTCTAGGCTGGAATTTGTTTTCATAGAGGACTTGAAGTACTCTGCTCCATGCTCTTCTTGCCTTTATGTTTTGTGCAGAGAATTCGGCCGTAATTCTGATGGGTTTTCCTTTGAATGTGATCTGCTTCTTTCCTCTAGCGGCTTTCAGTATATTATTCTTATGCTGAATTACTGGGATATTGACTACCATATGTCTCGGTGTGTTTTTCATTGGGTTGAGGTTACTTGGTGTTCTGTAGGCTTCAGTTACCTGAATGTCAGATTGTTTACTTATATTTGCGAAGTTTTCTGCCCATATTTTTTAAATGTCATTTGTATTGACTCCTATTTTCTCATTGATGCCTATTAGTCTCACATTGTTCATCTTTGCATCATCTTGTAGGTAATGGATTATTCTTACCTGCATCCTCGTTGTTTTTAAGAGATCCTTTCTTACCTTTTCACTAGCTGCACTAACATCTTCAAGATCTGAAAGTCTGTCTTCACTTTCACTTAAACGGTTTTGCTAGCTTGTGATTGAGATTTTCATTTCCTCTATATCTGTTTGACTCTGCTTCATGCGATCTATTTCTTTCCTGTATTGCTCATTAAAGGAATCCATCATTTTTCTAGTCTCCTCTATTTTTTTTATCAATGTCTTCTTTAGATGCAGTTATAAATTCTTTAACTGCAGTTTTTCTTCAGATTGTGTTTCCTCCCTATGTTTCTGTAGTTGCTTCTTTACTTCAGATGCTATGTGTCCTGAGAATTCTTTTTTTATTTCAGAAAAGAATTGCGCTCCGAGTTTCTCTAAAACTTTCTGCTGTTTCTTATTTAATATTGACGCTATTAATGCATGCTTTTGAGCTGAGCTAGTGTCCTCCTCACTTGTTCTGAGTAGGCATTGGGTTTCCTCCATATGTTTGTGCATTTGAGTCTTTACTGCAGATGTTATTAATTCAGAGATTTCTTTTTTTATTTCCAATCTGAGTTCCTCTATACCTTTCTGCAGCTGTTTCTTTATTTAAGAAGCTATTGATTCATTGCTTTCAGCTGTGTGATTCCCAATTTGTTCTGTGTTAATGTCCTCTGCACTTGTTACAGGTGATCTTCGGTTCTGAGTTTGCATTTTGTTCCTTCTCATCATTTTTGTGTAGCACTGTCTTCTGACGTTTGTTGTAGACCTTCATTGTAGTTATAACCTTAGCACATAGTGTAGTTCAAGTGTAGATCTACAAAGTTTGGATTTATCCAGCTGTGCCTGGCTTGGGTCTGGCTGCTGTGCTCTGCTCCTTCCTGCTGCTGCCCTTGGGGATGAACCTGTTATGCCCCTCTGGCAAGATTTTATACTCCTGGACTAGCTGCGTGTTTCTATCCTCTGCACTCTCTGCAGGGATTGCAGCTGAAGGGTTTCACAACAGGCCTGTATGCCTGGCCTGAGCTGAGCCTGGAGAGGACAAGGTGGCAGGACAAGAGGCAGCTCTCCCACACATTCATCGGTCCTGGGCTAGGACTGGGTCTGGGGGTTCCTGGAAAGTGGCAGAAATTCCTACTCGGCAGGTGGGGTGGGGGAGGTGCTGCAGAGTGGTGGGGGGCATCCCTAGTGGTTGGATGAGGGTCTCACCCACACTTCGCCTGGGCTGGGTCCAGTAATAGGTCCCGCCGGCGCAGGGTAGCCGGAAGCTCTCCCACACACTCACCTGGCCTGGGCTAGGACTGGGTCCTGATTTTTTTAAGTTTTTAGTTTTTTTGTAAAATCAAGATAGAAGTTCCTTGTCTGAGTGATTGTTGGTCAAGATTTTTTCCCAATTTTGGGTTGTCTTTTCACTGTTAGTGGTTTCTTCTGACATTCAGAAATTTCTCAATAAGACAAGATACAAGTTGTTGTTTCTTAGGAGTATTTCCCTTCCAGTTTGGTTTTTGTTCATGAATTGTCTGCCTACTTCTATGTTTTCAAGATTTTCACCTACTTTCTTTTCCAGTATATTTAGTGTTTTGTTTTAATGTTTAGGTCTTTAATCCATTTTGACTTTAGTGTACTACACGATGATAAACCTGGATCTTGTTTTAGTTTATGTCATGTGAAAAGCCAGGTTTTCCAATACCATTTTTTAAAGAGGTTATTAATTTATATGTTTCAGCTGAGCTAGTGTACTCTGCTCTTGTTCTGGGTGGGCATCAGGTTTCCTCCATATGTTTCTGTATTTGATTATTTACTTCAGATGCTATGAATTCAGAGATTTATTTTATTATTTCAGAAGTTAATTCTGCTCTGAGTTCCTCTGTACCTTTCTGCTATTGTTTCTTTACTTCCAACGCTATTAATTCATATATTTCAGCTGAGCTAGTGTCCTCTGCAGTTGTTCTGGGTAGGCTCGAGGCCTGAGATTGCATTTTGTTCCTTGTCTTTGTCATTTCATGTAGCACTGAACTCTGACCTTTAGTGTAGAGCTTTGGTGCATTGTAACCTTTGCACCTACTGAAATTCCAGTACAGATCTGTTAAGTTTGAGTTTATCCTGTTATGCCTGGCTTGTGTCTAGCTGTTGTGCTCCTTCATGCTGCAGCCCTTGGAAGTGAACCTGTGGTGCCCCTCTGGTATGCCCCTGGCCCAGGGGGCACAGGAGTTCACAGGGGAGAACAGAAGCTCTCCCGCACACTTGCCGGGCCTGGGCTGAGCTGGATACTTGTTTTCATCTTGCTGATTAGCAGCCCACTTAGATTATGCTTTCCTTCATCTGTAAATTGGCCTAATTCATAAAAACACAAATGCTATTTCCATTATTAGCTAAGTTTATGAAATTTTGGATTAAACATTTTTCCTTCAGAGAGAGACTTCTCAGATCCATAATATGCAAATGTACATTGTTGGTCTATGTTATCAAGTATTTCTCCAGATATTGAAATCATAAAAATTTTTATTTATGGCGCAATACATGCAACTAATGCATGCCATAGAACAGAAGTGGAAAGAGGCTGCCAAGAAAGTAAATAGGAAAAACTTGATTCTAAATCATAACTAAACATTAATCTTTTAACAGTAATACTTATTAAATAACATTGATTGCTCCAATAAATATGCCATTATTTTGATTTTAAAACTAGAACTAGCAAGAGAAGCTCTCTTGCTTATTAACAGTAACTCTAGAAGTTAATAAATATATTTTTGAGGTAGTCTGAAAATTTGCTAATAAGATTTCAAATTGTTAGCTTACCTTTTTAAATTGTTTTACAGCAACAAATAACAAGATATTTCAATTAATACAGAATATAGCCACCAGATCTATTGTAGTTATTTAGTTTACATCTGTATAGAAGCTTCTTTCCTAATATGTTGTGCTTTTAGAATTCTTCTTTTCTTGCTTCTTTTACAGAATAAACAATTTTTTGCAACTTAAATTCCCTGGGGCTGCTACATGCCTTTGCCTCTTTGTATTATTTTACGAGACTCAAACTGGAAAAAGAATTTTAAGTTAAAGCTGTATTTCAGAGTAAATTTTTCATTTTTTTCCTGACATCTAATTTTATGGAAAAAAAAGCAGTTGCACATCTTTGTTCAACCTCTACATAAGGTTTTCAATGTTGTATGACTGTTGTTTCTTTCTAAAGGAATAATAAGCATTTATGTTTTTCCCTGTTCTTTTTTCTTCTTAATTTTAATGAGCCAGTTAACCAACCTAGAACTGTTTTAGCTCTAGAATTCTTTAAAACATACATTCCGGTCTATTTGTTTGCATAGGGCTAACAATACGCTCCATTTCCTTGCATTCATTCATTCAAAAATATATATTGTACCCCAGTTATGAGATCTGGCACTCATCATCATTCACTGTACAAAGCTGAATGAAGGGAAGTGGTTTTGTTTCAGATACTGATTTTCTATAATATGCAAAGCCAATATGTGAATAACTCATCTTAAGCCGGTGGGATAAGTGAGCGATTATAAGTGAAGAGAGTGAGCAAGAGGTAAATGTGATTTATTTTAAAATGTTAAATAGAAGATAGCACATGTTGCAGTGAAGTAATAAGGAGAACCATTTACCAGGGATGATATTCCAGAATCCAAACGTGAATATGTTCTTCTGCTGCTTGACACAGCTGTAAGAGTATGAGTCTCAATTGGATCAGAGTAGCATGATGACTTGGATGGACAAATCTCTTGACTACTTGTGTTCTGATCTGAAAAGCTGAACGAAATAAAATGTTTATAGTGTTTGTATATCTCTTTTAAAATCTTTAACTATAAATAACTTTGTTTAAACATAGCAATAAATTATAAGTGCAACCTTTTCCATTTGGAGAAGAGATAAATGATACCAAAGCAATTTACCTAGATCTTAAAAGAAATTTTACATCTTGTCATAACAGTAAGCACTTTTTTTGTTAATATTCACTGAAGACAAATTCTTACAATGCTAAGAGCTGTATACATGAGCTATGTGTCATACCAAAATTAATATAATAACACAAAAAGACACTCAATGTATAAGATAGTGTGGAGCTCAGCCCTCACGTTGGAATAGCTTTCCTACTCAGGCACAAGGGCCTAAGTTCAATCCCCATTTCTGCAAGAAAAAAAGAAAAAAGAAAGACAGAAAGAAAGAAAGAAAAAGAAAAGAAAACAAATGAAAAAGCCAAATTCTTTCATCAATTTTTTCCAAACAGTTCAGTTATTCCAATATTGCCATTTTTATAACACTAAAATAGAAAGAGACTTTTTATCTTCTCTACTGATTTATTTTATTATTCATTGTTATTTTTATAATTTTTCTTCTTCCTCATCATTACTTATAAGTTTCTCTTCCTATAATTGAAATAGTACATGATCTTAAGCCAATAATTTTAAAAAAATCTAAGGCTGATTTGTTTTAAGTAAACTTAGAGATCATTTTACTTACTTCTGTGCACTTTTTTCTGATACATATTTTCAGTCTTCAAGAGTCTAAAAAAATAGCATTCTACACTGTATAGCAATTATTAGAAGTCTATAGCTGTTTTTCTTAAAAGAAATATATAATTCTTATACATTGAGCTCACATTCATAAAATAAAATATAGAGATGTCTTTTTTTTGCTTAAAGACTAAATTGATACATGAGAGAATCAATATAGCCATTATTTTCTAAATTGCCTTATATTATGAAAGAACATTGTATTATAAAAATAGCATTATCATGTCTTTAAAAACTAAACAAAACATTGTTTTTCCTTCTACAACTAAATTTTCATTTGCCACTAAATTTAAAAAATCAAGAACTTTTTCTTAATCAGGTAATAAAGTCAGAAAATGCATGTTTTAGGGGCTGGGGAGATGGCTCAGTAGAATAAGCACTTCCCTGGCAGGCTCAAGGGTCTGAGTTCAATCTTCAGTTCCATCAAAAAGAAAAAGGAAAATGCATGCTTTCATCTCTCTCCTATTTGATTAGTTTGGACATTGCCTTTTAACATTACCAAATTGGGCCAGGGAGATAGCTCAGTAGAATAAGTGCTTGCCTGACAAGAGCAAGGTCCTGAGTTTGATCTCTGGTTAAAAAAAAAAAAAAAGACTGTATTTTAATAAAAAAATTAACAAACATTAGAAGTAAGATGTCAAATTCCCTGAATTGTATTATTCCCAAAATGAATCATTCTTGCTATCCATATCTGAAATTTTAGTCAAAAATGTTAGGAAAATTTTGAAAATGAGTAGAGTAATTTTGGGGGGATTAAGAGGGAACAGTGTCTTGACACTTATTTAGTTCACTTATTTTCATTAAAATACACTATTTTCTTTTAAAACAAAATCAGAAAAACAAGCCAATGACCATGGCAAATGATATTGGAGACTCTCCCTCCAGTGATGGTAACATCATTAGGGGCTGAGAATAACCTGGAAGTCTCTATTTTTTAACCTAAAGTATGAAAAATTCTCTACTTTACTTACATAATATCACCAAAGTAAGCTATAGGGAGGGAAATGTTCACATACATACAAGATCTGATGAGAACGATCTGGTTGAATGAGTTCATACTGACTGCATCTTCCTGTGTAGCGCTACAAGACCTCATACCACGGTCACAAAGTCAACTTAATTCAAAGTGAGATGAAGTTATTGTTTTAGCTCACGGTATATTTTTTTCTACCTTATGAATTTACTTTTGTGGGACAAATCCAGAATGTTGGCCACGCTAGGCACGTGATTTTACACTAAGCGGTATACCCAGCTTCACTTTTCTTGGTTTAAGCTAGAATCCTTTGTGAGATTATCAGCTAATGTCTAGGTATTTGTTAATCCTAGAAATGAAAATTTTGGCAATACAGTTCTGCATACAACTAAAAAATTCCCTCTCCCATTTGTCTTTCTGTTTCACTTCTTAAAGAATGAAATGAAGAGTAGTCAGGAGTTCCAGCTTGGGAGATTCTAACTAGTAGATGATATTTTCTTCAAGTGTGAAATCTCTGACTTGTTGCTTTCCCATCATCCTGTCACTCCTGGGCACCACGCCAGGGAGGAGTGATGGGGCAGGCGCTGGAACACTCACAGCAAAGCCTCTCAGATACTCTAAAGATCTCTGTTATGTTACTTCTGTCACAAATTCCATATGTAATTATTCTTCACTCTATTTTCTAGAAATCTCATTAACATAAGTAAATTCTGGTTCTCTAATTCAAAAAAGTAAGTTTAAAAACAGGCATATTCCAGGGACACGGTGAATGCAAACTTCTGACCTTTACCACTGCTTTAAAGTACGTATCGTCAAAGGCAAAGTTGTAAAGATCTGTTTAAGATCTGAGGATTAGAATCTTCCGGGACACTGAACAAAGCAGTTGGAGCCTCTGATCATTGGTTTTGTTATTTTTAGTTTTAGGAGACAGTGCAAACTCTACCTGGATGATAGATTTTATGTTGCTGTGTAACACTCCTGCTACTAGTATTACTAGCATAGTAATTAGAGCTAACATTCATTGAATACTCAGCATTTGCTAGATGTTGTACTAAGAGCCTTACATGAAACTCGTTTAACATTCCATTCATTCAGTGAAGTGGGTAACAAGATTATGTTGATTTAGTTGATGAAATCGAGGTACAGGGAGGTAGGGTAATTTAGTCAAGACATGCAGGCAAATGTCCCTGTGTTAACCACCAGGATTCCAATAAGGTTCAGATAAGCTATCGTGCTCCTTTAAATAACTATACAGCTCTATGATTATTAAGATGCAGTTGCTATTAAAGACAACCACTAATATTGATTTTCTTATTATAATTGCTCTACTTAAGCAAGTAGAAATAATTTCCCTCATGAATAGAACCTGTAAATTGAGCAGTGCTTATTTACTGAAAACAAGAATTAAATCTTCAATAGTTGAATCTATGGAGAATACCATCCTAGATAACATCATACTAGTTTTAAAACCCTTGCCTAACTCTCTATGCCCCCAATAAAACCAGACACATGTGGTTTAGTTGGTATATTGGCTTACTCATTTTTAATCTTTTTTTCCGCAGTGAACAAACAGTTACCATAAATTACAAATCTGAGCTTTTGTGAAAGAGGAATTAATTTTATTAATGTTCTAATATAAAGCTGCCATCGAGAAGGTGCTATGATTAAAACTGTACAGCATTCATCAGTCTTGATTTATAGGGTCTTTAAATAGGCGATGTTATCTGAATTGGCCATCTATTCTTGTTTTTTAAAAAGAATAGAATGACTTACAAGAAGGAATCAGGTGAGCTGAGACTGCTAGATGAAAAAATAACAATAATATAACTTACCAATTCACGGGACCCTTTCATCAGAAGATTGCAATGTCCTTTACTATCACAAATTTATAAGCCTCATAAATTGTCTGCAGCAAGGAGTGCTGTCCATTTAATTAAAATGTCAAGTTAGTGACTGTAACTTTGTAAGGTGAGTGAAGGAGCAAGTGGCAGATGGCCTAGTTTCTGAAGTGAACCTGCACTCAAGAGCCAGGGAAGGTGTGTTGGCACACATCACAGAGGAGGCCCAGGGGCTGCTGGGAGCCGCGGAGGCTGAGCGAAGCAACCCTAGATATGAATCAGCTTCCCAATGTGCGATGCATATTCTTCGCTTTGTAGTGAGAGTTGTATAACATCCTTGCTTTACCTTGCTTTAATGTTCTTTGTATGCAAGAGAAGGAAGGAAATAAGGTTCAATTTTCTTTTTTTGCTAGCAAAGGGCATTCTTCCCAACTTTCAAACATCTTTTCCCTCTAGAACGAATATTCAGCTAGGTTTATAGATCCAGTGCTAAAATTCATCATTTCTGAGACACAGGGTAGAAGAAAATTACTTTCACCTAGACAGCACTGCATTTGAATGAAAGGAGAAATAAATTTAATCTCTTTCATTTCATATATATCACTTTTTAAAAGAAGAAATGCTGTCCTTTCTATGCCTATATTTTATTTATTTGTAACCCTGTAATGGTTGTATGATCTATGTGCTAGAGATGCTAATGAAATAACAGAAAGCTTTCTCAATTGAGTTGTCGTGAAGTCAGAATGAAATTTGATTCTGTACAGTGTTCACTGCTGAAATGGCAAGTAAAATATACTAGGTTTTAAGTTTGAAGATTATGACTACTTTCTGATCATTCTAAATTTTCTAGAAATAAAACCCTACATTAAAAAAATCATTAATCAATGAATTATTTTTTAGGACAGCAATTTTTTTATTAGGACCTGTGTGTAGTGCGTAGTGTTTACGCTCCTGGTTGGGAGTTGGTACAGTGCAGAATATATCTAGTCCTTGTCTCCGCTCCCTTGCCTTCCCACCTCCCCACCTCTGTCTCTTGGTCCCCTTCCTTGTCTCCCCTTTGGTACACGTTTGCAGCACCTACTCTTTACTTGCCTGTGCACAGCTGGTACACACAGCAATTTCTTCTCTCATCCCGCCCCCTTCCTCTCCCTCCCTCCAGCTTCTGTTCCTCCTCTCTGTTGAGAAAGATTTCTTTTCCTAATCCCCATTATCTGTCGTCTGTTTTGCTCTTCATTTATACTTTAAACTTCTCATATAAAAGAAACCAAGGGATATTTTCCTTTTCGTTCAAACAAGTATTTAATAGTATTCCAAAAGTATCTGTTATCCTATAGCATAGCATTTTAGTAGCTACACCTTAGATTACCTAGATTGTTATTATATAATAAAAATTTTTAAGTTTTAAAGCTATACAACTATAATTTGATTTTTTGTACTTTAACCTGCATCAGATTTTAATTTTGTGACCTGTTTTGTATTGTTATGAGATATGCGTATACTCATTTTTCACTCCCTATGTTCAGTCTGATTTACACCAAAATGTCCCGAGTTAAAGTACAAAAAAGTAGAATAAAAATTATAATCCTTCTCTGAGAGAAGTTAGTAAATTTTATGTCCATTACTGAGTTCACTGACATTTATGAAAGCAAAAGACATCCAAATACCAGAAACAGCGAAGACAGAGGAATGGAGTCCCTCTGTGTTCTCTCTAAGAATTATACTTAGAAATTTATAAAATTTAATTGCAACAACATTCATGGTTGCTGCTTAGGTTGTTAATAAACATGGTAGAGAACTATACTACTCCCTGTGTCGTCAAAACACTGAACATTTAACTACGTGCTACACTGCAATAGAGAAGAACATAGACCCTGAAAGGAAACCAGTGATTTAGGCAGGCCTCGTGATCGAGGGCAGATTTGTAAAGGCCCCGGTGAGGTCAGCGGTACCCTAGGAAGGCAGATTAATGAGATGCTTGTCCTGTGATGTACAGATGAACAGCAATGTACAGCTATGTTATTCATAAAATGCTAGTGCTGAGAACACTGATTTCGTCCCCTCTTCTCTGCTCTCCCTCCCGTGCTTTCCCCTCTTCTGTCTGCTCCTTTCTTCCTTTCCACTTTTTCTTTCATGCATTTGCTCCTTCTTTCCCTTTCTTCCTTACCATTCCCTTCCTATTTCCTTCCTTTCCTTTTCAAAAACTGAGGACAGATATAAGTTGTGTCACGTGGCGTGTTGTCTCTAGATTGTGTTATTAAGGTTTGCTGGTTAATAGCAACACTAGTAGTAAAAACAAAATCTGATAAAAAGCTCATAAATAAAACTCCTATTGGTAGAGTGCTTTAAGAGGTTTTAGCAACTAGGCAAAAATGAATTTTATAATTCTTCACAGAACTTCTAACCATTTAAAAAGCATTGTATTACATGGGGATTTCTCCAAATTATGATACGTTTAGATTTTAACATTAAAGTCAGCATGATATTTGGACATTGCTTGAGAAATATATAGTTGGCTAACAAAAGTAGAATTTTGTCACTCTTTTTGGCCTCTTTTGCCTCCTTAAGCACAATTCTTCTCTTAGTTATCATCAGTAAATGAAAAACTGTAAGAAAGATTTATACTTTTAGGAAGCTGCAGTATACTTAGTCCTAAAAACTGAGGGTGAAAATCTTAGTTTTTACAAGGTAAGAACTAGGTTGTACATCAATAAAGTACCCCCTCCAAATTCAAAGAATGGAAAGCCCCATAGTTATATGTTGTTTTAATTTATCAACATACTTTGAGAAATACTTATGAGACAGCTACGAAATGTAGGACTGAGGAAACAAAGATTAGATTTTGGCCTCTTAATCTGATTTGTGGCTTTAATGACTAGTGTCTTTTTTTGTAGTAGTAGTAACTTCATTTAAACCATCTAGTTAACATGAAAAGATGTTGCCTTTTATCAGGCTTCTCTATTTTTCCCCTGAAATTTAGGACTGTCTTAAAGAAAGTGTTGTGTATCGGTAGATATACCATCATTAGAAAAGGAAACCCGCCACTCTTAAACAAGAGTCATTTAAAAAACCATACTGTGTTTGTAGCAATCTGCATGGTATCAGGAGAGGAGGATGTCTGGGTTTGTCACTCTGTTAAACAGCCATCATCTGTAATGCATGTCTCACGACTTTACATCTTTAAATGAAATTTAACCTGGTAATACGATCTACGTTTCTTTGGCCTTTCTCTCCTCTCTGTCGAGCAATGACTAAGGTTTCTTTTAATCTCATTTTCTTACCTTTCGGACATGTCTTGCTGGTGACAAGACTTTCTTCTTGCATTCATAAAGCTACTTTTCTGAAGATATTTTTCATCACATTCTCAGGAAGGGATAGGAGAGCTGTCTACTTTTGGGGGTCTTCCATGGATTTACCGTGACCAAGGAAACAAGCTGTTACCTAGCAACGTGGCCCTTTGGGAGGTACTGTTACCAGCCTAGTAGAGCTCATCAAAGGAATTCCTGTGCCCCTAGGGCAGCTCTAATTGTGAGTATTGTTTACAGGGGGTTGTCTGTGCCCAAACTGAATCTTGACTACAGAAATATGAATGATGTCACACAAGATAAACATCCACCACATGCCTCTAGTTTTTACAGTCTTCAGGCTCATTTTGTCTGCAATTGTTTTCATCTGGCTGGGGTTCAGTTGCAGTGACACTTAGTAATGTGTACCTCTGTATTGGGTTTCTTCCTCTTCACTATAGTTTCAGAACTAAAGAAAGCAGCAAAAGGGATAGTATCTAATTCTTGCTTGAACTGTACTCAAACAAAACTCCTTCAAACTGGACACAGAGAAGTAATTCTGACATACACATAATGAGAAAAATCTAAGAATTTTATTTCAAAGCAAATATTTCAGTTTTGCACAGAAAAGGGAGAGAATAACTGTCTTATATGAACATTTATTGGTCCAACAAGCATGCTCAGAGCATCTTTGATACCCCTGTGTCCACTTCTTGACTTCCTGAGGCAGCGTTACGCAAGTCCAGCGAGCCTGTGACTCACACCTCTCCTTTGCCAAAACTAGCACAATGAGTTGTGTTTTTGAAAGCTAAGAAATTGATGTTTGTCCAAAGTACAATATTCTTCCATAGCCCTTTCTCCTTCAGAGAACAAGGTACTTGGGAAATGACTTCATTAAAATCTAATTCCAAATCAAGATATTTGACATTTCTTGGAAAAAGCAAGTTTTCCTTTTATTCTTTTTTCTTCTGTACAGTAGTAATAACCCATCTACTGACAAAAAAAGATTCTGTAACTTTATGAACATGTTTCATATGAAAATATTTTAAATACATTTTTCTCCACATGAAGTTTTCGTCAGACAAAATACTTCAGGCTAAAATTAGCATCGAAATAACCCATGCTAAAGTATAGTTTAAAATATTTTCTGAAGATCTGCAAACTGATTTTTTTCTGTTGAAGTTAATACTTTTTTTGCAAAACTTCCAAATATCTAAAATATTATATCTCAGTTTTCCATAATTTTTTTCATATGGGAAAGACTGAGATAAAAAATGTCAAATATTTACTTTATCTTTTTTTAGCACCCTATGAATTTCCCCAAGTCCTAAAATTTTAGGACAGACTTATACAAAACTTAATTATAAAAAGTAAGCAAATCACATTGTTCTTAAGGATTTTTTTTTTGGGGGGGGGGCTGGCTCAGGATGGCTTAAGGGCAGATCTGGTAAGGCATGAGGATCTGGGGATCGAACCACAGAATCCTGAGCTTAAATCACATTGGTTTTAACCACTCTTTTTAGTCTCTAGCCCTCAATCCCTGTGCCTTACCTCTCCAATAAAAGCCATATAATGTTTCAGTGGCTGAACTTTGACTTTGTTTAAAATATTTTTGAGGGACTGGCCAGATAGCCCAGCAGACTAAAGCTCCTGCTTAGGCAGACTTCCCCCCAGGGTGAGCTAAGAAGATGATTGAGACTGGGTGTATTGGCGTACACCTGTAATCCCAGTGCTTGGGAGGCTGAAAACAGGAGAATCACTATGAATCCAATCTACATAGTGAGACACTATAGACCCTGCCCTAAATACATACAAAAAATAAAATAAAATATTGTTGAAGATTTTGTAAAAATCCAATGGCAAGGTCATTCTTCAAATAATGAATAAAATATATACAAAGGTAGGTGGAATATAGGGGGCTGGTGAGATGGCTCAGTGGTCTGAAGCACCTACTTAGAGCAAGCTTAGCAAAGCCCAGGGACCACAGTTCAATCCCCCAGCCACCCACATGTCTGCCAGCCCGCCCCCTGGTGGGCTGAGCAGGCCACACACACGCGCGTACGTACACACACACACAGACACACACACACAAATAAATAAAATTTTAAAAAAAAAAAAAGGTAGGTGGAATACAGCTTACGGCAGTGCTTAGATTACCATGATAAGCTCTCGATTTCTCACTTAACTGACTCCATCTGTCCATCAGAACTTAGTTCAAGAAGCACCACCACCAAGACAACTGATCTCACTCTAGAGCATAACCTCTCACTTTGAGGTAGTGTCTAGCAAATACAATGGAGTCCCAGATCCAGTCTCAGTGCTTCTGCCTCCCTTCTCTGCTGACTCCTCTGATCTCTGTCTCTACTCTTATCCTCACCTGAGCAGTCAGAAGAGGATTTCCACAGGATATCATCAGCCATATATTGAGCTACTCATGGTAACCTTCCCATCTGCACTGTCTTACCCTCTATGTCAAGAATACCTTATCAGTGTTCCTGTTCTTTCATTTGTAGGTTAGACCTTATCCTTTTCATCTTTAATTCAAAGTCATTGATCTATAAATCCTCTACCTTCTGCATCACAAATTTCCCCTTCTCTACTAGAACATTCCCATAAGGATATAAATATAGTGAATCTTTCCCATTTAAAACAAAAACTTCTTGGCCTACTTCTTCTTTCAACTTCCATTCCAGTGCAGTGTTATGCATGTAAAATATTACAGCATCTGGGTAACTTTTAAAAGTGTTATCAGTGCTTGCTGCTTCAAATTCTTCTCTTCCTTGTCTCTCTTGAACTAACTCAAATGTTATCATTCTACTACTGAATTGAAACTATTTTTGACAAGGTCATAAATGACTTTTGAGCTATTAAAATTCCTAGCCAATCCCTAATCCTTGTTCCTGGCCTACCTGCTGCCTGCGAGCCAGCCAGTCACTCTCTTCCTGAGATGACATCTAGCACTCACCCTCCACCAGATTTCTTTTTTTCAAGGTTATTAAATTATACACTTTATTTTTTATTAATTTTATTGAGAAACAAATAACAATGAGACAGTTTCAAAACAGATTAATTGGACAGTTTCAATAATTAATACATTGCATATTATTGTCTTCATAGTGGTTATTCATAGTACAAGATGCAGACATGATAGCCTGTCCACACACTATTAGTACAAATCTTTCTTCTCATTGAATTAAAAGCAAGTAGCTGTATATCTGTCCTAACTATTTTGTATATACAGATACAAAATAGTCCTTCATTTGTATCCCCTTTTTTGTTTAGTTTTGTCAGAGAGGGGTATTCCATTGTCTTTTAAATATTTTAGGTGTGTGAATTCAGCAAAACAATCCAATATAGTCTAGTAGTCCATAATAGTAGTGGGTTATCCATAGGACTGGCGATGTTAGAAGTTGTTGATTTGAGCCTTTTACATATTAATGTATTATGTATATGTAATTTTAATGCATTATGTATGCATTTAATGTATTATATATATGTAATTTTACATGTTAATTTCAGCATATTAATATGCTTTTACTTTTTATGCTTCAATTTTATACTTCTCTGCTGGATGGTTAAGACCAGGATAAAGCAAGACCTATGTAACAAGAAATGTAACTTTTGTATCTGATAAGGTCAGTCAAATCCCCTCAGGATTTACTCTGAAACATTGTACTGCACGTTGTAGCTCCTTTGTCAGTGTCAGCAATGCAGATGAGTAACAGCCATTGCCTGACCAATATGCTCTCTCTGAAAGCCTGAGGGAATGTTTTCTCTCCATGTGACTATCTTTAGACACAATCTACATCATCAATCATTTTCCTCTGTGGCCCCATGATCTCCTTGATCAGAAAATTTGGGTCATTACTGAGTTACAGGATGTTACACTACAGGTATGTCCTGAGTCCTCACTCGCCTTGAATGTCTAGGGCTAAAATGTTTGCTGTCCTAGTAGCCCTTCTTTTTCTCTAATTTTTGGTCTGCAAACTTAAGTTGTTAACCCTCCAGAAGAGAAGCTTAATGATATTATTATCCTGTAACATAGGCAGTTGAGCTTAACTTCACTATCTGTCTGAATATAAAACATTTTAGACAAGACTTCTCTTCACAAATCATGAAGTCCAGATTTCTGTGTACTGTTAGTCCCTTTGCTGCTTCCTTCCCATCGCCCTGGTCTCTGGACGCGTGTGTCCAGAATTCAGTCTTTAAAATTCCTTCTCTATAAACTCTCTCCATTCATGATTCTATCCAGTATTTTGCAGTTTTAAAAACCACCTATATGCTAATGAGGTCACAAGTTTAAAGCTCCAGAGTAGACTCCACCACTCCTACTTCTCTTTCTTGAATTGCTAACTCAATATCTATTTGAAATTCATCTTGGGTATCTATTGTGGTTGATACAGTGTGCCAACTTGAGAAGTTTAGAAGGTTAACTAAGTGACTCAGCAGATGGCCAACATCCTTACTCTGTAAGTACCCTGAGCCTGTGCAGGAGAAGGGCACCAAGCTGGTGTAGGTGGGTAGGCTGCACATAGCCTAAGGGAGGAGGAGAGGCTTGGTCCCCTCCCCGCTCTGTTCTTGTTACTGCGCTGTCTTCTGCTGCCTTGAACTGCTGCCCTTTGCCATGTGCCACCCTGCCTTGGAGCCAGCTGAGTATGGACTGAAATCTCTACAAGCTGTGAGCTAAATAAATCTTTCCTTCTTCAGTTTTGGGTGTGGGATATTTTGCCTCAGCAACGACAGAAAAGTAATCAAGACAATATTTAATAAACATTTCAATCTATCATTAAAAAACTGAACTTTCTACACCTTTTGCACAAGTCAGCTGCATTTGCATTCTCTATCTAGTCAAGGCAAAAAAAACCATGGAATCCTCCTTTAAGAAAAATTCAGGTTTTTCTCAATAACCACACGCTATTCATCATGAAATCAATGAGTGCTGTATTTTCACAGTCTCATCACACTCACCCCTCAAAGGTTACTCTCATGGTAATCCCAGCACTCAGGAGGCTGAGGCACCAGGAACCTCACACATTCAAGACCAGCCTGGGCTACAGTAAAGTTGAGCATAAGCCCAGCCTAACCTGCACAGAGAGGCCCTGTCTCACAGAGACAAACCAACCAAAAACATAAACAACATATTTCTATAAAGTATCTTCAAACAGAGCACTTGGTATTCAGTGATTCCATTAAAAGACATTAAATCCATTAAAATACTCTCCTGTTCAAAACACTTTAATATCACTCTCACAAGGAAATAAACATCCTTAAAAGGCATCAATGTATCTGATTTTTTTTTTTTTTTCAAACTCAGGACCATGCACTTGCCAGGCAGGCACTTGCCTCTGAGCTGTCTCCCCTGCTGGTATACCTGATTTTTTTAAAAAAGAATTATGCCAAAACTTGTTATAGTACTCACAAAAGCTTCTAGGTTTTCTGACAACTTCCAAGTTGAGTAACATCATTTAAGAAAGATACTCAGTCGTAACTGTTACTAGGCAATTAACTTTATAAATTTACTTTGTTTTTTTTAAATCTCAAGATCAGATAAATAAGGAATAAGCAAATTTAGAATATGAGCTAGATTTAAGCATGTTTCCACTTATAAAGATGTATTTGTGCAGTAGAATACAGTAATTCCTCAATATGATGAAATCAAAGCAAAATGTAGAAGTTGTGGTTATCTCTAGGCTATGGCAGCAGGCTACCCCCAAGCCTTCTAATTTTCTTTTAGAAATGTACAAAATAAAAGAAAGGAAAATTATATCTACAGAAAGCACACAAAAGCAGCAGGCTTTGCGAACACAAGTGAAAAAAGCTTCAAAGTAACTGTGAATTAGAAAGTTCGGCCTTGGCCTCTGCCTACAGCAAAGCTTGAGGACAAACCAGGGAAAATTGTGGGACAGCTGAAAAATGAAAGGGCCTGAAAGTGGCCTAAAACTATTATCAGAAAGATTAAATTCATTCAAATAAAACATACAATGAAAGCATTCAGGAAAATCAGAGCAAGGATAAAGGAAAACACTTCAAAGTGCACAAAGATGTAAAAGGCAAGGATCGATCGTGTGAAGAGGTTATTTTTGAAACATATAGTTTGGGCGAGGGTGTGACACAGCCAAATGAAAGCAAGGACTGTCTATTAACACCTGAAAAGGAAAAGAATATAAAGATAAATGTTAAAGTTGTAGAAGGCATGGTAGAACAGACTAAATAAAAGTGCTCATGAACCCTCCTGTAGTAATCTGCGAAGCACAGTGGTCACAGACACGTGGGCTGCCCACACCTTCCTAGCTAGGCCTTATGAATACTTTGCTTTAGGTGACAAAGTGCAAGGAAGACAAAACAGACATTTCTTCTCTTTAATTTGATTAACTCAAGTCTTGTTACATAATGGAAAACCAACACAGCAGATAACTGAAGACTAGAATACTTTCCTGGGTACTCAGGTAAGTCCAATGTATTCATACGTGTCCTGGGCCATGGAGATAGCTCAGTGACATAAGTGCCTGCCTGGCAAGCTCTAAGTCCTGAGTTTGGTCCCCAGTACCAAAAAAAAAAGTCCTATGTGTCCTGAATGTGACAGAATGAGGCAAAAGGTGATGCAGTTGGAGCAAGACTCACTTGGCTATCACTGTTCTTGAAGATGCATGAGCCAAGCACACAGGAAACTTCTAGACTCTAAGAAGTCAAAAAATGGATTTTAAGAAGTCTTTAGAATGCCTAGAAAGTAACCTTACCAACACCTTCATTTTGGACCAGTTAAAATCTGTTTCTGAATTCTTGCCTCTAAAACTATTTTTTAAAAAGTGAGTTTTTTCAAACTGCTACTTTTGTGGTAATGTGTTAAAATAACAACAAAAACCCTAACACATGACCAAGTCTTCTCACATGATCTATCTGTATACCACTAACGCACACAAAACGAAACCTGCTAATGTGCATGAAGGTCACCATATTGATTGAGCAAGACATGATTAAGACCATGACTGGGGCCGGGGAGATAGCTCAGTGGAATAAGGGCTTCCCTGGCAAGTGCAAGGGCCTGAGTTCAATCCCTGGTTCTGAAAAAAAAAAAAAAGTATCAAGATTCTTGGAAAACAAGTCCCTGCCATAAAACTAAATGAAAGTCTATAACCCTTTATGGAGCTATTACCTAAAAATCAGGAAATGAAATTGTCACATATAACCAAGAAAACATCTTCCAGAAAATCACCATGGAGAAAAGTTAGCTGTGTTTCCAATCTCAGAGCAGAATAAAATACACAGTCATAATATGGCCTGGAAAATGTATCACTACGAGATTTTATCACCGTTGTACAAACCTAATGGGATATACTTATCTGAGCCCACATGAACACAGATTCACGATGTCATAGAAACTCCTGGGACCCCTGTCATACAAGCAGTCTGCTCTTAAGCAAAGTTTGTCCTAGTCAAACACTCATTGAAATGTGCTTTGCAATGTCATGTTACTAAGAAATGGTGGAGACTTTATGAAGTGATTAGGTATATAGATTCTCCTACCTATGCCTCCTAAGTGCTGAGATTATAGATGTGTAATACCATGCCTGGCTTAATATCCTTTCTTTGTGTGAATCATTTATCATAGTCATAACATGTAGATTATATATGTACATGTGTATATGTGTATCTATATTTAGCTAAGAAGTCTTAACTAAATATTTTTGGCATTGGGAATTGAACTCAAGACCTTGTGCTTGCCAGGATATGCTGTGCAGCTGACCTATATCCCTGGCAGTTTAAAACTTTTTAATTTAATTTACTTAAAAATTCATATTGTACAATAATTGTGGTTTCCAATCTAAATATTATATAAATGTGACACTGTAAAAAATAGTCATTGATAACTAATTGATAACTTTTATATTCTAAGAAAGATAAATGAAAAGAACAGAAATATTCCTTTTATCACTATTTGCAAAATGCAAAAGAATCTTGTAATCAAATAGGAAAAAGTATCCTAAATTGAAGAATGATTCTTTTTTTTTTTTTTTTTTTTGGTGGAATCGGGGATTGAACTCAGGCCCTTGCACTTGCCAGGGAAGCCCTTATTCCACTGAGCTATCTCCCCCCATTCCCCCCCGAAGAATGATTCTTTAACAAAGAAACTTTTTATGATATTTCCCTATGCTTCCTTTATTTCTCTAGCTTCCCCTTGTCTTGCTGACATTAATTTGTGGGCCAGCTTTTAAGCCTTTAGGAATCGTAGCTCTGGAGTCTGGCCAGGAGGGGAAACAAGCTCTTAGAGTGTTAGCAATCTGTTTATTCAGCAGACATAGCATCGCACCCAGGGCCACAGGCCGTGTCGTCCTGACAGAACTTACGTGTTGTGGCATAGTAGTCTCACGTGTGTGCAAGGGATCGCGTGAGACAGAAAGGTTTTCTGTTAAATAATGGAATGTTAACAACTAATTTAGCCTAGAGACCTAATATGTGAATAGAGAATTTTTTTTTTTAAATGTCAAAAGAACAAGCACAATGACCTTTAGGGTTTGTCCGTATCTGATATTTTGTCACTGCTGATTAGTAAAACATTTTTCCTTATACAAGCATCATTTTGTGTATCCTAAAATTAACTAACTGGAAAATCTAAAATTCTTACTCTCTACAGTAGAAATTACAGCTTAGCCAAGCACAACTGAATTCTTAAATTTTCCACTTCTAAAAAATATGATAAGATAGGTGGTGTCTTTATTTGTGTGGCTACAGCAGTGGCGGCTTGGCCGGATAAAGAAGCTAGGACTTTCTGTCTTTTTTCCTACACAAGATGTGTTTGGGGAAAGCTAGCTGAAAGGGGGAGTCAGGGTCGGTGTGGACGTGGCGGTCCGGCAGCGCTGCAGAGTACGGCAGGGCTGCGATGTGCAGGATGCACTGAGTAGAGATTAAGGGCCGGCGCGTTTTCCGGCAGGGCCATCGCCGCAGGAGTCTGGGCTTTGGAGAAAGCAGCAGCCTGCTTCCGGAGCCTCCACAAGGCGTGCGCAACCCTGAAAAGCTGGATGTCGGAATCAGCGCAGAATACTGGGGCTGGGAGAGAATACTGGAGGTGAGAACAGCATCCACCCACGAAGTCGGGCTGCAGAGTGGCAGAGGATGCCAGCAGCTTAGTGTTGCAGGCCTCTTGGGCCACCCTGTGAGGCCTGCTCTACAGAGGTGCCACCGGCCTACTTCTGCTCAAAGCCTGTTGGAGTGGTGGCCTTGGGTCAGACGGGGAAGCTCTCCTGCGTTTCCTGCTCTGGAGCCTTATCCCCTGTCCCCAGGTGTGGGAAGGGCGAGGGCGCTGGAGCGCACTTCTAGAGCTGGCCACAGCGCAGCCCAGGAGGAGGCAAAGGGCTGGAAGTGCCACTGACTCTGCTTGAGAATCTGCGTGAGTGGAGCATGTGCTACAGAAGAAACAAGCTGCATCCCTCCTGTACCAGGGGCCTTCTCAAGAGAACTGATGTACCTGGCAATTTTTTCTAGGACAAGCGTGGAATATTGGGTGTCCTTAATTAACAACAAACAGGAGCCTCTGTGTCTTAGGATAATTGTATACTTGGAGATGTTATTACTAACTAGTATTATGGGGCCCGGGGTGTAGCGCAGTGGCATAGTGCCTGCCTGGTAAGCACAAGGCCCTGAATTCAATTTCTGACACCAAATAAAACAATACATAATATTAAAATAAAAAATATGATTTGATATGTGATTAAAGTTTTAGTTTGCTTTGCCAAAACTTCTTAAAAATTACTGATGCTTCCCAATTATGATGACATACTGTTTCAGGAAAAGGAGATTGATAAATATCTCACAAATAAGGCATAAACTGTATATAATTCACTTTCAAGGCACTCTAATTTTAGAGTCCAAATTCTGGTCCATATGCTGATGTTTGCCTATATCACAGCACACTTCAAAAAACAGCATTTTCTTCAAAGCTTGTGCTTTTGCTACTTTCCATTATGAAATCCATTAATCGGTCATTAACCAGTAAAATGACTGTGATGGCTTGTATCCAGAGGTCCTCACCAAACCTCAGGTAGTCGTAGGTGAGGACTTGTTGGAGGTGGCTGGAGCTAGAGCATGTCCTGCTGGTATTAAGGGTGTGTGCTTACTAAATCAGTCCACTGGCTGACTGGGCATAGAGCTGGGTAAGATTGAGAGTGCCTCGTCCTGCCTGTAAGTGTGCTACCACCCTAAGGGCAGGGGGACAGGATAAGATACAAGGGACAGGAAGAGGATCTTCACTTGTCACCTGCTGTATGGTGACTTCTACCTGCCCTGCTTTGCCTTGGACTCTCTCTCTCCTCTCTGATGCCCCTTTGCCATGCCACCCTTTTTAAAGTCAGCCAAGTATGAACTAAAACTGCTTCAAACTGTGAACTAAATAAACCTTCCTTTTTCAACTTTGGGTGTCAGATATTTTGCCTTAGCAATGAGAAAATTAACCAAAAGGATCACTGAACACTTACTGCTTCTCTTAGTTCCTCTTCTCTCATTTCTGGGACAAATACCCGACACCCAAAATGAAGGAAGGAAAGATTTATTTAGCTCATAGCTACTGGAGCATTCAGTCTATACTCAGTGGCTCCAAGGCAGAGTGTCACATAGCAGAGAGTAGTCTTTAACGCTGCAGCAAAGAGCAGAGAGCAAAATGGAGGAGAAGCAACAACAACTGGAGAGTAGAGCAAGTTGGTCTCTCTGTCTCTCTTATGTTAGATTCATGCTGTCTGCCCCAGGCTGGGTGTAGCACTCATACCCATAAGCCCAGCAGTACTCAGACCCATAATCCCAGTCTTGGATCATGAATTAATCACAAAGTCTAGAAGTAAGTCCGCCCTGTGACTGCATGAGGTTTTGGGGGAACAACTAGGCACAAAGCAAAACACTGGTAAACCTTAACGATGAGACCCCAATTCTAAGTTTTTTTTTTGTTTTGTTTTGTTTTTAACCAGGGATAGAACTCAGAACCTTGTACTTGCCAGGCAGGCACTTATGCTGCTGAGTTATCTCCCCGGCATAGACAACATGTGTGTTGAAAGTCTTTTAGACAACTAACCTACTATGTATGCTATGAGCTATCCATGGTGGTTAGGATGGAATTGTACTTGGTTGGCTTTTGGATTCCCCCTGGGAATTGGTGGTGCACACTGCTGGGGGTGGGAGGGTGGAGACCTGACTTTGGGTCCATTTATCCGTTACAATCTGCCACTCTGCCCTGGCACAGCAGCCACTGTGAACTAAGTAGTTGCTCTACTGTGCCCTTCAGCCATGAAGACTCCACACTGGAGCCAACTGAGCATGGAAGGAAGATTGAAGCTCTATGCTAAGTTGGGGTACTGGGTTTTGCATTCCAGGAGTGATGACAAAGATTCCAAGTAAGTTTACTATATTTGAAATCACATTATACCTGAAGCTACCATTTAGTCTGAGAGTTCTGAAAGAAGTAATTAGAAAACAATTGTTACAGCAAAATGGAAAGTAAACTTCAAAACTGTTTTAAAACTGTTTTCTTTAATGAATTACAGAGTTCATTGCATACTATGTTCAGGCAAAATTTGTCAGCATAAAAATGGTGAATAAGGAGATAAGGCTAAATAATTATTGATTATTAATTAGATAAATCAACTCATAAATATACTTCATCTAAGTTTAGACAAAACTATGGTCAAATTGATTTAAAATTCTATTACAGCTCTTAAAGAAGCATTTGTCTTCTGTGTATCCTTGGTGTTGTACTAGTTGATAGAAATATAATATTGAACAAGTCAGAGCTCCTC
>NW_004524631.1:8829066-8829981 GCF_000260255.1 Octodon degus
TGTCCTGAGTCTTAATAAGGCCAAATATTTTGTCATATAGGAAGGCATGAAAAGCTGCCCAAGGCACTAAATAAAAGCAGGTACTTCTAGTTGTCTTGGGAGAGTAAATGTGATGACATTAGCGTAGAAGACAGTACATAGGAGCTTGAGGAGTAAATGACAAGAACAAAAAGAGGTCAGTGATCTTACAGAAGAGCTCTAGAGAAGAAATGATACCCGCTTCACTGCAGACTCAAACTGATCCACACTGCTAGGAAGGAGGCTGCAGAAAGACAGGAAGCAGTGAAGACAGTCGGGGGCAAATAAATGTGGAGTGAGCCTCTGAGGACATTAGAGGGGAGATAATACTGAACGATTTGGTGATTCGTCTTATATAGCCCAGAGGGACAGTTCTTCCACTGTAATATGAAAAAACAAAGAAATATAAATGTAACCACTTTTGTAGATGTAACAGAAAAATAAGAAAACTTATATCCCCAAGGTTGCTATTTTCTCAGATATGTGAAAGGTATGAGTTTTGTTCTGTTCTGTTCTGTTTAGTTTTGTTTTGTTTGATATGGAAAGTATGAATACAGTGCATATTCGCCTGGCAAAGAATAATTTTCTAAGAAAATACAAACATGATTCTCATATAGATTTAAACATGCATTAAAATTTTGTAACTCAGTGAGAAAACTGATAATATATTACCATCCATGCAAGTAGGAATCTAAACAATAGATTGCTTAAGTGGGCGCTGTAAGGTTTGCCTAGAGGACCAGCTCTGAGACGCTCATGTGGCAGTAGTGCCCAGTCCGGAGAGCAAGTCTGGCTTAGCAGACCCTCTCAAACAAATAGATAAGCTTGTAATTTGGGAATATTAAAAGTACATGTAGGCAAAACTAGTTTCTTTTTTCTTTTCTTTTCTCTCTTTCT
>NW_004524631.1:8830311-8840418 GCF_000260255.1 Octodon degus
TGTAGTGATCCTCCTATTTAGAGCCTCCCAAGTGCTGGGATTATAGGTGCGTGCCACTACGCCCAGTCTCAGTCATCATCTCAGTGCACCCTGGGGGTGGACCTGGCACAGCAGGCCAGGGGATTGAGCCCCTGGCCCCTGCATCTGCCTAAGCAAGTGCCTTAATTCACTGAACTATTTGGCCGGCCCTTAAAATCAGTTTCTTTTACATTCAGTGAGGAAATTAAATTGGATTTCTAAGAAAAGAATTTGCATGTTAGATCCACACATAAGAATCACTCTGTGATATGTCAATTATTTGCAAGTTACACAGTTGCAAAATTCCTACCATCAGATTATAGTTAGACAACAAAAAATGGTGTGCTTTATTCCGGGGGCAAGGCAAACTAATGACATTGGAAAAAAATCTGCCTATCTTTACTTTTATAGCTAAGAATATGAGATACAACAGCATTTACATTTATAAAAATGTACAAGAACGGGCATCCATGGTGTAATAAATCATATATGAGACTATATGTTAATTGAAATAAATCAGACACACAAACTTAAATAGCTCATAAATTATCTAACATGAAAAGCTAAAAATATAAATAAAGAGAAAAACAAAAAATAAAGCATAGGAACAAGAGAGATTTTTTGCAAGGGAAAGGGGACCAGGAGATTGAGAAAGTAGAGAAGGAGAAAAGGAAGGGAGAAGGGGATAAAAAAAGGAATTAAGATGTGCTGTACAATGTACCAACTCCCTGCAAGGAATGTCATCATCATGTACTGCAAATGTTCTAATAAAAATTAAAATTTTAAAAGGAATATGTATTTGGCCTCTGCCCAGCTCCTGTCCTACAGCTCCTAAAACACTTACCATTTTCTGAGTGATGGGTTAATAGAACCATCACTTTTTATGATATCTGGACACAGTCTCTAGTTTCTGACAAGAGAGTCTAAAACCCCCGAAAACTCCAGAGTGGTAAGAACGCTTCTGAACACCAATGAGATAATCCATCATTGGGGTCTCTTGATGGCTTCAAGACAAGGGCTGCTAGACAGAAGACCAAGGCCTGACTAGAGAAGGGAACACTGGGTTCTTCCACTCAAACCTTCAGGAAGGAGACAGGGGATAGAAACTGACTTGCTCATCAATGGCCAATGATCCAGCCCATGCTGCCCATTGAACAGTAACTCCATAAATACCCTGAGGAGTGCATTTTGAGAGCATCTGAGAAGGTGAACCCTTGGAAGTGCTGGGAGACCTGGATGGAGCACAAAGATTCCCCATACACCATCCTAAACAGCCTTTCATTCCAGCTGTTCACTCTGACCTTTTATAAGAAACCAGCGAAGTGTTTCTCTACTTTTTAGAAGTCATGATATCCAATTACTGAACATGAGGATTAAATCATTTTTTAATGATTTTAAAACAAAAGCAATAGCAAAGGAAAGTATATGACAGAGTTCAGTGTGTCCTCCAGGGTATGTGGAGCTGAGTGGCCACAACAGAAAAAGAAGTTAAAAACATTATTGAGCCTTGAAAGAAAAATTTTATTAGCCTTTCTAGACAGTCTCCAATGGGTCCACATTTATTCTTTTTGTGAAAAATTATTTTAGTTAAATTTATTGATTCATTTAGATATGCATAATGATCATATTCATTATAAGGAATTTGTACCTGTACATGATATATTTTGATTACTACTTTTTTTCCAATTCTTTCTCTTCCCTTCAATCCATGTTCCCCTATTTATGAAGCTTTGTCTCCATTTCTTCATTTTGTTTCCTTTTCTGTCCCTTCCTTTTCCCCTTCTCCCTCCCAAGTTCCTCTTTCCTTTTGAAAAATTTCTTTCAACCTCACATCTATTGCACATTTTGGTCCTTATTCACTCTTTCAGTTTCTCACATCAGCAAGAAATAAATTAGACATTTCAGTCTGATTTATTTCATTTAAGAGTGTAATCTCAATTTGGCATCAGGATAGTTCTTGCTTCCAGGGATAATTTTTGAAGTGTTGCTTCCCTTTCAAGTTCCTTAAAGAATTTCAGCATTAATGGCATTAGATCTTCTCTAAATTTCTTGTAGAAATTAATACTGAATTGATCAAGACCTGGTGTATTTCTTGGTAAGTTTTTTATTATATTTTCAATATCATGGACTGATGTTTTGTTATTTCCAAATTGACTAATATTTTTGGTTTTTAAATTTTATATCTCTTTGATTCAGTTTTGGTAATTCATATGTGTCTAGGAATCTGTCCATTTCTTCTGTGTTTTCCATCTTATTAAAATATAGGTTCTCAAGTAGGTATTGATGATCCTCTATATTTCTGTAGTATCAATTGTGACTTCACCCTTTTCATTTCATTTCTTTGCTTGAATTTACATCTTTTTTCCTCTTTTGATAAGCTTGGCTAATGTTTCATCTATTTTATTTAATCTTTCAAATAACTTCTTTGATTCATTGACTGCACTGCTTTCTTAGTCTCAGTTGACTTACTTTTAGCTCTTATCCTTATAATTTCCTCTCATACAAGGTTTAGGTTTGATTTGGATTTTGTTTTCTAGAAGGTTCAAGTTCAACGTTAAGTTACCTATTCAAACTTGTTCTGTTTCCCTGATACGAAAATTCTCTACTATATATTCACCTCTCAGTACTACTTTCATTGTGTCGTACAGTTCCAGTGTGTTGTATTGGCATGATTGTTTCACTGTAGCTACTGTTTAATTTCTTTGATTTCCTCTCTGACCCATTGGTTGTTCAGGGAGCTATTAATTCCACATGTTTATGTAACTTTTGTGAGGTATTTTGCAATGACTTTCTATTTGCATTGCACTATAGTCAGATAATATGCATTGGATAATTTCAGTTCCTTTGCATTTACTCAAGCATGTTCTATAGAGTAACATGTTATATGTTAGAAGAAGTCCTATGTGTGTTGGAGAACAATGTGTATTCTGTTGTAGTTGGAACACTCTGTAGACACCTACCAAGTTCATTTGTTAACAGGTTTGGTGTAGTTCTGATATTTTTGGTTGATTTTTTTTGTCTAGTTGAACTATCTTATTGTAGTGAGGTATTATAGCTATGTTAAGTGCTTATTTGATATTTTAATATACACTAATTTTTTATGTAGTTGGGTTTGCTGGTATTTGGAGCATAAATATTGATGATAGTTATCTTTTCTTCTTGAAGTTTTCCTTTTACAACTATATAGTGATTGTCTTTGTCTCTTTCAATCATTCTTGGCTTGACATAACACTGTCTGCAAATAGAATAGCTACCCCTACTTTTTTCTAGGTTCTTGTGCCAAAAAGAAGTATTTTTTTCCATTGTTTGTTTTTCAGTTTGTGAATTTCTTCTTGAGTTAAATGTGTCTTGTGTACACAGCATATTGTTGACTCTTGCTTCTTGATCTATCCTGCCAGTCAGTTTCTCTTGATTGGTAAAATGAGACCATTTATATTGATAGTTATTACAAACATGTTTTGATTTATCTTTCTCGCTATTTTCCTGTTGTTGGCTCCCTGCTCACTACTCTATTTAATTGCTTGCCCTACCTCATGGCTTCTTTCTATTGGTGTTCTTGTGCTTGTGAGCTTCATTTTCTCTTTCTAATATAGACTTCAGAGCATTTTGGAGGGATGGTTTGGTGGTTATGAATTTCTTCCATTATTATTTGTCATGGATGCTCCTTATTTCTCTATTGATTTTAAAAATTAGTTTTGTGGGATACATCAATCTGGGTTGGAAGTTGTTTCCTTTTAGGTCTTGAAATATATCACTAGAAATTCTCTTTGGTTTGAGCATTTGTGCTAAGAAGTCTGCTGTGATTCTAATGGGCTTTCTTTACAGGTATTTGTTTCTTTTCTCTTCGCACTTTTAATATTTTGTTCTTGTGCATAATTTCTGGAGTCTCTATTATTGTACACCTTTGTAGAGATTTATTTTGGACATGGCAATTTAGACTTCTGTGTGCTTAACTTATTTATATATCAAATTATTTATCCATGCTTGGGAAGTTTTTCACCATAACTTCTGTTAAGAGGTTTTATATGGCATTTGCACTATTAACAGATTTCTTGTTTGTGTTATTCTTCATTGCTTCATCTTGCAGCCATTGGATTGATTTTTCATGAATTCTTAGTGTATTTAAGATCTGTTTTTTTGGAGTCTCTGGCAACAACCTTCTCTCTAGATCTGGTGTTCTGCTCTTGCCTTCAGTCTGTTGCGTATACATTCAGTGGAGGTTTTAGTGTCCGCAGTTTCTGTTTAGATCTGCTTCATGGACTCCATTTCTTTCTTACATTCTTCCTTCATGGTTTACATCATTTTCCTAAGATCCTCTATTTTTAAAAAATCTTTTTCTGCTCTAATGTCTTTCATTTTGATCATCATTTCTTTTTTTTACCTGAGAGATTATTTTTTCTGTGGCCTCTTCCATTGTTTTTTTCACTTTTGCTGCTATCATTTCAGAAAATTCCTGTGGGTGGCTTTCAATTTCCCCTCTCTCACTGTGCTCTGGACTTGGACTGGTTAGGCTGGAGATCTGAGATTGCATCTTGCTTTGGTGTCTTGGAATTTTCTGTTTTATTTTGTTTTCTATGTTTATGGTAGATAGCTCTATAACTAGTACCGAGGCTTTCCTAGGAAATATAAACAGCTTTATCATTAGTATTGAGGCTTCCCTAAGAAATGCTTATTCCTCATTGATGCCTTACACACAAGTTCTTGATCTTTGGGTCTATCCCAAGAAGCTACCTTTCCAATTTGTTAAGGATGAGAAGTTGTTATGTATTTGGCTCAGCACACAGTCCTCTGCTACTTGACTCTGGTGGTGCTTACAATCATAGACAGTCATGGTATTGTCATACAAGGTAGAAAAACTGATTATACAAGGTATGACATTCTAGGTAAATAGTATGGTCAGCAATAAAATAGCACCAAACACAGCCTAGCAACTGACAAATTCTGATAACTATTAATCTGATACTTTTAACCATAGGAGCAAATTCTACAGTTGTATAACAAAGTCTAACATATACCAAGAACTTTTATTTAATAATTTTCTCTTTGTGGAGTGATATTTACCCTGTTGCATGGGGAGGAAGCAAATTTCAGAGGGATCGGGAACAAGATAGTAGCTGAATGAAGTCAAATGTAGAACCAAGGCTGGAGGGCAAAGCCCAAGTTTGGGGGGGGGACTGATGAATGCAGGAAAGGAAGAATAAAAGAGAAAGCAAAGAGTATTAAAATGAACTAGAAAGAGAAGAGTCAATGTTCACTCACATGAAAATATCATTAAATCAAAAGAGATAGTTGAAAAAATAGGGGGAAACAATGAATAGAAGAGAACAAAAAGAAAGGTAAGATATTTAAATAGTGAATATGAAAAAAAGAAAAAAAAATAGACAGAGAAACAAACCAATGAAAGAAACAAAGAAAGAGAAAAATAGTGAACTTTCTCCCTAGTTCTGAAAAAGTATCCAAGCCAAATCTCAAAAATGTGCTGTGTACTCCAGGCAGGTTTACAATAGGATATGTGCTGATGCCGGGCTCATTGGGGCCTCTGATTGTGGGGGCTGGGATTGGACTTCTAGTGCTGGAGTTCTCCCCAAACCCTTTGGTGTAGACTGGCAGCCTCACCCAGCTGCTTCTGTTCTGCATGTCCATGAGCACAGTGCTGCTTCACCTAACTAACCAGCTGCAGGCTGTACCCTCATTGCTGCCTAGGACTCTTCCACACCCCTACTCCCACCTGCCAGTGTGTTCCTGTGTTGGGCCTGCAGTCAAATTTCTATGTTTTTTTCCTAGTTGTTTTTATCTTCTCTTTTGCACGATTTGCCTTATTTTTCCTTCCTGTGACTCATGATTCTGATATGTTCTCCTCTTCAATCTTTTCTGCTTCAAAGAGCCATACAGATAAAATATATTAAAAGTAGTTTAATAACTTTACTTTTAGGTTTCCTCTTAAAGTTAAAGTGAAAGTGTAGTTTGGGGATTCTTACCCTAGTTAGTGCCCTAAAGTTAATTGGAAGTTACTTTCACTACCTGGTGAATATGTACCTGTGGGCTAGTGACTTGTAAGAGAAGAAGACCTCCTTTCCTGTGAAAGTAGCTCAAGGGCAAGGCAACATGCAGGCAAGCAAGAGCCAGCTTGCACTTGCGTGGGAATTTGGGGTAGGGTTAGGGATCATTTACTCTGAATGGATGTTTTCTTCCACAGATGGGTAAATGAAACAGGGAAGTTTTGATTAATTACAAATTGTCAGCCTTCTTCAATGTAAATACACCCATTCAGTGTATTACATATTATATTGTAAAATGTAGCATCAGCCCTTTAAACATCACAATAGTCCCTGACAGTAAAGAGATTCACAAGAAAATATTTTTACCAATCCCCTCTCAGTTTCCTATTGCCTCCCTAATATTTTCTACTTTCTTTAGTTTTCTGTTTCCACTCTAAACATATCTGAAAGGTCATTTTCCTCGGGATGCTGCCCTCAGTGCTCTTTGCTACTACATCTGAGCACCACCTTTGTTTTGTTAGCTCTAACTGAGGGCTCCTGACTGCTAGGTATTCATCTCCCATTTCTGAAATCTGATAAAGCTATTGATCGGATATCAATAAAGCTATTGATACTGTATACCTCTGTATACAGATGACTCACAACTCATAGATGTTACTTGTGTATGTCTCTAACTCCTAACACAGATTTTATGTGTATATGTGCAACTTCTAAATTAACATCTCTAATTTAGTACATGAAAGAATGCACTACCCATTTTCAATCATTCTGGATGTTTTCAGTTGAGAAGTGTACTGATGTTTGTGATACAATGACATGAATTAAAAGTAAGATAAATGCATGAATGAATGGAAGAGTGATAACAAATAATTAAAAATGTTATAAAGCAAGTATAATAAACTGTTGATTATAGAATGGAGGTGATAGTATACAGGTTTTCACTGTAGATGTCGTTAAAATTTTTCACCTTTCAAGTTTTCATAAGAATGTTGAGGAAGGGGGCTGGCCAGACAGCTCAGTAGATTAAAGTGCCTGCTTAGCAAGCACAGGGACTGGGTTTGATCCCTGGCACCACGTTCTATGCTGGCCCCACTCCTGGGAGCACTGAGTGGGAGACCAAGTCCAGGCATGGTGGTGCACACTTGTAATCCCAGTGCTGGGGAGGCTGAAAATAGGAGGATCCCTATGCAGTGTGAAAACAGGAAGATCCCTATGCAGTGAGACCCTGTAGACCCTGTACTAAACATATTTTTTAAAAATGCTGGGGAAAAGAAGCCAATTTTTAAAAAACTTTTCTCCCAAAACATCTTTAGTGAGTATCATTGTTTTGTTCTGAGTCCTCATCATCTCTACCTAAACTGGTACAATAGTCTCCTTGCTATTCCTGCCATCGTTTTGTCTCTATTAGATACTCCCAAGGAAAATCTCCCTAAAAAGTTCATACACAAAATATGACCACAACCAAGCAAGCAGTGGGCATCACCTAGGTTGTTATTTGCAATGAAGAGTCCCTACCAGCATACTGAGTTGAAAGTCACAGTTAAGGTGTCCAACTAACTGGCTGGATCTGGGTTTGAGAAACATCTACCTATGATATCTCCATCAATGTTATTTTCTTGCTTCACACGCTTCACTGAATTTCTGTTTCTCACAGAGTGATGGCTAAGCCCGGTGCTTGAAGCTCTCTACACTTTGGCCAATGTCTGCAATAAGAGCTTCCGTTCTTATCAGTGTCCCTGCCCTTCCCCTACTGCCAGCAGTGTACCTGCATGGTTGTCTGTTTTGAACATGTCATATGCTATGTTTATTCTTTATGTAATTTTTCACTCAGTTTAACTCTCTACCCCATTCAGACCTGTTTGTCCAAGATAATTTAGTCTCTGCTCTCTTTTCTGTGTGTACCTTTTGTGTATCCTTATATTGCAGTAATTGTTGAAATAGGAATTTATTAGTTTTCCCAGTGTGCTCTGAGCCTCAGAAGAGAAGAAATGCATCTTGTTTGAAATGGGTCTTTACTGGATTTAACCTCAAAAGACACAACCATTATCAAGGTGTTTAATTCAGTGGAAATTGTTAGTTCAGGAAAAGATGACTATAATATAATAAATAAAAACAACTTTTACTATAACTATAGCCATTTAGCTATATCCACCAACTTACCAATCTACATTTAAGACTTACGTCTACTTTTTAGCACTGTAAAATCATAATAAGAGAACTGTTTTATTCAATACTAAATTACAAATGAAAGACTTGCAAATTCACTCTGCATTTATTAAGCATCTAGTACAAAAAAGTTAGCCCTACTGAGATGTAATATTATTTCATTGCACTTAGAGAGATCTTCTGAGTGATTTTTTTCAAAAGTTATAGAAATTAGATTCTCGCAATATTTATGTATGACAGACAAAACATGATGTCATATTTACCAACAAAGGCCATGAAATGTCTCATTTAGCTGTTCATAGAGCAATCAGGCACATGACAACAAAGCACAACTAAAATCTCACTTCAACTTTTTCCTGTGAGATTATTACAACTAAAGAGAGAAATACATATTTGTCTGCATATCTTTTTAGTATCTATTAAATCAGATCTAAAAGTAAAAGAATAAAAAAAAATCCTGGGTGTTCTCTTATAAAAGAAGTCTTCAGGCATATTAGTAGACTAATAAGATATCATTTAAAAATTCATATATAAATATGTTGGCAGGACTCATCTACATTTAAAATATACTTAGGTAATGATTGCATAAAACTGAATAAACTGCTAAGAAATGGAGATTCTTCCATCCAACTCTTTCCTTCCTTCCCTCTTTTCTTCCTGCCTGCCTTCTTTCTTTTCTTCCTTCTTTCTGTTCTTCCTTCCCTCCCTCCTTCCTTGCTGCCCACCCACCTACCTGCTTGCCTTCTTTCCTTCCTTCCTTCCTTCCTGCCTGCCTCCCTGCCTGCCTGCCTGCCTTCTTTCTTCAGTGTTTATTGAGAAGCTATGTAGAGCAAAGCCTCTTGATGGTGAGGGAACCGGTGAAGGATGTTATTTCACGAAAGACATCTCTGAGAAAACACCATTTGAATATATAGCGGTATAACTTAAAACAGTGACTGACTTGAAGACTGAGATTGGAGAGAGAGAGGCGAGGCAGGAGGAAGGGCAAGTACGAAGACTCCAAGATGAAGTCCAGTTCAGCACACTTTCAGCAAACAAATGAGTGGTAGCTGGCGCTTAGGAGACCCATGCAGTGAGGCAAGAACTTCAGGTGGATGATCATGGCTGTGTTATTTGAGAGTCTTTCAGGCCATGGTGACAAGACTAGATTTTATTCAAAGTGTGTTCAGAGGCCAGGTTTGGTGACACAGGCCTGCAATCTCAGCACTTGGGAGGCTGAGACAGGAAGGATTGCTGTGAATTCAAAGACAGCCTGGGTTATATAATTAGCTCAGTGCCAGCCTAAACTACATAGTGAGACCCTGTCTCAAAAAATAAAATAAAATAAAGAACACTACAGGAAAAACAAATCTACATTTTAAAAAATGTGTTCAGAGCCAATAATGAGATTTAGTCAGGAGAGTATGCAAAATAATTTCCATCCTAAAAAGATCACGTTGGCTACTGTGTGGAAAAAGAGACACAGAAAAAAAGCAATGTGATTAGAAGGCTGGTAGTGCCTTAGATTTCTCTCCATGTAACAAATTTTGAAACTTAAATTTCAAAATCTTCTAGAAATCATTTTTCTAACAGAAACAGTTAAGTGAGTGACACAGCTAAAGGTAATGTTGATGAGATTTAAGTCAGTTACAAGAAGACTGAAAGGAGACAACCCAGGCCGTGGGATCCTGAATAGACCCAGAGTGCAGGCCCGGCGAGTGAGTGAGTGAGACGACCCAGGGCCCAGGGATCCTGAACAGACCCAGAGCGCAGGCCCGGCGAGTGAGTGAGACGACTGAGGCTGGGATCCTGAGTAGAACCAGAGTGCAGGCCCAGCACAAAACCCTTCAGCAGAACTCCCTGCAAAGAGGCTAGAGGCAAGACCTACCCAGCTGATTCAGGAGCAGAACATCTTCCCAGAGAGACACAAAGGGTTCAACTCTAA
>NW_004524631.1:8840518-8841555 GCF_000260255.1 Octodon degus
AATTCTAACCATCAATGTAAATGGACTCAATTCACCAATTAAGGGAAATAGACTGGCACAGTGGATTAGGAAACAAAATCCAACAATATGCTGTATATAAGAAACACATTTAACTCATAAAGACATTCATAGGCTGAAAGTCAAAGGATGGAACACAATACTACAGAGCTCTTCAAAAGTAAATTTATATTATAAAGAGGAAACAAAGAGTAGGAAAGCATTACTTCACATTAAAAAACTACAGACAAAGTAACTATAGAACAGTGTGCAACCACTCAGAAAGGCCATAGTCTATTGGGGTGAAGGAAGATTAGAGGAGGGCTGTGGAGGCAGTGTGTGTAGACTGACCCCTGAGGATGATGCGAAAGTCAAGGAGGTGCACAAAGCACATAAAGATGAAAAAGCCAGAGTGAAAGGCAGTGTGGCAGCATCAGAGCTTTAGTCTTTCTGAATGAGAGACTTAGAAGAACTAGAGTGCCTGTTTAAAAGTTACCATTGGCAGGACTGATGGAATGGAGAGACTAAGGTGGAGAACAAAGTCAAAAATGAAATCTAAGGCTGCTGACATTAACCACTGGAAGAACAAGGTACCATGCACCAAAACATGGTGGTAAGAAAATTAATTCATCCTTAGAACATGTTGGGTTTGCAAACTCTCACGGACAGCCTAATAGAACTATCCAGCAAAGGCACTGAGAGAAGTGCAAATTAGAAGTATCAATGTGTCTTTTAATGACAGAAGCCCAAGACTGGATTCCATGGCTTAGATGAAATGAAAAGAGTAAGGAAAGAAGGGAGATTAGTACCAAAGAGAATGGAAAAGGCAGGGCCCATAAATAAGATCGGCAAAGACTAGGCAATACAAAGGAGGAGGGACTTGACACAGTATTTCAAAGGCCAAATATTTTTTTTCAAAGTTTTATTGATAAACAGATAGCAATGAGACAGTTTCAAATCCAATCGGAAGTACAGTTTCAACAAATAATACACTGCATATATTCTTCTTAGTGGTTAATTGCTGTACACGAAGTGGACTT
>NW_004524631.1:8848088-8849190 GCF_000260255.1 Octodon degus
TTGTGCGATATCCTATCCTCAAACTGTTAGAAGTGCTGGTCATTTACTTGCCATTCCAGTATTTATCTTATGTTTTACTCTTAGTACTTCTTTACTATCATGGAAACTTTTTCTTAGTTCAATTGTTTTGAAACATTTAATTTTCTGAATATTGCTTAATCTTAATTTCTGTTCTAAGATTTATATTGTATCTTTGACTTACAATTTATTTAAAAGATATTGTGTGATATCTTCTCCTAGTATGAGAAACTTTAAAAAGTATATTTCCATTTTCTGTTGACTTAAAAAAAAAGAAGAATGAAAGATAAAATAAAGATGAGCCGTGTATAAGTGATGGAATGAACAGGGTTTGAGTTATTGGGGAGCCAGAAATCTGTGGGGAGCTGAGAGTCAAGCCTACCACATACATTATGCATCGAAGAGGTGCAGAGGAAGGGCAGTCTGGTGCATGTTCAGAGGACACAAGGACCGAGGGTACAATTTTAAAGCTTAGGGAGCAGGTGAGATTCTCTAAGAAAATCTCTTATTTTCCTTTCTTATTCTGAAATTTTTTTCTGTTAGTGGAAGATGCCTAAATAAAAGGGAATAAATCATTCTCAATTCACATTTAGAACTAAAACTAGAAGTTGATCAAATAAAACCTATTTTCTATACTTTGTTGCAACATAGGAAAAAAATGGATGAGTACTATGGCCAAAACTTTTCATTCTTTCTCGTTATTTACCACACTAAAAATTTAATTTTCTACTTCAGCAACTAGTAACTTACATCAGCCACTAGATGGCAGAGGTTACCACAGTCAAAAAAAAAAAAAAAAAATCCCATCTGAAGTGAAGCAGGTTATAAAATCATATACAGTGACAAGTTGCAGAAACAAATTTTATTGGTTCGTCCTCTCTTATCCCACCTGATTGTGAAGAATTCATTTTGGAGGGCTGATTCCCATGACAGATTTTCTTGCATAAAGATGGAAGGATGTAGAAGATGGATGATTTGGAAAGCAGAAGTGCAATCTCTTCAGCTTTATAAAATATTAAGTGGAGTCACCAAAAAATGTAACAAATTGCATTTAAATGGTAATAAAGATGAATAGCAATGTTGC
>NW_004524631.1:8850690-8852918 GCF_000260255.1 Octodon degus
AAGCCTACTAAAATAAACTTGGCAAAAATAGAGTAGTCAAAAAAGTTGACCAAAACTGTTCTGATTAGTCATGGTCTAAGCCGTGCACATCCTTCAGAAGGTCTAAGCATCAAACAAATTTCACAGGAATAGGTGATGGCATCCCAAACCAAGCATCCTCACATATCTCTTTAAGGTAATCTGGGGCTTGCAAATCTGGTATTCAATTCATGCTCCAGCTCAGGGCCTTGAAAAATGACATAATTCATTTGTCCTTCACTGTCCTCAAACCTGGATAGTAAGGTGTACAGAAAATCATCACTGAAAGGAAACCTGCGGGTCTTGCATACCCTTTTGATCTCACTGTTGGGTAATACTTTTTTCTCGATCTTCATGCACATAGGTAAAAATGGCTTTGTCAAAATGCTCAGTATGTCTCTCCTGAGCTTTCCCTGGGCCTGTGTAACTAAGATGGTCACATCGGTACACACATCCTCAGGTACATTAAAAATCCTGCACTATGAGCTTGTCAACAGTTACATTCAATACCACGTTTCTGAGTGTATTAAAATACACCATCTCTGTGTGGCTGCAGTCAGCAGCCACAAATACCTGCTTGATCTCTCTCAATTTTGCTTTTTCTTCTTTCAGCTTTTGTAGGGCAACGTCAACATTTCTATATGGGAACTTGTCGATGTTCTCCACGTACTCTAAGGTGAACTCATCAGCACTGAGCAAAACAAGGAGGTAACCATTCACGTTCACTTTAGCTCCAACATACAGGTCCTCGACCTTGATGTATTCCAAGAACTCACTTTTAAAGACTTCTTGCCCAAACCTCTTCACACTTTTGAAGAATAGCCCGTGAGTGTACCCTGAATTCCTCTCTGTGGGCTCAAACACTGAAAGTGTACCAGCATTGAGAAACACAAAATAACAAACAGCCTGTCTGCATTAACACATTCATGTCTGATTAGTCTTGCAAAGAAATGAGTCCATGACCTATGTGACCACAGCAACAGTCTTCTTTCAGGTGCTTCTTCAGGTAAGGTACAGGATTGAGGGTCAGACAGGAGCGGAGAGCATCCTCCTCAGACCCAAAGCCTGTGGAAGGTGGACATTTTCTTTCTATTTCTGAGGAGGAGGTGGCTTGCATGAAATAGGGATGAAGCTCTCAATCTATCCTTAGTCTTGTAAAAACACTTTGTGAAGTCATCACAGTCACAAAGGTGCACCTTCCTTCCCCAGACATCAATGGTGGCTCTTAAAGTCAGGTCACTAGCTTTGTAAAATTCTTGTTCTATTTTTCCCAATTTGTACCTATGCAACATGTAGCTACACTTCTTCCTGCTGTGCAAGATAGCAAACACATTCAGAACTGAATGATCTCTTATCTGGCCTGGTTGATGCAGTCCAAGGGGGCCATACTTGGGTAGCTTACTCCTCAGGAGGAAGAACGACTTAGCCTTACACCCTGAGTTCTGTGTCAGTATTTCTTTGATTTCAATGGTGTCATCAGCCAAGAAGAAATGCAGGACAAGTTCTCTATGATCCCAGATAGTGAGCCTGTGTCTCCTACATGCAGACAAAATGCAGAACTTTCTCCTCATATTGCAAGAACTGCTTCAGGGTATCAAAGAATTCATGGGGACAAAAGGGATTCACATACTCCAACTTCTCTTTCTGCATCTTTATATAGGGATCTTCTGGACAATGTCCTGGAGGATTTAATTTGATTCCTATTTTTTTTCAAAAAGATGGGGTTTTTTTGTTTTGTTTTTTTGGAACCAGGGATTGAACTCAGGCCCTTGTGCTTGACAGGCAAGCGCTTATTCTAATGAGCCATCTCCCCAGCCCCATTCAAAAAAGTTTTTGTGAATCTATCACAATCATAAATGTTGAATGTCCAGCCATAGAAAACAATGTCAATGTTGATATTGAAATCATATGCAGTATAAAACCAATCATTGAGTGGGGAGAGAGCAATTCGATGACATCAAATATTAGTCCCTTGAGGAAGTGCGCTGTTATCCACTTCTGGTTCCTTTACTTCAACTGTGTCATCCTCTGGGTAGAAGTAGATCTTACAGTACCTTATTCTATATAATTCTTAGCTTTTATCAAGCAGTTCATCTTACACATCAGCATCAAAATGTAATACCTGTCTATTAAAAACCAGCTAGGAGGGTCTTTCATTTCCTTCTCCTTTTGGATATATGCTGTATTTACTTTTTTTCCTCCCAGGAAGC
>NW_004524631.1:8855518-8857576 GCF_000260255.1 Octodon degus
TAACCCCATAAATCTTGCATTATATATGGCTGGATGAAACAGAATCATGTCATTAATACCAAAGTCTCCAGCCAGCGCAAAGCATTTTTTACTTCATTCTTTTAACAACCAAAAATGTTATTTTTTTTCACATAGGTATGAGCCATGTGTACTTTTGAGAATTGTTTGTTCATCTCATTTGCCCATATTTTGTTGAGCTGTTTTTTGAAGATTGATTTTTAGTTTTTTATATATTTTCAAGATGAAACATCTACCAGAAGTATAGCTAGCAAAGACTTCCTTGCATTCTATAAGTTGCTGCTTCACTCTGCTAACTTTTTCTTTGTGGTGCAGAAACTTTTTAGTTTGATGAAGTCCCATTGTAGATCCTTGATTTTATCTCCTGTGCCCTTGGCATCTTAGGAGATCTTTGCTTGTGCCTGTGGATCCAAATTTTTCTGTTATATTACCTATGGATAATTCAAAGTGCCTGCTTGTATACCTAGGCCTTTGATGCATTTTGACTTAAATTTGTATAGGTGAGAAGTTGGAATCTAAGTTGTCTTGTGTGTGTGTGTGTGTGTGTGTGTGTGTGTGTGTGTGTGTCCAGTTTCTGAGCACCATTTTTCAAAAAGGCAGTCTCTTCTCGAGCTGAAGTCATTAGCCCCTTTTTGGACCTTTTTTATTGATCATTTTGCCTATTCATTTTGCCCAGTTTTGTACCAGCACCATGCTGTTTCTATCACTATTGCTTTGGCATGATTTGAATCTGGTATTGTAATGTCTCCAAATTTGCTTTTTTTGCTCAGGATTGCTTTGCCTCTTCTGGCTCTTCTCTAATTCTACATGAATTGTAGGACTTTTTTCTTATTCTTTGAAGAACAATTTTGATATTCTAATAGGTATTACATTGAATAAAAACATCTCTTAGTATTATCACTTTCTTGCAATATTAGTTTATCCACACCATGAACTTATTCATGGAAGTGTTTCAATGTGTTAATGTCTTTTTCAGGTTCTTTGTTTAGAATTCTGCAATTTTCATTGTAGAGGTCTTTAACCTGCTTGGTTAGGTTGAGTACTAGGTATTTAAGTGTTTTTGAAGTTATGGGTGGAATTATTTTCCTGACATCTAAATGAATTCATTATTAGGACACAAAATGTTGCTGATTTTTGTGCATTGATTTTGTCTCCTGCCACTTCACTGAATTTATTACATCTAAAAGTCTTTGGTTGAGGTTTTTTCCATCATCTATGAAAAGAACTATGTCTGCAAGTGGGGATAGCTTGAATTACACTATTCTATTAGTATTCTTTTTGTTTTTTACATGCCTAATCTCTCTGGCTAAAGTGATTCAAGTACTATATTTTCAAGTACTATATTTGAAAGAAGACATGAGATTAGATGCCCGCCTATGATTCCTGTTTCTAGGGAAAGTTGTCAGTTTTTCTCTGTTCAGTTTGAAGGTTTCCGTTGCTTCATCATAAATGGTTTTTTTGGTTTGAGTTACAATATTTTAATGCCAATTTTCATCAAGAGTTTTAATTATGAAATAATGTAGGATTTTGTCTTTTTGTGTCAAATAGTATTTGTTGTATGAAATTGGGTGCCCAGATGTTCAGCTTGAATATATTTACAGTTATTATCTTGGTTCATTCTGTCCTTATCCACATTAGTGAATTTTTTTTCTCTTTGTCTAATTTTAGTTTGAGATCTACTTTGTCAAGTATAATTCCTGCCTGCATGGAGTAACATTTTCCACCTCTTCACTTTCACTTTGTATTTCTTAGCAGACCAAGTATGTTTCCTGCAAGCAACATAAAGATGGGTCTTGTTTTTTGATCTTATATTCACTCCATATCTTTTAAATGGAGAATTAAGGCCATTCTCCCTGATTGCCATTATTAAGAGGTACTCAGTAACTCTTGATTTTTTATTCTAATATTTGGTGCATTTTTGTTTCTTATTTAAATATCTGCTCTCCCAATGAGATAGATTTATTCTTTCCTTTGGTATAGCGGTTGCTTTTGTCTTCTTTGTGTTTAGGATGACTTGATTTTTTGCAATGTTGATTTAGC
>NW_004524631.1:8858544-8861551 GCF_000260255.1 Octodon degus
GTTTTTGATTAAGGGTCTCCCTATGTATTTGATTAAGTTTTTGATTAAGGGTCTCCCTATGTATTTCAGGTGGGCCTTGAACTCACTATCTAGACCAGGTTGGCCTCAAATGCACGACAATTCTCCTACCTCAGCCTCTGGAGTGCTAAGTTTATAGCCATATGCCACTATGCCCAGCTAAAACTATTTATATTTAGCATCATAATTTTAAGTAAAGGCTAAATATACCTAGTGTATGTCTGACATTAAATGTTAAAATGTGCATACTAGCTATATTGCATTGGTAGGCCTGCTGTAACAAAACGTCTTAGGCAGAGTATCGTTTTGGTTTGTTTTGTTGTTTGTCCAATCAGATATTGGCACATTTTAGATATACATAACGATCACATTCATTGTAGAGATCTTGTATCTCTCCTTGATATAACTTGTTTCCTTTTTTGTTTGTTTTTTCCATTCCCCATCCTCTCCCTTTAACCTCTATTCCCTGAATGTTTTAAAGAATGGAAATTTATTTTCTCACAGTTTTGGAGACTAAAAGTCCAAAATCAAGGTGGCAGCAAGATTGATGTCTGGGTATTCCTGCTGGGTTGCAGAGAGCTCCCACTTCCTTAATGCACACAGGATGAGAGCTGGGAGAAAGAGAGAGAATGAGATAGAGAATGAGTCACTAGAAGGACATTACTTTTATTACATCAGAACCCCAACTTGATGACCTCACTTAACTTTAAGTACTTCTGTACTCCACTAAGAGTCACACTAAGGTTTATGGCTTCAATATATAAATTTGTGGACACACCAATTTTCAATCCATAACACTCCCCAGTGTGATTATAAGACATGAGAAAATGATTGCTAAAGTAGTAGTAGAAAACAAAGGTATGAAGCTACGTTTACAAATTATTATTACTAAGAGAATATGTAATTGTTTATTTGGGGCACACAAGAAGAAAAATGCATGAGAAAATATGTAATGAACAATGAAAGAATTTTGCAAACTAATACACTAAAAAATGTATACACATATATTAAATCTACACAAAAAATGTAAAAATATGTATTTGAAGAGTATATCCCATTTGGGATAGACAATACAGAAAAGAGAGAAAGGTATTTTGATATAAATTCAACATGAAATGTCTAGTACTTATATCAGTCAAGCTTAAAGTGTTTCAGGAAGAACTAGACCTAAATTAATATAAAGACCATCACATGAAAAACAGAAAGGACAGAACAATATCCTAAAGATCCCTTCTTTCCAACTTATAAATTCAACTTGATCCTAATTAAATGTCTATATAACTTTTGTCTAGACATAAGCAAGTTAAATATAAAGTTCATTAGGAATAAAAAGATGGGGCCAGGGAGATGGCTCAGTAGAATAAGTGCTTCCCTGGCAAGTGCAAGGGTCTGAGTTCAATCCCCGATTCCGCAGAAAAAAAAAGAAATAAAAGAATAAGTGATGTGTGCTACATAAGCTCTATAAAAGAAGGGCAATACTGAGCACAAAGGCCAGTAGGAAAAGCCATTTCAGACTTTTAAAAACTATAAAGCATTATAAAGCTTTCATAACTTAGACAGTTTGTTATTAGTACAATACACAGACAAACTAATGGAAGATTCAGAAATCCAAAAATAATTATAATTTCATATGAAAATACATGAGTGATAGAGGTGGAATCTCAAATGACTCGATGGGAGACGGACTTTAAAATAAACGCTGTTATAAGTGGATAGCCATATGGAGAGAGATAAAATTGGATCATTTCTTGTACCATAAGGATTCACTTCAATAAATCAGATATTTAAATCAAGGGTTAAAAAAAGAAACACACTTGTATTAGAAAGGCACTTGTGAATTCATCTGTAATCTTTAGAGTAGAAAATATCCTCAATATGACTCAAAATATAGAGGCAATGAAAAAAAGTCTGCTAAATTATATTATATAAGCCTAATTTTTTCACAATAAAAAAATACCATAAATAAACCAAAATGCTATAAGTGACAGACTAGGAGCAGTTCTATTTACTGTGAATACAAAGATATCTGTAATACAAAAAGAGTTTCTAAAAATTAAGAGAAAGGATGAGAACTCTGACAAAACACAGAACTATATAAAAGTTCATACAAAAATAAATGGAAATTGCTCTTAACTATCTGAAAGTTGCTCAGCTTTATCTAGAAGGCAAAACTTACTGACTACATATGTAGGAATATGAATCTAGTGGTATCACTCACCTGGCTGAGTCTTATATGATCTATCATAGCCTCTAGGGTGACCCCTCAACTACTCAGTGTAGCATCAAGACATTTTAAAATCAAGATTCTGCCTATCCACTCACTCTTACTCAATTCAGTAAGTTTATGTTGTGGTTATATCAAAAAGTTTTATTATTCTGCAAATTTCACATAATTTTTTGTGCATGGTCTTACTAACTCCTCTCTCCACAGTCCCCTTTCTTCACTTCTCTGCTTGGCAAAATCCTAGGGTTCTTCAAGACTCAAGTATTGTGATTTCCTTTCAAGGCTTAGCATGCTTCCACTAATCCTGCAGGCCTCAGTGCACTTCCTACACAAATCTCTGGTCATTGGCCTTTAAGTATGCTTCCACCATGAAAATGAAGAACTTTCTTGCCTCAGTCTCCTTAGCATTTACAGTACTTAGCACAACACCAAGGTCTAAAGGAGTACACCGAATTTGTTCAATAGTGTTATTATATCTTGTCAAAAAATACTTCAGCATTTTCTATTTAAATCTTCATTCAGGACAGATGTCAAGGGGAATGGGAGCTGAAAAATAGATTCTAACAGATTGTGTTTACTTAACACCCTGAGCTCTGGCTATTAGTCAGGACTCCTTTAATTGCATGACAAAGATCTAACTTGAATCAGCTCTGCAAATGAGCAATTTATTTCCTCCAAAAGCAAACCTTGGAAAAGTGGTTGGCTTCAGAAACAGTACACCTCTCTCTCTCTCTCTCTCTCTCTCTCTCTCTCTCTCTCTCTCTC
>NW_004524631.1:8862196-8863208 GCF_000260255.1 Octodon degus
AAAAAAAAAAGATAAAAGAGGTAAAATCTTCTCAGAAACGTATGTAAGTTTTACAGTTTAAACTTCTTATTCCTGATATATAAATATTACAATTTGAACACATGATCAAAATGTGAATCATTTGTTCCTGAATTAAAGCCTATATAGTATATACATATGCTGAAGCATTACGTGGACTCTCTTGAATATATGTAGTTTTTTCTATGTCAACTGAAATTCTTTATACAATCATAAATAAAAAATAAATAGGTAGAAAAAGTATATCAATCAAAATAAATAACTAGGGAAAATAAGAATGCTAAAATCCAAGTTCATTGCCAATGCAGCACATTAGATTCCATGTGGCACAATCACAGCAAACTAAGAGGGAAGCATATTGTAGTCAGGGCTCACATTCGAAAAAACAAAGCAAGCCCCACTGTACAACCTGTGATGAGCCTCGGAATACTCAAATTCACCCTCCTCCCAAAAAAGATGAGTATAAAAATTAATGAAATTGAGACCAAAGAAAAACAAAACAAAATACAGAAAATTGATGGATTAAAGAGCTGGTTCTTGGAAAGAATAAACAAAATAGATGAACTCTTAGCCACACTTACAAAAAGAAAGACTCACATCACAACAGATAGCACCAAATTTCAGAAGATCTTCAGTAACTTCTATGAAAAATTGTACTCCACCAAATTGGAGAATCTTGAAATGGACAGATTCCTAGACACATGATTTAGCAAAACTCAGCCAAGAAGATATAAAAATTCTAAGCAATCCAATGGCAAGCAATGAAATTGAGGTAGTAATAAAAGCCTACCAAGAAAATCGCAGGACCTCATGGATTCTCTGCTGACGTCTGTAAGACTGTTAAGGAGGTTGGAATATCAATACTCAAATTTGAATAAAATTAAAAGGGAATGTGTATTTCCAAACTCATTCTTAGAAGCCATGATCACTCTAATTCCAAAACCAGATGAGTTTCCCACTAAGAAAACTACAGGCTCATCTCCTTATCAAAAAT
>NW_004524631.1:8863416-8864317 GCF_000260255.1 Octodon degus
GAAGTAAAATGTAATACATCATCAAAAGGATCAGACATTGCCAACTAGATTTCATCTCAGAGAGGTAAGAATGTTTCAACATATTCAAATCAATAAATATAACATACCATATAAAATGAAGCAACAACAAAAATCACATGATTATATCAATAGATGCAGAAAACGCTTTTGATAAGGGTGCTCATGATAAATACCCTTAAGAAAATAATTATAGAAGGACATTACCTCAATCTGATAAAAAGACATTTATAAGAAACAATTACCAACATCAGATTAAATGGGGATGAAAGTTTTCCCTTTAATATCAGGAACTAAAAATAAATTGTCACTCACCTCTCTTTAATGTAGTGCCCAAAACATTAACCAGAGTGATCAGGCAAGAGAAAGAGATAAAAGGGGTATGGATAGGAGAGGAAAAAATCAAGCCATCATTATTTAAAGATGACATGATCCTTTACATAGAAGATCCAAAAATCCCACCATAAGATTTCTAGGATTAATAACTAAATTCAGTAATTAGCAGGGTGCAAAATCAACACATAAGCTAGATATGTGACACTTGCCTATGATTTCATCATTGATTTGGAAAGCTGATCCAGGAATATTGCTATGAGTTTGAGGCCAACATGTGCTACCACAGTGAGTTTAAGGTCAGCCTCAACTACCAAACTAGACCCTATCTTAAAACTAAACACACACACATGCATGCATGCACACACACACACATGCATGAAGTAATAGCATTCCTAAACACTAATAATAAACTCATGGATAAATTATTTAGGAAAACAATACCATACTCAGTGTCATTAAGAAAATTTAAATACTTAAGAATTGACCAAACCAAGGAAGTGAAAGACTTCTTAAATTAAAAATATAGAACGCTGTTGGGCTGGGGAGA
>NW_004524631.1:8864476-8865496 GCF_000260255.1 Octodon degus
AAAAATCCCTTTGGGGGAACTACCCACTCAGGCCCCCCTCCTGTCCCTCTCTTGGACAGGAGCTTTCTTTCTCTCAATAAATATATTCTGCTCATAAAAAAATATAAAACTCTGAAAAAAGCTATAAAACAGGATATTAGAAAATGGAAAGATATCCTGTGTTTCTGGACAGGCAGAACCAATAGTGTAAAAATGGCTATAGTCCCAAAACCGATATACAGATTTAATGCAATCCCAATTAAAATACCAGTGACATTTTTCACAGCACTAGATGATAAAATACATCTAAAACTCATATGGAAGTGGAAAAGCCCTAAAATAGCACAAGCAATCCTGGGTAACAAGAGCAAAAGCAGGAGGAATTATAATCCCAAATTTCAAGTTATATTACCAGTGAACAGTGATACCAGTAAAAAAGTATGTTACTGGCACAAAAGTAGACATATGAATCAATGGAACAGAATAGAAGAGGCAGAAACGAGGCAGCAACAAGGCAGTTCAGACAGTTCAACCCCCTGATCCTTGACAAAGTGCAGGAAAAATAACCCTATTAGAAATATCATGATGGGAAAACAGTTTCCCCACATGCAGAAGATTGTAGACAGACCCATATTTTTCACCATGTATGTACTAAACTAAAATCAAAATGGATTAAAAACTTACTTATGAAAACAGAAACACTTAATGTGTTAGAAGATAAAATACATAACACAAGTGAAGTCAGTGTAGGGGGCAGGAAGACACGAGTGGCAGAGCTGGGCACTAGTGACAAAGCAGAACCATTAACCATGAGAATGAACAGCAGCACCCAAGCCTGACATGGGATCAAATCATGCCCAGAACCTGGCCTCTGTTCGTAATCCTGTAGCATGAGATCAAGAGGACCACCTACATCAACCATCGAAGAAAACATGAAAGATCAGCACTGCTGACTGCTGTTCTCACAGGGGTCCATCCTGCCTACAGGGTACATCTTCTCCTTTTCCTTCAAAGCACCTTTCACTCCCTCAGCACTTCTTT
>NW_004524631.1:8865671-8875943 GCF_000260255.1 Octodon degus
CTTATTCTGCTGAGCTATCTTCCTGATCCTTTTATCTATTTTTCTGACCTCTGCCCTAACATGAACCTTTCACATCCTCCAAATGTCCCAGCCAATTCGGTGATGGGGTCAAATAAGAAACTGGAGGACACTGCTAGTCCCCACCCCATCTGACCACAGTGAGTGTAGACAAGCACTATCTGAACAAAACTCCACCTGTATGAGAAATAGCAGGAAGAGCCAGCAAATGGGATCAGATCAAGTTTAAAGGCTTCTGCACAGCAAAAGGAACAACCAACAGGGTGAAAAGATGAACTACAGAATATAAAATGATTTGCCAGCTGCACTGCAGACAGAGGACTAATATAAATATATAAAGAACTCCAAAAATTTGACCCTTCCCCCCAAAAATGGGCAACTGAATTGAGCAGACATTTCTCAGAAGAAACACAAAAGACTCAGAAGAACATTTTTTTTAAGTTTAGTATTACTGATCATCATAGAGAAATGCAAATTAACATAAAGCCAAGATGTTGTGTTACGCTAGAAAGACTAGCAATCACCAAGAAGTCAAGTGATGTCCAGTGCTGGCAAGGCTGCAACGTGGAAGCAACACTCCTACGTTGCTAGTGGGAATACAAACTAGTGAGTCCATTATGGAAATTAGTATGGAGATTCCTCAAAAAATTGAAAACAGAAATTCCATTTGATCCCTAGGAAGAATCTTTGGGAAAGAGTGAAAGGCATCGTACTTCAGTGACACATCGGCACACAGCACAATTTTTAGCAGCCTAATTCATAACAGCTAAGCCTCGGAAAAAGCCTATATGGTCTGTCAACATATGAATGAATAAAGAAAATGTGATAGGCAGTCCACCAAAAAATGCATACAGATGTCAAGAAAACAGACTTTGTATAAATATGATGAGATTCATACAAGTTACCTTTGGCCTCTACAGTTACAAGAAGATCTCAAAGTGGTGACCATGAGCTTCAAGGCATTTACTCATAGAGTAAGCTGCTGCTTGGATAACCTTGGTCATTTGGATCACTGAACATGCATTTTCAATTTCTTCTCTAAAGACTGCTGGTGTAGTAAGCATCCTAAAACATAAAACATCCTCTAGCCCCCAGCAAATGGGGCTAGAGGTTAGAATTCAGGAAAATGGGGCCACGGAGGAATGTGATCAATGACATAGAGTGTGCCTAAAGAGAGTTAACATATGAGATTAACACAATCTGTTGAAAAACATCATTTTTCTTTTCCTGGTGTGTATACGTTTTTGTTGGACTCTGCTTACATGATGGACTATTACTGTGCCATCAAAAGAATTTTTGCTATCTAAACATAGTAGGTGCATGAATTCAGCAAAATGTACCAATAGCGTCCAGTACTTCACAATAGTAGTGGGTTATCCACAGGACTGGCAATGTCCAAATCTGATGACTTGAGCCTTCCACAGCTCAGCGTATTAAAATGGCTTCACTTTTCATACCTCATTTCTACACTTTTCTGCTGGATGGTTAAGACCAAGATAAAGCAAGACCTATATAACAAGAAATGTAACTTTTGTATCTGATATGGTCAGTCAAGTCCCCTCAGGACTTATGCCGAAACCCTGTACCACACTTTGTAGATCCTTTGTCAATGTCAGCCATGCGGGTTAGTCATGGCCATTGCTTGGCCAATGTGCTGTCTGTGAAAGCCTGAGAGAATGTTTTCTCTCCATGTGACTCTCTTTAGGCACACTCTACATCACTGATCACATTCCTCCGTGGCCCCATTTTGCTGAATTCGTGCACCTACAATATTTGGATGGCAATGGAATACCCATCTCTGACAAAACTGAACAAAAAAAGGTGATATAAATGAAGGACAATTTTGTATCTATATATACAAAATAGTAAGGATAGATATATAGCTACTTTCTCTTAATTCAGTAAGAAGAAAGATCTGTACTAATAATGTTTGGACAGGATATCATGTCTGCATCTTGTGCTATGAATGACTACTACAGAGACAACAATATGCAATGTATTGTTGTAACTCTCCTACCAACCTGTTTTGAAGCTGTCACATTGTAACTTTTTTCTCAATAAACTTTTTAAAAATGCTAATATTAAATTTTAATTACTTAAATATACTTAACTGAAGTCCTAAAGGCCATAAAAATAACATCATTGACAACATAACAAAGATTTTTTTAAAACAAAAAACCAATTTTTAAAAATTAAACAGGTTTATAAATCTGCACAGAAAAAGTTTTCAATGTACACTCAGTCCTGTTGTGACATGATTAATTCCCAAGTGAGGTAAAAAGATGTAACATCAAAGAGGAGGGCTGGGATTGTTCAAGAAGCAGGAGTGGGATCAGGGCCTTCACAGTATTAAAGTAAAATAACATTTAAATTTAGTGGACTTTCCATTAAATTTAGTTAGGGATAACTTATTTGCTGAAATCTTTTTGTTTTGTTATCTTTTCCATGTTGCATGAATATTATTAAAGAATTTTTGGAGCAAAACTGGAAAAAAAGAATAATTTTGTTATTTGTAAGAAGATAGATACACTAAAATACTGAAAACTTAATGTAAAGTGATGTAAATGAGATATGCAAGCTTAAATAACATTTGGTTTCTCTCATACAAGAGATCCAAAGTGTAAATAAAAAGCAAACTAAATGATCGATAAAAGAAACCAGGGTCTTTTACAAATGATAAAGGGACCAAATGATAAAGGAAAAAGTATGAATGGGTGAGGGGAATTAAGGAATGACAGGTAGATGCACCAACCACGCACAGTGAAAGCAGGCCTCAGGGCTGGTGAGGTGGCTCAGTGGCTAGAGTTCTTGCCTTGCATGCACAAGGCGCAGGGTTCAATGCCCCGCAACACAAAACAACAACAACAACAACAAAAAGGCAGTCACATGTATAGCAAACATGTAACAGTAAATTAAAAAACGTACCAGAGTATAATTTTCTAACCTAAAATTTCTTCATTTGAAAAGCCATATGCTTTGTCTATCATATATATCTTTAATGCAATCTTGTGCAGTGCCTCTTTCCCTCAAAACTCATTACACTACTTGAAAAGAAAAAGAAAACTAAAGAGAAAGTTTTTTCTTATCTGCAAATAAGTTACCACTCAAGGATATTTTTGAAGATGGGAAAAAAAAAAACCAGAGCAAGCAGTTCCATAATGTTGAGCTTTAACCAAATCTCCTGATCACACTTATGAAGTTGTTATAGCACTCTTTCCAGAAAATAGGGCTGCCTGGCAATGTTACCTCCAGACTCAGAGAGCTGTGTGACCACATTTAGGAACAGGGAATTAGGAGGTGCTAGTTTCCAAACTAGCTTGGTAGCCCCAACATGCAATTTTTTCTTGGACTTATTTAGTCTTTGTGCATTTAAGTATACATTACATGCAAAGCACTGTTCTAGAGAAAAATGGATAGATAAGGGAAAGCATTTAAGAAATCAGCCCCTCCGAGGAGGAGAAACGTGAAAAACAGCTGAGCAGCAATTCTAAAAACTCACTCTTCTTAAGCCTGTAAAGTTCTTTGCTATAAAGACATACTTCATGTTGTTTATTTGTATTTGTGACTTTTTTGCTTTAATAAATATTTCTTCAAGGGTATCAAAATGAAAATAATAAATTAATACGAAATATGAAATTGTAAACCTCTCCTAGCATCAAATAGACACAAATCATACTTCTGCTAGCCTCCAGCTATGTGAACAGGAGCAAGTTAATTCATCTCTCTGTGCTTTAGGTTCTTAGTCTGTACAAAGGAGCTAATAACTCAGAGCCTACCTAAGTTGTGAGTATTAAGCAAGATAAAATGTAATGAAAGGCTTGTCACTGTTCTTGAATGAAGAAGATACACAAAAGAGAAGACATTCACTGTTGTGTATGAAAGAAATTCTATTTGCAGAAAGATTAACAGAATGTTGAAAGAAGAGGTACCCAGGGACTCTTTTCCAATATTTGCTCAAGTATGTATTTTCCAGATCTCAGAAGGCACCCAGGGTGCACTGTAATGGGGTCTGGGGTTGCTGTTGTCTTCTGTTGTATTTCTAAAACAGAAACTGACCAAAACTTCAGCTCTGTTTCTAATTATAGCCTTGAAACACAGTGCCACCTGCCACCACTTGACCCTACCTTTGGGATCACCGCTGTCCACTGCTTGCCTCTAACTGACTTGGGGAGGGGTGTGAGAGGGCACAATGGTGGCTTTTCTGCATCCTGCTTCCTACAATTTTATTCTTCAATTACAAGGTATCCAGAATGGACTTTGTAAATGGTGACAGCTTCTGTTCTTGCCTGCCCTGCCTCCCCTCTCACCCGCCTGCTGGAGGAGCTTCCAGGGTTTCTTCTACACAGTGACAAGCTAAGCGCTGGCTCTCCTTCTGCTGAGCAGTCCCAAGAGCCTGAAAACTGCCAGACTGAGCTTTCTTTTGAAAGGAACCATTTCTTTTCCTTCTCACAGCTACACTCTAAACAAGCAAAATGCCTCTAGTGTCACCACTTTAGAGGTTCCTGGTCATGTTAGTCAGCCAAACTCTTCTGATGTTAGTTATTTTCTTCCATATCAGTAGTTTATAGTTTTCAAGATAAAATCTTCATTCTCGTATATAGCAATACAACTGGGGGGTAAAAGAGTAGCATAATTCTCATTAACAAAATCCTTGAAAGACAGAATCAATAGCATTCTAAATACAGTAACTACTACTAATTATACTTCTACTAATAAATATTTCATGAGAATTTATTATGTGCCAGGCAAGGCACATGCATAATTTATTTGAGGTTCATAACAACACTATGAGTTGTTATTATTTTCATGTCTCTTTTCAATGAGAAAAACTCTGGTTGAAAATGCTTAATTAATCGGGTCAAGAACACCCAGGTAGCATGTGATGCGGTCAGGGACATGCTATTTAAACTGCTATACTGGGGCCGGAGGAGATGGCTCAGTGGAATAAGCGCTTCCCTGGCAAGCGCAAGGGCCTGAGTTCAATCCCGGGTTCCGACCAATAAATAAATAAATAATAAACTACTATACTTAGTAGATTCTATACTTAGAAATACAGCCAACTAATTTGATACATCAGTGCATGCCAGGGTCCATTCACAAAAGCACATATTTGGCTCTAAAACCTATTTGCAGTGAATGAATAAGGGAATTCATGAAAGAGTTGTAAGCATGTTACTCTTTAAGCATAATCTGTTTTGCCTGTCTGCTGTTCCAATGTTTGGACTTCTCAAACCATGGCAGTATTTTAGAAATAAAGAAGGAACTTTGAGTCTGTGTACTTCACTGTTTTGTTTTGTTTTTTTCTTTCAACAGTGCTGCTAGGCCATTTCATTCCTTATGGACTGTATTGGAAAAAATAGGTGGTGTCACCTGGCCGAGCTAGGACTGCCCGGCAGTGTAACCGCCACCTTGCCCACAGCTTGTGGTGCATAAATCACTCTGAGCTCCGGCTGCCTGCCATTGGTTGATACCTGGTAGTTGAACAAATTTAGTAAAATTTTGACAAGGCTGAGGGTCTATGCTTACATTTTCAACCAATTTTGATGGGAGATGAGATTTGGTTGTATAACCTGACGAACAAGGAAAATATATCATTCCATGAGAACTGAGTCCAAGATGTATGAACTTAACAGATTTCTCAGCCATTCTCCATTTGCAATGCTCATCTCTGATGTTTTTCATTGTCCATTTAGCTGTCTCCTGAATTCTGGGCTATAGAGATTAACTGACTGATTTAAGTCAATAAATACTGTAATGTGAACTTGAAATTGAAGATGTGCAACAAAAGCTGATGCAATGCTGAAGATGTGGAATCACAAACCTAGGCCTATGTGGCTCAATAAAAATTTATAATTACTCATAAAAATTCAGGGATGTCTAGCATGTAGGAGGAACAACTCTTTATGAATGTAATGCTTTACAGTCATAAAGTTTTATAAAACCATAATAATAAAAAATGCAGTGTAATTGAAGTTGCAAAGAAAACTAATGCTGTACAAGGTGCATGATGGGATAATCCTTACTGCCATTATGAACCATTATTTTGTCTATAATCAGAAGAAGTTTTACTATGTTGAAAAGGATTTAGTACATTGCACACCTAAACAGAAATAAATGTTCAATATTTGTGCAATGTACATGCATAGGAATGCATATGCAAGCACTAGAGTAAGCAGCTATTAGAATGGGAGTGTGCTGAGAACTGACCGCCTGGGTTTAAATTCAGATTCTACTACTTGTTGCATAAACTTGAACCATTTACCTAACATCTCTCTTTCTCAGTTTTCTCATCTGCACAACGGAGACAGTAATGGACCCTGGTGCACATAGTTGCTGTGAGATTTAAGGACTCACAATAATGGTGCATATTGTGATACAAATACTTATTGAATACCTGCTGTTTCTGGCTCTCTTCCTTAGCCAAGGGATATAGAAGCAAAAAATACAGACAAGACCCTTGCACTTAAATGTAGTTACTAAAAAACAGAAATAACCTGGAAGAGTACATTCTAAATAAAGTAATTGAAGATTATAAAATGCTATGACAATCAGAGTATCTGCTAGGAATGACTGAACTCCTAGCTCGGCAGTATTGTTTCAGTCCCTGCAATGTACTTGTGCATAAGTATAAATGTGCAGGATTTACACTCACCTTTGGGTGTCCCTTCACTGAAGACTTAATGAGAAGACTTGGCTGGGGTATATCCAATTAGTTCTTTGGTTTACAGTCCACACTGGCTACTCTCTTCTTCCCTGTGCTCTCCAAGTCCTACTTCTCTCAGGAGGGTGCTCCATTTGTCAACAGTGCTGTACTTTACTACCCCCTTATTTTCACTTTGAATTCAATGCTGTAATCTGCTGAGAAAGCACCAAAGTATTCCTAAGGAAGCTTTGAGGCAGGGGGCAAACGGAATGTATAGTCTGTGCCCTACACATTCTGCAAAAAATGCCTAGATTTGAGAGCTTTATTAACAGGAAATGTCTTTACTCGGTGTGCATGAAGTTGTGGCTCTTTGGGTCTCCCTCTGCTGGTAATATTACCTCTCTCTCACTTGCCTCCATGTTTTTTGCCATCTTCTCTGCCATCATGATGGGTTATTTAACTTACTGTGTCTGGAAGAGTAGTTTTCTTAGTGGGGTTCAAATTGAGAACAGATTTCCCTCATTGAACAGAAATGAGAATGCCATGACTTCATATGTGACACCATTAAGCTCTTTTTGGCTGCCACTGCTCAAAGGCTTTCTCTTTTATGTCCCAAATTATAGAAGCAACAAATAGAATATAATGTAGCTCCTAGTATAAATTGGACTCAACACACTGAACCAAAATGCCTACTGTTGGAAAAAATAATTCTTTGTTAGATCATTTATACCTCATTATGTGCAGAAAATATCTTCTCATGTGACAGAAGTTTAAACAATAATAGTACATTTGACCCTGGTAAAACAGTCTCTGTTTTCCTAGAATCTATGATTAGGTGTAAAGACTGGGTCAGTTAGTGGGAAAGAAGTAAATATTCCAGAAGCTTGTTAGTGTCAGCAGAATTGAAGCAGGGGGCAAACAGAATCATCAAAAATTTACTTTTTCAGGACAGTTCTCAAAACAACAAACGGTTGCAAACTTCTCTTCCATGTATGCTGGACTTTAATAAGGAGTATTTCTTCATATTTTTGGATTATTATTCATTTATTTATATTGTTTTACAAAGACCTTTGTCTGTGAAACTGTAACATGGGAACTGTACACCTGAAAAGACAGCATTAGGTACCTTCTTATTTAGACAGAAGTCTGAAGAATGAAGACTAGTGTTACAGAGAAAATATTTATCAAAGACTGATGTTAAGGTAATACAAATCATACCTTTAAATTATGATTTTAAGAGTTTGTCTAGCATTTATTTAGTCGTACTTTGTGAATTGGTGTTTGTTTGTTTGTTTGCTTGTTTTTGTTTTTTGCAGGACCAGGGATTGAACGCAGGACCTTGCACTTGCCAGGCAAGCACCTATTCTACTGAGCTATCTCCCTGGCCACTGTTAATTAGTATATGTCTCAGTTACTCTTCTCTCGTTCCCGGGAGAAATACCAGACACCCAAAATGAAGGAAGGAAAGGCTTATTTAGCTCAAGTTAGCGGAGGTTTCAGTCTATACTCAGCTGGCTCCAAGGCAGAGCAGCACATGGCAGAGAGCAACCTTTCATGGCAGCAGCAAAGAGCAGAGAGCAAAGGGAGGAATAGAGGCAACAGTGGCTACAGAGAGGAAGTCTGTCTCCCTTAAGTTGCTTTCAGGCTGTATGCCCGAGGCTGGGAGGAGTACTCACACTCGTGATCCCAGCAGCGCTCACACCCGTGATCCCAGCAGCGCTTACACCTGTGATCCCAGTGGATCATGAGTTAATCACAAACTCTAGAAGTCTGCCCCACGACTACATGAGGCTTGGGGGGACAACTAGACACAAAATGTAACAGTATATTACCCTGTTAGTTTAGTCTCTATGAACTAGGTTAATATTACTAGCATTTTGCTTTTTAAGGTTGGTTAACCTGATGTATGAAGAGACAGCGGCATGATGTTTAATTGTTTTGTTCATCATTAATGCTGTATGTATAGCTAAACGAGTAGAACTCAGGGAAAGTTGAAAATGAAGTTACTAATTGTGTAAGGATGTTTCTTGTTTCTTTCTTTCTTTCTTTTTTTTTTGGTGGAACTGGGGATTGAACTCAGGCCCTTGCACTTGCCAGGGAAGCACTTATTCCACTGAGCCATCTCCCCGCCCCCTAGGATGTTTCCTTATGATTAGAATTATCTTCAATATTAAGTAATTCAACATTTAAAAGAGAACTTCCTGATTGTAAAGACATGATTTAGGACAAAAGGTGTTTGTCATTTGGACAACCAAATACTGCAGCTGTGTGCTTTGAAGGAATAGTTGCTATGAAAACATCTCTACTGACAACCTCCACAGTTGCTCTAATTTATTGTTTTTCATTTTGGATCAGTTGTGTTACTAAGATGTTTTTCCACTCCAAAGACAGATGATGTATTGTAGGCCCCTCCTGAGCTTCTGAAGACAGAGCTCTTCAGTTGTGAGTGGCAAGTCCGAAACGATGGCTGACAGGACCCACAACGAGACTAAGACAGAAAACACCATTACAGAGCTTAAAAATATATTTGTCTTGAACCCAAGTTCAGTAATGTCTTTATTTCCCAATAGGAACTGAACTCTTAAAAGAGGGTTGTTGCTCTTTGTTCTCCCTGCGCCATTGTATCTACCCTGGATGAAATTAGGACACAGGGAGGCTAGAACATGGATCCAGGACCTACGGAAACTTGAAGCATCCTTGATGGGAACCACTTTCCAAAGAAAATATTCACAAAAGGTGAGCTTAGGAAAAGCACACTTAAACAAATTTTTAAAGCTAGAATAAAATATTAGTGATTTGTATGTTTTGTTTTTATTAAAATATTTCTTGATTTTCATTAATTAGAAATTTCTTAAATTCTAAATTTTTAAAACTTCCTCCTAATTCACTGTCCTGTGTTTGTGTTGATAATATTCAAGAACAATTTAAGAAAACATTATTCTGAAGACTTGTTAAGGTTTAATACATTCTGGATTTAGTACTGAGGAGCAACAGAAATATTTCTTGCCTTAAGTGACAGGGAATCTTGTGTCAAAACTATTTGCCTCTTTCCTAAAATAATATACTTGAATAATTTGGTTATGTGAAATGACAATGACCAGAGAATCACAGCTTTGTCATCTGCCAAGCCTACTTTACAAACAGGAAAAAGCATGAAAACTTTCCTCCACAAAGTCTGGCCACCACTACATCTTGGTTCTTTCAAGCACTGATGGACCACAGTTGTCTCCTACCTTCAGGGAAGGGAAGCATGTTTAAGACACCAGCAAGAATTGTAATAGTGGGGGTGGGGGAAAGAATACTTTCTGTTATGACCAGTAGGATGTGGATCTTATGATTGAACAAATTTAAGGAATTCTTCCCTCATAGCCAGAGATGCTAAGAACAGAAAATATGGAGGTAAAATAAATGGATAAATAATAATGATGAATACATTTAAAATGTAAGTACTTACTCTGACATAATTATTTAGAGCCAAAAATAATTTTCAAAAGAAAAAAGACACATAAGAAAATTATTTACATTCCTCTCTGTATGTTTTTTCAATTAGTATAGTGTGCATAATATTCAGTAGCAATAGAGATCTAAGTGACATAGAAGTACAGTAAATT
>NW_004524631.1:8880218-8881343 GCF_000260255.1 Octodon degus
CACGGATTGAACTCAGGACCCTGTGCATACCACAGTGTTTATTCTACTGAGCTATCTCCCTAGCCCATGATAACTGGGTGTTAAAAGTCCCCTGTTAAGATTGTGTTATTGGTTATTTGATTTTTCATGTCTTTTGAAATTTGGCTTATGTAGTTGGTTGCTCCCATTTAGTGTATACATATTTATGATTGTTATCACTTCCTTTTGAAATTTTCCCCTAATAAGTATGCAGGGGCCTTCTTTATCTCATTTGATCATTCTTCCGTTGAAATTCACATTGTCTATAAACAGGATAGCTGCCCCTGTTATTTTCTGAGGTACTGGCACATAGAGTATTGTTTTCCATCGTTTGAGTTGCAGCCTATAAATTTCCTTTTAAGTTAAATGTGTTTCATATCCGACTGACCCCAGGCCCTGTGAGTGTGGGGGAGAGCTTCCACTCTGTCCTGCGCCAGCCCGCAGCTCCAGGCCCAGGCCGCCGTGTGAGAGAGTCACTTCCCTGCGTTCTCCAGACCTCCTTCACCCAGCCAGACCCAGTGCAGCCGCCAGACCCAGCGCAGCCCGCCAGACCCAGTGCACCCCGCCCTCTGAGTGAGAACTTCCACCACGCTTTGGGCCCTCCATATCCGACCGACGCCAGGCCCTGCCAGTGTCGGGGAGAGCTTCTGCTCTGTCCTGCACCAGGCTGCTGCTCCAGGCCCAGGCCCGCTGTGTGAGAGAGTCACTTCCCTGCGTTCTTCAGACCACTCCAGACCATCCCCACCTGACCAGACCCAGCACAGCTTGCCATCTGAGTAAAAACTGCTGCTGCGCTCTTAGGAGTCCTGCAGACCCACCAAAACACAACACTGGTGAGTGTGTGGGAGAGCTTCTGGGCTCTCTCACCCACACTTCTCATACCCCTCCAGATCCAGCCCAGATCTAGCATACAGGCTTGAGGTAAAACCCTGCAGCTAAAGTCCCCACAGTGAGAGACTAGAGTCAAATCCACACAGCTAATCCAGGAACAAATCATCTTACCAGAGGTGCACAGCAAGCCCACCTCCAAGGGCAACAACAGTAAGGAGCTGAGCACAGTAGCCTAACCCAAGCCAGGCACAACTGCATGAATGGAACTTGGTATAT
>NW_004524631.1:8887053-8893694 GCF_000260255.1 Octodon degus
TCCATTAATTCTGAAAGAAGGGTCTATCAATTTCAATTGAAAGTTGTTGTCTTTTAGTGGCTCAAAAACTTCACTTGATGCTCTTCTTGACTTGATGATTTATATTGAGAAATCTACTATAATTCTCATGGGCTTTCCTTTAAATATTTCTTTTCTCTAACAGATTTTAGTATGTTATTTTTATACTTAATTCCTTGGATCTTGCTTATTATGTCTGGGTGAAGATTTAGTTTGGCTGATTCCATTTAGAGTTCTATATGCCTCAATTAACTAAACATCGGATTGTTTCCCCATACTTGGGAAGTTTTCTGCTATTACTTCTGCAAATATTCTTTTTATGTCATTTGTGTTGAACTCTTCTTTTTCACTGGTGCCTGTTAGTCTTATGTAGTTCATCTTTGCATCATCTTGTAGCTGCTGAATTTTTATTCCCTGGTTCCTTCTTCTTTTTAAGAGATCTTTTCTTTCCTGATCACTAGCTGCCATGATGTTGTCATGGTCTGAAAGTGTATCTTCGGTTTCATTCAACCAGTTTTGCCAACTTTTAATGGAATTTTTTATTTCATATATATCTCTTTGAATCTATTTCATGTAATCTGTTTCTTTCCTATATTCCTCATTTGAGGTTTCCATTATTTTTCTATGTGCCTCAATTTTTTTTATCAATGTTTTCTTTAGCTATGCTCAGTAATTCTTTCATTACAGCTATCATTTCTTTTTTTTTTTACTGGAGAGATTAATTCTGATCTGATTTCCTCTATACCCCTCTAGAATTGTTTCTTTGCTTCATTTACAATCATTTCAGAGCTTTTGGGTATGTAATTTCTAATTTCTTCTATGCTGATATCTCCTAAATTTGTTCTGGGTGGGCTGGGGGCCTGATATCACATTTGCCCCTTAGTCTTGTCATTTTCTATTCCAGAAGAAACTATTTTGTTTTCTGTGGTACTTTTTGGTGAAATTTTGATAGTAGGTAGCTTTATACCTGCAATCAAAGCCTCTTTAAAGAGTCTGTTTCTCAAGGATCTCTTTGTATGACAGAGATTCTTGTTTTGTGTGTGTCCCAAGATCTTGCCTTCTCTATTGATTGAGAATAGAATATTGGTTTCCCTTTGGCACTGTCTATCCTTCAGTGTAGGGCTTTGGTGAGTTTATTACTCAAGCACTTCCTGATATTACTGCCCAGGGACAGAATGTGATTAAAATATGTAGGGTATCCTAGTTACAGTAGTATAATTGGCAATAATAATATCAGGTGAAATTTAGTAATTGACAGACTTTCGTAACTAATGGTTTTGTGCTTTAGACCATAAGAGCAAATCCTGTAGTTGTATAATAAAACAAATCACAAATTGAGAATTTGCTTGTGAACTAGCTCCCAAGTTCCATTTGGGCACCTCCCCACCATGTACCTGGAGTCTTCTGGAAAGACTAATTCATCCAAGTTCCTTCCTCCTGCCTCCATGCAGGAGTCTGGGTCCCTGTAGTCCTCAGTGCTTACCTGGGCTTGGCCTCCCAAGTCTGTGCAGTGAATCCGAACCTACTGTTCATCTGGGCTTGGGCCTGCTGGTTACCTGGGCTCAGTCCACTAGTCTGTGTGGTGAATCTGGGTCTCCTGTTCATAAATTCTGTTTTTTGAAAGTATATGAATATACTTTTTCAAAAACCAAGTGTATATATTCAAATTGTTTTCCAAAAAGTCTGTATGAATTTCCACTTTTACCATGGTGAAGATCATTTGTTTCTACATATTTTTAGCATCACTAAAATGTATCTATCTCATTATTCCTCTAAGAAAATCCTTTGTAGAAATTTGGGAAAGCAGAAAAACAAGACAGAAACATCTACAAATTGCTTAGATCCTGTAGTCTATATATTCATTCACATTCTTTCATATATAATGTGGACAGGACAGATTATGGCATGTAATAGTTGCAAATTATTCAATGGTTCCTTTGAGATACTTTATAGTTTGTGTTTTAATTGGCAGAAAGCTGTCAGGAAATAATGATTTAGCTATTTTCTAAATATGTCACAATTCTACATTCAATATAAAAGTGAATTCTTGAAACATAGTATTCATGAAGTATTTAATGTCAACTCCCATAGAAAGTATGGATACTTACACAGCCTGAAATCTCTTAGGATTTTATTCTTCTGTTTGCTGAATTCCCACATGAAAATTCTATAGGATTTATGTGTGAATTATAGGTTAGTTGAGCAGAAAAGGGTATCCAGGCTTGGGAAATAGCTCAGGGATAGAGAACTTGCCTAGTATCCATGAGGTCTTATGTTCAATCCCAGTAAAAGATAAATAAATGAAAATATATATTCATAATTCAAAATGTTAGAGACATCATACAAAATACTACATATAATAAAGTTTAACTGTTAGCTAAACTGGCAGTCATATTTTTCATTTCAGAAACCAATGAAGTGTGGTCACAGTGAATAAAATCTTGCTCATTTCGTTACAGAACTATGCATGTGAAAGGAAATCACCAAAATCAAGAGCATAAGAAGGCCATATGATGCTCTAACTTTGTTTACTTAGTGAACCATAGGATTTCCAAATGTTGAACCATGAGGTGCTATGGATTTAAAATACAGTGATAAATGGATAAAATGGTAATGATGACTAAAGTTAAATGTTAAGTACTTATTCTTAAACAGAAGAAAATACTATTTCAGAAAAGCTGGCCAGCCTATTAACACTGAAACTGTGAAACTCTGAGAGCCAAGTGTGAGCGTTTGGAGAAGGAGGGGAATTTGCTCTCTCTCTCTCTCTCTCTCTCTCTCTCTCTATATATATATATCATGCTTGTATTCTACTAGCAGAATATACATTGTTTACTTTCATTAACAGACCATTGGCAACTGTAAATCATTCACTGCATCACAAATGAAGCCATGGAGTCCATTTTCAAAAAACTAGGTGACAACAACAAAGTCACAAACAAAACTCTCCTAAACAAGCACCAACAACCAGATCAGAGTAGGAACTAGCCATAAATAGCAAAGTAGCTTACAATTAATTTTATGATCATTTTGAAGTCTGTGGAGTTTGTTAACCTTGAAAATGTTTATGTATATAAAGAAAGCATGAATTTAAAAAATCCAACTTAAGGAACAAAAAGGAGGACCATATTTTGTTCCCAGAGCTGAGCTATTTTAGGCTTATTTATCTGATATATTTAGGGTTAGGCTACAGAGTAATCATAGAGAGGTCTGCCAAAGATTCAGGCCTATTTTTTAACAATTTCTGTGTCAGCAGCAGGAACATTATTCAGACTGTGTTGGCCCTGAGTTGCCCATAACACAGATGCCAGCTGGAAGTGCAGAAGAGGGGTCTTGGTCAAGTGTGGAAGCAATTAGAGCCTCAGTACACAGTGGCTGATCATGAATATATGAGTTTCAATCTTCTTCTTCTTCCCTTCAAATCTGCCTGCAAACCTTGCAGGTGGGTGGGCTAGAATTTGAGAGAAGCAGCTGACCCCACAGGGAAGACTGAGCCCCTGTGGTGGTTCTCAGCATGGAGGTGGCTGTGTTCCTGAGGATTAGCAATGGAGGTAGGGGTTGTGCTCTGCCCAGTGCCCACTCAAGTTCAGAACAACTTTTAATCCATACTTATTCCACTGTCTAGGGCATGACTAGATCTGTCCCATTTCTCTATTCCTACAAGAAATGTGACCTGTTTTCTAATTTTCACAAAGGTAGGGTCAAGGCTATGAACAACAGGACAGTAATGGTCAAAGACTACGGATCAGAGGCTGCCATATTGTGAGAACAGAACTAGCTATGGGAAACCATGCAGATGATGCAGTGGTGAACTGGGACAAGTGTCTCAGTTTTGCCCTGATTTTCTACAGGGATAGAAGAAACACAATGTATTCTGGACAGTTGAGACAGGGTTGGGTGGGGGAGATGATAATACAGTCTTTATAAGTCATGGTGCTATATCAAAAAGGTAGGAGGGTGAGTCCTACTGTCTGAGCTATCCTGTACCACAAGGCATTCAACCCTGGAAAGCATGAAGCTGCCTCCTTCTTGAGTGTGGTTCGCATCAAATGTGGCCCAAGCATGTGTCAGGTTCCTGTCAACTAAACAGAGTCCAAGTGGTGGCCTGAAGCCTCCCTCTACTCTAATGGCTCATTTATTTCTGTCCAAGTTAGAAATAGGTCAGGAAAGGACTGAAAAGCATTTTAGAACTGAGATCTTTGAGTGGTCAGGATTTTTTCTGCATATCTACCTTTTTCTCTGGTTGAATGCTTGGAAAAGTCTTTTAATATTTGTGTAAATGACGTGAGAATTGTTGGAACACTTGGCTTATTTCATTCATGCCTGTAGCCAGGAATCTGATTTCAAGGCTCTCTCTGGAGGCTCTGCTGAAAGACTGTAAAGCAAATGCTACTTGGATGGATAGTGAAGGGATTATTTCTGACTACTTCTTCCTTTTCAGAGCCCTGAACTAGCTAGTTGTCATCTTAGAAAATGTCATAGCATCATATGTTAAATTCAGGAAACAGATACTCTACATTTAGAAGTTCTAATTCCCACAAAAACTGACCTGTTAGATATACAAGATATACATTCCAGAAATGCTGAAATTAATTGCTCAAGAAGGAACATTTTTGCTTTTAATGTCTTGTGTTCCTATGTTTGATTTAGTCACAATATATTACATTTGTTGGCATGATTTCAACATCAGCAGGAAATGTTTCAGTCATCATTTTGTTTATAATGAAGCATATGTTGATGAAAATTCCATTCTTACTATAAAGATTGTCAACTCCTTAATTATAAACATGCCTTGTGAGATTATTTTATTAAATATCCATAAAAAGTATCTTTTAAAATATGGAGTATGCATGTGTGTGCATGTACATGTGTGCTGGAGTTTGAAACCAGGACCTCATACATGCTACACATAGGATTTTGCCACTCAGCTGTCCCCAAGTTCCAAAAAACAGTTTTACATGTTTTTATTAATATTTTCAAATTCCACAAGGTACTCACCTCTTCTTACAGTGCTCTTCAGGGTGTAACTTAGTTGTTCCATTTAACTAATTTCAGCTTAATGTCTGTGGGGTAAAAACCAGTAAAAACATGGCCTCTCTTAGAGTTTACAATTTAGATTAATATCCACAAAAGAGAGAAAAGTGAATAATATATTATGGTCAGATTGCCACTACTTAAAGATCCATGAAGAAAGAAGCAATTGCTACCAGTACAAGTCTAAGCTGAACATAGAATGTATTCCTTGGACATTCCATATAAAGAAAGGCAGACTTGTCATTGGAAGTGGTGTGGTAGGGCCAGCCAGATAGTTCAGCAGACTAAAGCACCCACATAGGCAGATGGCCAGGGTTTGATCCCTGGCTTGCCGTGCCAGCCCTGACCTCTGGGTGCACTGAAACAGCAATTAAGACTGGGTGTGGGGATGTGCACCTGTAATCTCAGCACTTGGGAGGCTGAAAGTGGGAGAATCACTATGAGTCTGATCTGTGTAGTGAGACCCTGTAGACCCTTATACCAAATACATAAAAAAATAAAAAAGAAAGTAGTGTGGAGATAAAACAATTAGTGATCAGCCAGCACTTCTGTGCAAACAAGCTACAAACATTTTTTCCCAGGACCTCTAACTTTAAGCATGCTCTTTTTCTTCTACTTTTAATTTGTCATCAGGTTGTCCTGCAGCAGGACACACCCAGAGACTCATACTATACTCAGAATGAGAAAATGTGGGATTTACAATGCATCTTCGTTAACTTTTCTTTATTGCTGAGACAAAGTACCAACACCTGAGGTTAAAGGAAGAGCGGTGTGTCTGATGCACAGTTCACAAAAGTTTCAGTTCATAAAACTGAAAACATAGGTGGCTGCCTCCCAGGTAGGGAGGCACAGCAGAGGGGCATCGCAGAGGAGAACAGTTGAGGGCAGGCAGAAGGCAGAAGACAGAGAAGGATGGAAGAAACTACAAACAAAGCAGTAACTGTAGGTTAAGAGCATTTTGTTTTGCCTCAGTTTTCAAAGTTATCATTTTGATGTATGTGAAAAGTTACCCTCTTCAGCATCATTCAGTCAGTCTTCATTAGGCTTTCTATACTGGCCTGTACAAGGTTTCCCAGATACATGTACTGAACAAAAGCTATATTTAATGGTTTCCTTTACATCAACCTATTTGGCTCTTTTTTTGGTTTTGTTTTCATTTTTTGTTTGTTTTTTGTATTTAGGACAGGGTCTACAGGGTGTTCAGGGTCTCACAACATAGATCAGACTCGTAGTGATTCTTCTGTTTTCAGCCTTCCAAGTGCTGGGATTATAGGCATGTGCCACCACACCAAGACTCAGCATTCCCCATGGGCAGGGCCAGCACAGGACTTCTGGGATTGAACCCTGGTCACTGCGATCTGCCTAAGCGGGCAACTTGTTTTCCTCTTGAGCATGTCTTTCCTTGTTTTTTTTTTCTTTAGCATACTTTTGTGATGCATAGTAACTCTATTCAGCATGGAGGCTTTGGTTCATATATACATATCACTTCTTTTTTATTATTAAATTTATTGAGAAACAAATAGCAATGAGACAGTTTCAAAACCAATTAATAGGACAGTTTCAGTAATTAATACATTGCATGTTGTTGT
>NW_004524631.1:8899889-8901054 GCF_000260255.1 Octodon degus
TTTTTAAAGGAAAATTATACCACTACTATTAAAAACTTTCCACCATAAAAAAAGAAAATAATCCTTTAGCATGATCCCACAGCCTTGGCTTCAGTAAGCAATTGAAAATTGACAGTTTTTTTAGCTGTTTCTTAAAAGAGTTTATGTATTTGGTACAGGGTCTCATTAAGCTGCTCAGACGTGTAATGGTCCTCTTGTTTCAACCTCCCCAGCACTGGGATTACAAGGCATGTACCACCACTTCCAGTCTTTTTAAAAGATTTTTAAGTGTGCTTATGTACTTCAACATAAAAAAAATTTCAAGTCTTATAGGATGAGTTTCTGACATAAGATACTAGGTTACTTTGTCTCTTGTGTTGTCTCTTTCTCTCGAATCAACAGTGGGATAGATTGCCTGAGAATTTCTTGATCCTGAACAAGAAATAAATCTATGTCAAACATGGCCTTGACTTAGAGAACTGGCTGTTTAGAAGGGAGATATAGATCATGTGGAGTGTGCCAGGAGGAGCGTTGTGAAGGGTGTAATTCCAGAAAGGAGCAGAGCAGCTTGTCTTCACCCCACACCATCCCCGAGGACACCCTCGTCTCTCAGAGTCCCTCAGACTTACCAGGAGACCTCCATCTCTCCAGCCTGGCACAGAGAACCTTTTTTCACGCTCCCTTTATACTCTCCATATTTCTATTACACTAATTAAACTTGTGATTTTTCTTCCATACCTATTCTTTACTACTCTGTAAGTAAGTTTAGACTAGAGTTATAGTTTGTGTCTAGGTGTTCCCCCAAAGCTTCATGCAGTTTGGGGCAGCTTCTGGAGTTTGTGATTGATTATTATGGGTATGGATGCTGCACCTGCCCTGGGGCATGTAATTTGCATTTCAATGTAAGGAGGAAAGAGAAGTTAGCTGCTTAAGCTGTTGCTACTTCTCCTTTTGCACTCTTGCGCTTTGCTAAAGCCATGAAAAGTTGCTTTCTGCTATGTGCTGCTCTGCCTTGGACCAGCTGAATATGGACTGAACCCTCCAGTAACTGAGCACTAAATAAACCTTTCCTTCCTTCAATTTGGGTGTTGGGTATTTGTCCCAGCAACGAGAGAAGAGTAGCTATGACAACTAAGTAATACAATACTCCTTTTTGTAAACTTGACAAGTAATGTGGAGCAAAATA
>NW_004524631.1:8902184-8915254 GCF_000260255.1 Octodon degus
ATAGATATATAGTTACATTCTCTTAATGAATAGAGGGATTTGTTCTAATGGTGCTTGTAAATAGGATATCATGTCTGCATCTTGTACAGCAATTAGCCACTATGAAGAATGTATGCAATGTGTCAATTATTGAAACTGTCCTACCAGTTTGATTTGAAACTGTCTCATTGCTATTTGTTTCTCAATAAAATTATGGAAAAAAAGAAAAATATATAGATATCTGTATATACAAAATAGTTAGGATAGATATACAGCTACTTTCTCTTAGTTTAAGGAGAAGAAAAATTTGTGCTAGCAGTGTTTAGACAAAATACCATGTTTGCATCTCGTATTATGAATAATACTACAGAGACAACAATATGCAAGGTATTAATTATTGTAACTGTCCTACTAACCTGTTTTGAAACCACCTCATTGCTATTTCTTTCTCAATAAAATTAATTAAAAAATTTTTTAAAAAGAAGCTGACATTTAGGAAGTTGTGACAAACACAGTTGTCCTGAGAAATAGGCTGAGAAAGGGGAGGGAGGGGCAGCAGTCCTTCTACACAAGGGCCTCCTAAGCAGCACATGGGGGGGGGGGCTTAGAGGCAATAGGTTTAATTAATTTTCTAAAAGTTATCATGCAAATTGAAAGACCAAGTTATCTTAGAAGCTAACCTTTATTGAAATGAGACAGTGAAAATAAAAACACTTTTTCAGAATTTCTGAAACAAGTGATTTTCTAAATAATTGGATGGGCTCTGGTTTTAAGACTGTCTCACCCAGCTTCTTCCTCTTCTCCCAATTATCTGCCCTCTGTGCCACCCTTATAATTTTAGTAGGTGTTCAAGAGAGGTATGAGGGCATTTGGCTGTGAATAACTTCTGGGGAGGGAGCTTACATAATTTAACAGATTTAAGTGATTTTATTATATATATAATATACATATATTATATATAATGAGTTTTTAAATGTATTTACTTATTTACTTTAATTGACAATATGAATTATATATATTTTCTCATGCAACACATAGTTATAGAATATTTAAACAGTTAATTAGCATATGTATTAATATTGTCATAGTTTGGGATTTTGCAAGGGGAACAATACAATACAGTGCACATATTTTATTAGATTATTTATAATAATCACCCAAAGAATCATATACAAAAGAGAAAGTGGGAAATTTGTCCACACACTAAAGACCAAAGTATCCAGCTGAGAGCCTGGATCCCACGACAACGTCCTGCATGAGTCCAGCTGAAGACCTAGAGCTCATAACAGTGCCTCCGACGAGTCCAACTGGAGGCCTAGAGCCCTTGATAATGCCTCATGGTGGCCTGTTTCATGGATTCAAAAACAGGGAAGGCCCAAAGGTCAGTGGTAGAAGCTAGGAAGTCTGTGCCATTAGGATGAAGGATCTGTGCTAGTGGGCTGAGGTGTCTGCAGTGGAGCCAGGAGGCAATGCTCAAGGTAAGAACCAGAGCTTCCCCACAAAGTACCATAGCTGTCCTTAGTAACAGTGAGACCCCAAGCTCCTCCAAGGATGAGGAAAGCCAAGTTCCCACCAAGAAAGCCAACATGACAAGGAGATTGACCTGTGTAACGGCACCTTCCCTGGAGCTGGAAGGTGACACCCAAAGTGAGGGCAAGAGCTCCCCTAAAGTGAACTGCAGCCATTCTCAGTGACAACAAGGTCCTGAGCTCCTTTTCTGATGAGAAAAGTCAAGTTCATCAGGAGAGCCAACATGACAAGGTCCTCTAAAAGAATAGCCCCATCTCCTTCTTCTTCTCTTCCTCTTCCTCTTCCTCCTCCTGCTTTTCCTCCTCCTCCCCCCCCACTCTTCCTCCTCCTCCTCCTCATTATTATTATTATTATTATTATTATTATTATTATTATTATCCAGTTATGCCTCTTATGGAGCTAGCAACAATCCTCAGGTGGGCCTCCAACACCCAGCACCATCACCTTAGCTCAGTTCAGCTGAGTGAATCAACCTAGCTGGAACTTCTGAGCTCACATTTCCTCAGTTGCACACATCCACCCTCCTTATAAACATAAATGAAATAATTTGCATTCGTTATGTCATATGATGTCTTCAAAATCTATTTCATCTTTTACACTCACAGAGCATAGTGGTTTGGACTAGCATCACTTCAGATGGCTGAAACTCTTCTGGATGCCACAGTTGCAGATTAACTTGTGACCAAAGCTATCAGCGGCTCCTTATGGCTATGGAGAAATCCAAATTCCAATTATAATTGTGGTTCTGTCTCAGGAAGTAGCTGCCAGAGTCAATATTTTAATAGTTCCTGTTCCCAATCACTTCCTATATAGTTTGGAGAGACGAACCTTTTAATATGACCCTTCTGATTATTTAGAAACTGTCCTCTTAGTTGTTTTAAAAACACTCACAGAAATAATTTTTCCTGACTTAGGTCATTGGTTTAATTAATCACAAGTGAGTTTCTTGAATAACTTTTCTTTGAACTTCTATCACAGCTTTTTAAAGTTGATGAAATTTATTATCTCTTGAAACTTGCTTTCCAGAAAGGCAGTTCGATATAGTGCTTTGCAGATGGATAGGTCTACTTTCAATGGCCTGATACAGGCTGGATATGCTCAGCTACTCTGTTTTAGATTTATTCCTGCAGAATGAACTAGAAAGAATCAAGATAAAAAAGATAGAGCTAAATAGCTGTCATTACTTTTTTAATTCAATTTTTGGTCTGGCAAGTGCACCGCATTCCACGCAGCCTTTATGAGGGACGCGCGGTTTGGTCTCTGAAGGTGAAAACTGTGATCTCATCTGTATTCTATGGGCGAGTTATCACCCAGAGGCTATCTAATGAATGTTAAACTGGAAGATTTTAATGAACCACCAAACGTCACACACTTCTTGGTTCATGTATCCTGCCAACTTCCAGTGCAGAACTATTATGAGTAGATGGGTGGTTGGATAGATTAATGAGAGAATTTACTTGATCGCTAACTGCCAAAAAATTTTACCCATAATTAAACCATATTTCTTGGTCCTCTGCCATGAATCACAAGGAAAATAGTTGATTAACACAAGTAGATATGCTAAGGAAATACATCGGGGGTTCTTGTTTTGCAAAATTTTAAGTAGAGGTTAAAGTAAAATAAACTCCATTTTTCTCAGTCTATAAAAATGCAATCCTTAAAATAACCTTCTGGCACTTCAAAATCAAAACACTTTAATGTCACCAGTAACATTAATATAACATGAGGGGCTGGCCAGATAGTTGGAGTGGCCAGATAGCTCAGCAGATTAAAGTGCTTGCTTAGGCAGATTCAGGGACCGGGGTTCGATCCCCAGCGTGCTGTGCCAGCCCCATCCCCAGGATGTGCACACCGGTAATCCCAGTGCTTGGGTAGCCAAAAACAGGACAATCACTATGAGTACGATCTGTGTAATGAGACCCTGTAGAACCTGTACTAAATACTATATCTATCTATATATCTATATATCTATATATCTATATATCTATATATCTATATCTATATATATATATATATAAAATCAGTTATTTAAAATTGAATTATATTTACTATTAATGCTAAGTGTGTTTCATTTTTTTAAAGCTGTGCATCTAATAGGTGAAATTATTTATAAAATATTTATACAGCACCTATGTTTTAAGCATTATTTTAGGCTCTGTTAAACATAAAATTATGGGGGTGGGGAGATAGCTCCACAGTCTAAGCACCTGCCTAACAAGCACAAGGCCCTGGAGTTCGATCCCTGGTAACACATGGCATGCCAGCCCCAGAACCCTAGGTGCGCCATGCTGGCCTCTGAAACCAGGAGTGGTAGCATACCTGTAATCCCAGTACTAGGGAGGCTGAGACAGGAGGATAACTATGAGTCCAAGCTGTGTAGTAAGACTAAATAAAAGATTCAAAATAAAATTCAAAGAACATAAAATTAATGGAGTTCACATTCTACTAGAGAATTTAAGTAGGTACTCTATCAAACTACTACTATTGTAGGCAGGTGAATTAGATAGAAATATTATAAGCAATCAGACAGGGCCAGGCCCTTAAGGAGACAAGATGGAAGACAAGGTGATTTTGCAACTTGGAAGAGACACACACTCCCATATGGGTCACACCTCAAGACAAAAGAGGAAACAAATACAGCTACATACTTCCCCAGGAATGGGCAACAGGGATTGATATTCTAAGTAGGTATGAATTGCCTTGAAAGAGCCCAAATGAGTCACTAGCCTAATCCCCAACAGGAAGAGACACTGCCCCAGTATTCATACCTGCTTGCTATGTGACTCACTTCCCCATTTGGTCCTGGATTTAATCAGTTTTACCTGAGCAATGGTGTTTGTAATCTCATTGGTTGACCATAGCTTTATCCCACTTCATGCCCACCTATGTGAGTTCTCTTGTTCTCTACCACCTTAGATCCACCTCACCACATGGTTTTCATCTACAAATGTCCCTGCAAGAGACAGCTTCCCAGGAACCATTGCTCGGGCCCCCCTCTTGTCCCTCTCTCAGACAGGAGCTTTTTCCCCCCAATAAATATATTCTGTTCATAACTTCCATTTGTTCCTAAAATTCATTCTTCAGTTTTAGAGAAAATGAACTCATCCCAGGTATCTTTCAGGTTGAGAGTTTCATTTTTCTCCTAAATCATTTGGTAGTCATTCACCCAAGATCAGTTTTTCTCCTTGTGTCACTACTGCATTCAATTCAACAAAACATTTCAATTCAGTCCAGATATTAATTGCTCTTTTTAAAATTAAGACTTTTTTTTTACAGTAACAGATATTGAGGACCTTGCCAACATTCCCAACTGCTTGTATGAGGGGTACAGTAAAAGGGTGAAATAGAGAGATAAATTTAGGAAAGCATGAGGGGGATGGAAGATCAATGCCTCAGGATGGGTAAAGACAAAGACAGTCTCAGCCAGCCACTATTTATTGAATATCTACAATGGTAGGAGGGTGTTATGGTTTGTGTCTAGTTGTCCCCCCAAAGCCTCATGCAGTCATGGGGCAGTCTTCTAGAGTTTGTGACTGACTCATCATCCACTGGGATTATGGGTGTGGGTGCTGCTGGGATTATAGGTGTGAGTGCCACAACCAGCCTGGAGTGGATAGCCTGAATGCAACATAAGGAAGATAGACTTCCTCTCTGTTGCCAGTGTTGCTGCCACTCCTCCCATTTGCTCTTGCTCTTTGCTGCCTCCATGAATGGCTGCTCTGTGCCACCATGTACCACTCTACCTTGGAGCCAGCTGAGTATGAACTGAAACCTCCACTGACTGTAGGCTAAAAAAAACCTTTCTTTTCTTCATTTTGGGCATCTGGTATTTTGTCCCAGCAATGAGAGAAGAGTGACTGAGATAGAGGAGTTGCAGAAGATTCAAGGTTATAGTAGACTTAGAAATTGAGGATAACTTGAAATGACTCAAGAGACTGGAGGTGACCTTATGCTAAGAAGGATCCTGCCCTCCTAAGAGTGTTTTTAATCTTAGTTGCCTTAGTTTACTTTTAGGGGGTGGAAAGGACAGGCCATTCTTAAAAAGCCCATGGGAAATCCCAAAAGGGTGAGATTGATAATTCCAACCTCCATTTAGCCCTTAAAGAAGTAGGCAAAATTAGCCATTGTGCATTTGTGGGCTGGTTGCTAGTGTCACGTAGCATCAACATGCTGAATGTACACATAGGCTGCAGTAGTTGAGCAGTTCCTTTTCTCCCATCCAGAGAGATGCCTCCACTTGATCTCAGATTTCTATTTGCTGTTTCTTGTCTTTATTTTTTCAATCTTCCACCATCCTTCACCCTGAGAATTTCAAGAACTGTGCTAGATGTGGCAATGATCACCAACAAACAAAGACACTGCATTAGTTCTCTTTAAAATATACCCGTTGGGGCTGGTGAGATGGCTCAGTGGTCTAAAGCACCTACTTAGAACAAGCTAAGCTAAGCAAAGCACAGGGACCGCGGTTGAATCCCCCAGCACCACATACCAGCCAGCCCTGCCCCCTGGTGGGCTGAGCTGGCCACACATACACAAAATAAATAAATAAATAAATAAATAAATATTAAAAAAATAAATAAATAAAAATAAAATATACCCCTTTACCTCAAACAAATAGCACACTACACTTCCTATTCCCTTTTTTCTTAAATTTGATTTTGTTAGTTCATGTTTGCCATACATAATGAATATATCATGGGAAATTAATGCACATCACATCAGAATATTTTTTCCTTCCCTTTCCTCTCCCCCACTTCCTCTATTCTTGTCTCCTAAAGATCTGCCTCCCTGATTCCTGTTATCTTTTATTTTACTTTTTAAACCATCTACTGTTTGGTTCTGCATATTGTTGTAGGCAGCTGAGTTAGATAGAAATATTATAGGCAGTCAGACAGGGCCAGCCCCTCGAGGAGACAGTATGAAAGGACGACAAGACCTTTGCTGTGGGCCAGACCTCAAGGCAAAAGAGTAAACAAATACAGTCACATACTTCCCTAGGGATGGGCATCAGGGATTAATACTCTAAATATGTATCAGTCACCTTGAAGTCCCCAGAAGGAGTCACTAACCAAGCCCTTTCCAGGAAAGTCCCTGTTCCATATTCATGTCCGCTTGCTACATGGCGACTTGCTTCCCCAATTTAATCAATTTTACTTGAGCAATTGTTCTTGTAGTCTTCTTGGTTGCCCATGTCTTTGTTCCACCTCATCGGAGTTCCCATGTTTCCCACCTTAGACTCTCCTCACCTCATGGTTTTGCTCTATAAAAATCCCTAGAAAAGACAGATTCCTGGGCAACCCACTCAGGTCCCCTTCGGTCCCTCTCTCAGACAGAAGCTTTCTTTCCCCCAATCAATATATTCTGCTTTTAACCTCCTTTGTTTCTAAAATTCATTCTTTGGTTTTAGAGAACACGAACTTATCCCAGGTGTCTTTCTTGTTGGGAGTTTCATTCTCTTACATCAACATAATGCAAACTCATACAACATTTAATATTCTTAGGCATTAATTATTTTAACTGAATTTCTATATCAAAGAGTCACAAATTAAGTGTTAGAACTAAAGTGCTAACCTAGGTCTTTTGGTTACAAAATTTATGTTCTTTTTATAGCATTGTGATAGTACTTGTCTTTCTATTTGCCTTTTTCAGGATCAGTTTAGGAAAACCACAAGATTCACTTCAATTCTAAAATGTTCTTTCACTTGTTCTATAATTTAATGTTCTAAAGACAATCTCAAGAAAATTGAGCTTCAATTTGAAGATGAAGATAAGGCTAAAGATAAAACTGACAATGGAACCTATTCCTAAAGAGTTTTATGAGGAAGTCCTATCGAAAACTTAAGAATAAAAGTGCAGTATAATCATATCCTTGTAGATTTGATTAGGATGACAGAAATTACATGGTGAGCTGGAAATATTCTATTTTGTATTCAAATAAGTTAGCTTCTATTCTTTCAAAATTATTCTGAATTGTGTTTCTTAAGATAATTAAGAACTTATTGTTAGAGAATAGAAAAGTGCTTAGCAGGGGGTAACAAAGGGTGGGAGTCATGAGATGTTGTTCACTTGTTAAAATATACTCAACTACACTGAGCTTAAACATATTTTTAAATTTATTTCATGTTTCTTTTCTTAATGTGGTTACTAAAATGTTTGCACGCATATGTGGCTTGAATTTTACTTTTTCCTAGACACCAGTGCTGAACATTGACTATCAAGCCTAATTGTTTCTACTGCTATGAAATTGACTACTGGACCTATAGACGACAATAAGCACACTGATTAACCTCAGCTTTGGAAGGAAAAACCCAACCATTGACCTACACAGCACCATAAACTAAGAGGTAGAAAATTATTCCTACTCAAGTCCCAAACAATATCTTCCCCCAGGCCATTTTTATGGCCTTTCCTCTGTGTCATTGCTTTTGACCCATACTCAACCTATTGATGAGGTTTACCGTAGGAGACACTTCCTGGACCTCGTCTCAGTCCAAGAAGCCAATATTTATAATCCCAAAGTTACGTTACTGGAATCCCATCAAGTTGATTCCAATCTACCACTTACAATGCTACCCACGGCGAAAATAAAGACACTAAATTATATTTTCAATCATCGGGGAGTCAAGGGGCTCTAAGTCCAGCCATGAAGATGGCTTTCCAGAACCAAGAGACCAACCCAGGGCCTCACCCTGTTTTTATTCAGTGGGGGAGTGGCTTGAGGAGGATTGACTGAGAATTGTGGGAAATAGGGGATCATTGTGAGCTGAGCTAGGTGGGTGGCCTACATTTACCTAAGGCCAATTGATAAACAGAAGTCCTATCCAGCTCTGTACATAGGAAATAGGATCAGGCTCAGACAAAATGGAGACAGTCACTCTTCTTTCAAGGAGAGCTGCTCAGGTGGGCCTCCACAGTTTACATGGAAATGTTGGAGAATAAGGAGTTTGACATCCTTGTAAAAGGTGAAGCTGTGTATTTTGCTCCCATCCTTGTCCAGAAACTTAATTGGCTGCAGAATCTATGGGTCCCCCTCCAACAAAATGTAGAAGAGAGTGTGATTACTGAAAAAGCCCTGGACTACCCATGGAGAGCTAGAAGCACTGAGACTAGAAATGTAGAAGGCAGGAGGATTACTGCAGTAGTTTGCTTAAAACAAGTAATGATTTTATGCATTGCTTGTGAAGAAAAGTTAGAGACGGGGGAAGAACCTCACTCCAGGTGTTGTGGCCCCCACAGAAAACAGAATGGAGACACTTGATTTCCCACAAAGAAACACCAGTATTAGAGAACAGAGATTAGAAGGTTGTCTGAGAATCTTGGGCAAGTGAGATATCATTCCCTTCCATCATCCCAAACACAGTACAGTCTTAAACTTTTACTTTTCTTGTGCTTCTGCTTGCTCTGTGTGTGTGTGTGTGTGTGTGTGTGTGTGTGTGTGTGTGTGTGTGTGTATTCCAGAGAAAGTCAAGGTAGAGCCTGGTGCTTGACTAGTTGAATATTCTCTTTACACCACAAGGTAGTTCACATTATAAACTCTACTTCAAGCTCTTGGGAAAAACATAAACATTTTACTATCTACTTGCCGCTGTCCCTGCCTATTCAAATGCTGTTAATGGCTGCCCACCGTCACCAGGACAACATCCTAATCCCTTAGGATATATACGTTTTGACATTTGATCTTTGCCATGCTTTTTAGCCTCAACTATCACTTAACCTAAATCTGTGTTTTAGCCACAGATATAACAAGTTAAAATCATGTATCTTTACTTGAAATTATGCTTTCATTGATTCAGCACATATATGTTCTTTTATTCTTATGCATCAGGCTCTCTCCTAGACATTAAGGCTTATACACCAAAGTGATTAAGGTCAAGGTCAATCAGACATTTTTTCTTCTATCAGGGCTTATGTGTAATGGGTAATGGGTGGTATTTCTTTCTCTTGGTACATTTAGCAGTATGCTTCTACTGCTTTTCCTCTACATTAAATATTACTGTCACTAGGAAACTTTTCTTCAGCGAGGAATAATTCTATATTGCCCTATAGTTTGTATTCATTGCTCCATAGAACTTTTGTCTATTATTTGATTATCTCCTCACCTTGTCTGATATTTCAATGACAAGATCTGTCTTCTGTCTATATTTATACCCACAACATCTGGCACATTATGGTTGCTTAAAAAAATGCATGCTAAATTGCCTCAATCTTATTGTCTGCTATTTAATTCTGGCTTTATTTCTTATTTTTGTATTTGCTATGAGCTTATATAACATCCAGAAACTTGGTGAGCCAAGTTTAGTTCAGAACAGTTACACAATCGAAATATGCTTTAAAGAGGTCTGTTCCAAGAAGCATTGGTTGAATGATTTAACATATTTCTCTCTGGAACCTAAGAGTGAAGTCATCCTGTGTTGGGGGCAGAAAGTACATAGCTCCTCAAGTTATTCTCGAAATTAAGGATACACAGCTGCTATCATTTTGCAAACTTTAAAAAAATCTATTTTGGCCATCAGAGGCTCATTTTAATGCCTACAAAAATAGAGCTATATATAGTTAACACAGGCTTGCATGTTGCCAAGTTGTAATCACTGAGTCACTGATTAGGGAGTGGCTTACATCTGGGGCTAGTCTTGAAAACAAGATTCATCATTATCAAAATGGTTATTTTCTTTTCCTCAGTCCTTGTAAGAGATGAAGTCATCAAATAGCAATCTTTGATATCTCAAAGCTGGTTGTTGAACTTTATTGATGCATTAATTAACTGAATTAAGTATGTATATAATTGATTAGAATCCCAGGCAGGTCAGGATTTATAGGACATAGAAACACAGACTGATGCTAAGCACCTGATGGTGGCATCAAAGGAGCCAGGCCCTCAGCCTCCCTTAATGTCTGGCAGCCCAACTGGTCTGAAGGCAATGGGAGCAGCAGGAGATGAGGGCAGGACCACAGAAAGAAAATCTTGCAGCACAGTATTAGCAAGCTGCACAGCATATCTATCAGGTGCTGATGGTGATGGCCCAGTCAGGAGATGTCAGCATTAATGGATGAACAGAAGGCCAAATATTCTACACATACACCCAGCACCTGTGCTCTGTGAAATCCTCCTGCTCCTCATACACAGCACACAAAAATGTCAAGAAACAAATCCTGCAATGCATGAGATTTATTTTTACTGCCTGGTGTAATGAAGTTGAAATGTAAATCAAGTTGACTTATGGGCAAATGACATGTCTTGCATTTTAGAATTTAGGAGCTCCTATGCAAATATACTATATTGTGCATTTAGGTATATTTTTAGAATTGAAATTACTAGATTGAAGTGTACACATCATTCACATTTCGGGGTACTACTAAATTGTCCTCTAAAATTACATATATTTTTATTTTTCTTCCGCTAGTGTAGAGGAGTACCCTTTGCCTGCTGCCTTTGCCAAATCCTATCATTAGGGCTTCTAAATGTTCACTTATCTAAAATATCTCTTTTTATTTATTTCCACAGAAATCACTCTTCGGTTTGCTTCCAGAAAGTCTTGCCCAAAGATAATTGGATTTGTCTCAATTCCATTCAAATCCAATGTCCTTAACTCATTTTTATCATCTGCTTCCTTTCCTTTGATGAAATGTGGAATAGAGATAGAGGCCAAGTAATCCAATGTTTATTGGATGGTTACTTTGAATTAGGCACTTTACAGATGGCATTATATTTCTTGTCCTAACGACATCATCAAATCTCAAGACAAGCAGCATCTAAAATTATGTGGAACCCTTTAAGACATGCAAATTATCATGAATTTTGCTTTCTTTTTTTCTGGAGCCCTGTTGCTAATTCCAATGTGACCCCAAACTTCAAAACCACTGGATTATATCCATTTTATAAATGAAGAACTAAATCAAAGAAAAGTAAACAGTTGCTTTAAGATTATGAGCAACTGTCATGTTTGGCCTAACTTCAAAGTGATTCCAAGGCTTCAATCCTGTGTGGATGTTAATTTTAAAAGGAAGTTGCACTGGGAATAGTAGCACATGACTGTGATCTCAGCAGCATTTGGGAGGCTGAGGCAAGACGATTGCTGGAGTTTGAAGCCAACTTGCATTACATTGTGAGTTCAAAGCCAGTCTAAGCTACACAGCAAGACTCTGTCTCAAAAAGGGGGGAGGGGCTGGGATGCAGTGCATAAGATGTAAGATATACTGTTGTAGAACTCTGGGAGAAAATCAGCATTCAGCAAAAACTTGCACATAGCCAAGTGGTACTAATGGGGAAAACCAGGGTCCCCCAAACTGGGAGAAATAGACTGCCAATGTATTAACTGAGCCTGAAATTGACCCTGTCCTGTTATTCCTTTGATGTTCACCAGTATGTTATGGATACAGAGAACCAAGAATAAGTCAGACATTAAATCATGACTTATGCGTTACAGGTACTGTAGTGTGGATAACATAGCAAAAGAGAGGATCAAACTTGGAAAAAGACAAATTCATTTTTTTCCTAACATTAGGGCACCTTGACAGGGATAGATATTAATCACTGAAATAAATTGTGTGTGTTTGTTTTCTGTTTGCTTTTTTTTTCCAGGACAGAGAAAAATTGGAGGTTTATGGGTAGAAAAGATTAGATCAAGCGTATGGGAACTAGAACACAAGGGAATTTCATTTTGGGCTAGGAGAGAGCTGAGCATGACTCAGTATTAAGCACAAGAAAATAAACTCCATGTAATGCAACCTTCCTCCTGCTTGGTTTGTGTACTTACATAGAAGTACAGCTCAGGCTGTGGAGAGCAGTGACTGGCCACCACTTATTTGATCAAAGAATGTAATCTTGCAAGCCTTGGCTGACAATGCATCATTATAGTGGAGAGCCCATGGAACCTAGAGAGGGTACGAAAGCAATGTTGACTGTTTCTGCTGCATTAGAATGGAAGGGACACAGCCAGCCAAACACCTCAGCAGATTAAAGCAAAGCCTGCTTAGGCAGACACAGGGGCCAGGTTCTATCCCAGGCCTGCGGTGCCAGTCCCGCCCCTGGGGTGTGCAAAGACAGTGATTAAGACTGGGTATCACAAATTGTGCTGCTATAAACATAGGCACACATATATCACTATGATATGATGTTTTCATATCCTCTGAGAAAATTTGCAGTAGAGGAATAGTTGGTTTAAATGGAATTTCCAGTCCAAGTTTTCCAGGGAGTGTCCACACTGATTTCCATAATGGTTGCACAGGTCTACATTCCCACTAGCAGTGGAGAAGGGTTCATTTTCCCCCACAGCCTCTCCAACATTTGTTCTTGGGTGATTTCTTTATGATAGCCATTCTTTCTGGGGTGAGATGATACCTCAATGTTGTTTTAATTTGCATTTCACGGATGGCTAGTGATGTGGAGCATTTTTTCATATATTTATTCTTCTTTAATTTCATCCTCTGAGAAGTGTGTGTTCATCTTAGATGCCCATTTCTGGACTAGGTCTTTAAATTAAGCTTGCAGACCAAAATTAGAGTAAAAGGAGGGCTGCAAGGAAAGCCACCATTTTGGCCCTAGCCTTCCAAGGTCAATTAAG